>NC_089585.1:121716289-122076067 GCF_019320115.1 Miscanthus floridulus | reverse complement strand
AGCTATCGAGCAGCCTCCTAGAATAGATCAAAGTTATCCTTCACACCATCCTTCTGGAGTAGATTCTTAGCAAGGTGCCGAGTACACCAACGATGGTGCAAAGGTGCATACCCCTCTGTCTAGTCTCGCATGACATTAAGTATGCCCTGGTGCCTATCAGATATGACACCAACCTCCCTGCTAGGCCCAACCATATGTATCTAGACTAGTCTCAAGAACCATCCCCAACTGTCATTGTTCTCCTCAACCAAAGAAAATGCCAAAAGAACCAACTTGTTGTTCGTGTCATAGGATATGGCTATAAGAAGTGTGCCTTGGTATTTGCCAATCAAGAACGTACCATCAATGGAGAAGACGGGATGACAGTGCCTAAAGGCCTCGACACACTGAGGGAAGCACCAGAAAGCACAGAAGAATATTTGCCTCCCATCCTTCCATGCATTTGGTTTTGGGATGTACTCATAATGCATGCCTGGATTCACTGTTTTGATTGCATTGAAAAGTACTAGTAGCTGCTCATACCCATTCTCCCAGTCCCCATATATCATCTTCCACGCTCGCTGCTTAGCCCTCCAAGCTTTACCATAAGTTATCACATAACCTCCATACAACGCCTCAACGGTCCTGATAATTGTCCTAACCTTCATGTTGGATTCTCCCTGCAATATTCCAATCAACCGCTTGGCAATAAGGATAGATGTCAACTACCGATGCTTTAGTGTCAGCATATGGTCAGCATAATTGTGTGGCCCGACAACTTTTGTGATCTTCCACTTTTCAGTGATCTTTTGCTTTCTTGCACAAACCCTCCATGGGCAGCGTACCCTGTCACACACAACTGTGTAACGACGCTCCGCATATGAATGCAAGACCTTGTAAGGTCTCTTTCATATCACTGCAAACGCCTGAAACCACCTCTTCTATGCAAGGAGGTCCTTGAATACCCTCCCATTCTCAATTATCATGTTAGGGCCGGCCTCAGGAGCTTCTAGGAGATCATCATCATGTCCTTTTGCACACGTCTGATCAGAATGAGCAAGATCGCTGAACTTGTGAACTCTTGGATCACGGTAGACGGAAAAGATACGCCTCAGCATCTCAACATCACTCTCTGTCAGCTCTCCAACAGGACGATCATCATCAGAATCAAGAGCCCTTACCATCTCATATGGCTCCGAATCATTCATAATTTCAACATTATTGGAGCGACGGAATCCATCTCCATAAAGCACTTGCACAACAACAGTGGGCACATCCACATTGTCAGGAATGTCTACTGCAACATAAGTAGAAAAATAAGAAAAGAATAAAAAAATTGGATGTAAGGAATGGGGTAAGCTCTCAATAACCATGCGGATAAGACACTTACTCGAATGATTCTATGTCAAAGAGATCTCATGAGGAGGATCTGCCACAATATCATGAGTCTGACAAGCATCTCCAACTAGCATATTGGGGGCAGATTGAGCATCGGGAACCGTAGGTGCAACCTCCACATCCATATCAGGTTTTGGGACGGGAGGGTCGAAGTGTGTCTGCTGACCCATTGGTGGGGAAAACCCATGAGGGATGGAATCAACTAACACCCGACGCTCAACCACATCCAAACTTTGGAACTGGCACTTCATAGGCGATCTAACATAGTTCTCCCACTGATCTGCACACCCAATTGGGATCATCTTCCTAAGAATGTTGGGAGGGGAACCTAGGTAAAGTACACCCTCTACTGCGATGACATCATCATCATCAGCTCTATGTCAATGTAGCTCCTCCCGAGCCCTTACAGCCAACTCACTAAACGATGGCTTCTTATTGAATAACACAGGCACGCTTTGCATCTCAACAAACTCAACATATCCATAGCGATCTCTTTTCACGGTTTCTCCATGATATATGCTCACTAGATTGTCCATCTAGTAGTTCAAACAAAAATTAAAATACAGTTCGTTTAGTCCCAAGTAGTTGCTATATAGTACCTCTCTAATAGATACTAACCAACTACACCCTAAATAACTATGTCTATGTACCTAACTATATTTATCTCACTAACAAAATCAACTAGCTATCTAATAACTATATATATGTACCTATGTCACTGGCTATCTAACTATATTTATCTAACTATATCTATCTCACTAACTAAATCAACTGCCTACATCATGTCATTTACTAGAAACTATCAAATAATCTAAGTAGCACTACAATTCAAGCTAACTAAGTACCTACATTGCATATTAAAAAAATTTACATGTCCAAGTTAATGCAACGATGCGACGCGGACGTGGAGGACGGGATCGACGGCGAGGTCGCGGCGTGCTGGGAGCAGGGGCCGTATCGCCGAGGTCACCGGAGGGATCGCCTATGCGCGCGGTGGACGCGGTGAGCCGGGACGGACGAGGCAAAGCGGACCGGGAGGGACAGCGCGCGGCGGGCGTGGGACGGCCAGCGCTCCACGTGGCGAGGCAGCGCGAGTGGCCGCGGGCGCGGACGGGCACAGTGGCGTGGGCGGGCGGCGGCGGCGGGGCTACAGCGCTGGTTTGGGGAGCGTTAGAGAGAGAGAGGAAGAGAGAAGGGAAGGGAGGGCCTATACGTAATACAGGGCTTGGCGCCAGAGACCACGGTGCCAAGCTCGGCATCAAGATCTATGGCGCCGAGCTCGGCGCCAGGATCTACGATGCCGAGCTGCCTGCCAAGTCAGCGCCACGTCTGCGTCGAGCTCAAGAACTCGGCGCCAGCAACGATGGCGCCGAGATGTGTAAGTTCGGCGCCAGCAACGATGGTGCCGAGCTAAGGGTCCAGATTTTGAAATCATACCTCCAGGGACATATTTGTGATTTTTTTTAAAAATGCTAAAAAATAAAAAAAAAATCGGTTCTCTCCACAGTCACACTGTTTTCAGACTTTGGTGTATATATATGGGTGTATATGCTTGACGTTGATAGGTCCCATCTCAACAATCGAGCAATAGGGCATAGTATCATTAATTTCCTTTTGCTTGTTTGAAAGATGGTTTATATTGTATAGTTTTCTGGCTGTGAATCTTTACTTGGATGGGCATGTTTGAATCAGCTATAGAATATATATTTATGAAGACGAGCTAAAACATGTCGTTCATCCAAACAGTCCATATTATTGTGCAATTAGTCATAAGTCATTTCTTTATAAATCTGCAAGTGATTCAAATAGGTCCGTAGTTGATGCTCAAAGCAGCTCAATCTATGGGCTTCGCACATAGGTTGCCACGTAAACATGGCCACTGATCACATGAAACACAAATGTCCTTATCATGGACTGAATAATTGCCTCATCTCGAAACCTTATCGAATCCAAGAATGTGGTTATAGTACACAATTATTGCAGATACGAGACACTACTACTACTGCAGAATCAACGCCACTGCCAACTCCAAAACCCCTATCACTATCGATTTCGCACGTAAGCAGTGAAAATAGGTGGTGAGGATCATCTTCATTAGCCTTGATTTCAAACCGATGATAAAAACGATTATTTTCATAAAAAATACCCGACCGCTCTAGCCGCACCATCGCTTGCCCCTTCTATGCCGCATCGTAGCCCACCTGCTAGGTCGTAGATTGATGTCGTAGGGCCTCCTCCCCCTCCGAGTCCGCCAAGGGGGCGCTCATGCGATAAGGGAGCCACCCGCACGTCGAGTGAGAGAGGGCGGCATCCATGCTAGGGCATGTCGCTCTAGGAAGGGAGGAGGGTGGCCGCCATGTGATGAGGGCCGGCTTGCCCGCGCTGTGGGCTGCTCGCACTAGGGGCATCGTGTCGGGGGCCACTTGTGCTGAGAGGGCTGGCGCTGCCATGCGTTGGAAGGGGTGGCACCGTCACAGGGCGCAGAGAGAGAGAGAGAGAGAGTTGATGCAGCAGTCAGACACGAGCAAGGACAGGATTAAGGGTGGGCGTTCGATTTTCGGTTCGGGTTCGGTTCGGTTCCCTCGGTCATTGATAAAATTCGGTTTCTAGAAAATGGGAACCGATAAGTTCCAAAAAAATTTAGGAACCGAGCATTTCGGTTCTCGGTTCTAATCGAACTAACCGATTTTTTTCACAAGACCTCAAGACAACAATAAATATACGTGTTCTAAGGCAAATTTATGCAACACTATATTTATTTTTATTAATAATAATAATGTATAAGAAAACAATATCAATATAGTAACACAAATATATAGCAGTTCAAATATAAAACACTACACATAAACCAAACATAATCTTACAAAATTCATGTATAATTCATGTCATTCGGTTCTTTTGGTTCTTTCGGTTAATTCGGTTAACCAAGAGTAGGAACCGAATTTTCTTTGGTTATTTCGGTTCCTCAATATCACGAACCGAATAAGGAACTAGATTTTTTTTTGTTTCGGTTCTTTCGGTTTCGGCTCCGGTTCTTTCGGTTCTGTTTTTAGTTTTCGGTTAAATTTGCCCAGAGCGAGACAAGATTGTCCGTAGAGGAGGGAGGGTCTAAAACAGCTAGGCTGGCCAGGGGATTGGTGAGACCGATTTGAGATAGGCTTTAGTTACCAGCTACTTTAAGTATTCTTCGAACCTTTCATATTTTCAGATTTAGGTCACACCTTCATGTGTGCTAAACATGTGCTCAACATGTATGGTTTGTATAGTGATGCACGTCCATGCATATCTTGAGTTTTCTTTCTATGCTAACTGTTATGAATCACTTTTATTAGTGATCAACCGCTCTCTTAGAAGACGCCTCTTCGGAAGTGTCCTTTCACATGTATATATATATATGTACAACCATGGATCAATAAAATAACAACAATTTCCATTCTCATTTGTCTCTTGCTTTACATCAAAGACACTCTACGTTAAAACACTAACAATGACAGAAGTGAGTAGTTTAGGAGCACTACAGGAGAATTTTGGTATATTTGTATAACTATGTTTTTAAGTGATTTAAATTTAGTTGTTACTTGGGGCATCTGATTATTTTTTTGATAAAAACAGAGGTAAGTAATTTAGATGCAAAATTATGGGATACTTTATATTGTTTTTCATAATGGTATATGTTGGTAATTTAGATGAAGATTACGGATTACTTTAGGTTATTTTACAAGATGGCAATGGTGGATAATTTAGATCAATATTTAAGGGATTATTTTAGACTATTTTCCATCTAATAGCAAAGGTGGATACTTACCAGATTAGTTCGGCTTATCTTAAATCTGGCTTATTCGGCTTCTTTTTTCAGCCGGAACAGTATTTTTCTCTCACAACATTTCAGCCAGAACAGTGTTTTTCAGCCAAGTTTCAGCAAGTCGAACGGGGCCGTGTCAACGACAGTTAGAGATTATGGAATAGATGACCAAAATGTTTCTAAATTTTAAAGAATTTGAGAATTTATCTTTTTTTTTTCAAATAACGCGTCCAAAGGATTAACGTTGTTGGTGTCTCTAATTAGTAACGCGAAGATTGCTGGCCTTAGTTTATTATGTTTTACTCATATTTTGAAATGCAGGGAGTAGCATTTGCCATATCTGGGCAATTTTACTCTTTTAGCTTCGAAATAGTAACATCTCATTTGCAATTTTGCATATATCATCTATTCACCTGCTGTTCAGTGTTGGTCCCTTCTGTTTTTGTGACCACACATGCTCTGCCAGCAGCGGTTTGGACATTGGAATTTCTACTCTGGCTGTGTTTAATTTAGTGAAATTTGGGAATTTGGCTACTGTAGTACTTTCGTTTTTATTTGACAATTAGTATTCAATCATGGACTAATTAGGCTCAAAACGTTTGTCTCACGATTTCCAACTAAACTGTGTAATTAGTTTTTTTCGTCTACATTCACATATCGCAAGATTCAATGTGATGGCTACTGTAGCATTTTTGGGAAAAGGTTTTGAACTAAACAAGGCCTCTATTCCGTGGTGCCCACATCACTGCTTTGAAAACCAAATCAGACGCAGACAAATTATAAGTGCAGCTTGCCAAAGAAAACTGAAAGCCTGTCATCGCTTCACCGGCCTCACTCGTACCAGATCTGCATTGGGTACTTGCAAAACAAAGCATGCGCATGCCGGGTCAAGAGATACTCCACACACACACGGCGCCACGCACGTATCTGCAGCTGAGGGCCCGGTCGCTTGAACATATCAGTTGGCTTATTAGATAGAATGTACATTCTCTCACAATAAAACAGCTTCAGTCAACTTATCCGTCAGCTTTAATATCTGCCTCAGCTGCAGTACACGTCACGGTTGCACTGCCGCTCGGCTCGGTGCCCTGCATTTTTGCAGCTGCAGGCACGCATCCCAGGCAGTGACAAAAAAAATCATCCCCAATAATGCAGCAAACTATACTATATATACTACTGTATACTTTGTCTCGGCAACAGAGCGAGGGGGGCGATAGAAGTCCGGAGAAGAAAACAAGCGGCCGCGCACTGCGCTGTCTTCGTCTGGTCGCCGCCGCACTTGGCTTCGTCGTGCGGCGATCTGTTTGGACAGAGCAGGAACGAGAACGAGCTGCTGTGTTGGCGCATCGGACATTGCTTTTCCCTTTCTCTTTACGTGCTTGGGCGCTTTTCCGGCAATCATTTTGGCTTTGGAGGGGGGGACTGAAAACTATGGGCAATCGCATATGTACGGCTGGCATGACATGTGTGAATTTTTCGATGTTCACGAGTGCGCTGCGCCGTGTCATTCAGTCCCTGTTTGGGCCTGCCGTCTCTAATTTTGCGTATTCACTGTTCATGCACTATTCACGAGAGCTTTTTTTTCTCTCCCCTCTCCTCCTCTCACAGAGCCCGTGGGAGCCGACGAAGCTAAAAAACATGTTTCTTCTGCTCGCATCGGCTAGAAGAAGAGAGGAGAGAAAAAAAATCTATAAATAGTAAATACGTTAGAGAAACTGAAGCCGGTTAGAGCTCTAGCAAACGGCGCCTCATTCTCGCCCACGAGCCATCGCGCGACGCCCGTCCAACGTGCTCTGCCCCCCGTTTTTTTTTTTTTTTTTTTTTGTCTCGGCTTGCTCATCTAGTGGTTTGTCTCTTTTCTTTTGTCGTTAGAAGAGAAAAGTTACCTCCGCCTGGTGACGATGCATGCCTCCAACTACCGGATCAGAGACGACCTAGATGGCTACGAGGCGATATTCTTTCTACCAGTGCCAGCACAATGCCCTCAATTATGAGCTAAAAATAATACTAGCTGTTTCATCAAAGGAAATATTATTAGCTACATGGACTTGATGAGCTTACCCACATCTATATTTTTCTCACTTCTGACTGCAGCGTGAAAATTAAAAATCTAACGATGTTATTGCTGGAGGAGAAAGTGTTTGGAATATACTATCATAGTCCTAGGCATGATAATTGAGCTGACTGCTTGCGATGTAGCCCCGGTCGCACGATAAGCCGTCCAATCATATCGTGGCACATAGGAGCCAATAATTCACCCAACCTTTTTGATAGCAAATAATCCACCCAACTTTGAAAATGACTACCACACGGATGAAAGGAACAAAGACCAGTAGAGAAGGAAGGCTTGCTACGTTATTCCTATAGTCCTATTCACCAAGAAAAATAGGGTTGTATTTTCCCCCCATTATCTTAGTCCTAGGTGACAAATTCCCTATATTTCTTGTGGTTGAACCTGCACATTAACTTGGTACTGATGTTTGCATTTTTGTGGATTTATTTTAGAATTTTTTTCCCTCGAATATGCAAAAGGTTTGCACATTTTTGTATTAAGATCGAGAAATAGTAAAAATAGTAAAAATTACAACGACGCGCCACAAACATGGCACACTAAGAGATTAGTGTTATACAATCGGCTCTACCCTCCCTAGCAGGAGATCATGGGCTATTACTCACTAATCATGCTACCTAGCCAACATCGGCGATCAAACGCGCTGGTTTGCGCAGCGCCTCGCCCGCTCTCCTTATGGGTCTAGAAAGAGCTGTCGCATTGCCTCAGCATGCGAGGGGTTGAGCTGGTCGACGAAGATATTGTCGTATACATTCTTGGCTGTCGTGGAAGGATTCGTTTGTCCGTCGAGCAATCCCATCCGCTTCATCACCAGCACCTCTCCCGCTTAAAAGCCGAGACATGTGAAGCGACTATGTGGCGATCCTCCTGCTGCGAGTCGGCAACTTTGGTTGTGTCTCCACAGCCGGTTGAGGCAGCGGCGGCAATGGCGCCTTACACAAGATCTTGTCGGTGAATCGCTTTAGCCTCTTGGTGGCGGAGCTCCTGCGTTCAACTGCGCGGAAGGGGTGGCCGCGTCCGCGCCTAGGGGGATGGCGCTAAGGCATGGCCATGGAGGGGTGGCCACGTCCGCGCCTAGGGGATGGTCCTGGAGCTTTCTGGGCACGGCTCGGCACCCATGACGCCGGCGTGACTTGTGGCTGCCCCTGCACAGGCGACAGTGGAGGCGAGCCCGTTCGCCCATTGAGCAGCCTTCGCCAGAGAACGGGTGTCCAGCAGCGATGCTTCCACTTCCTGAAGGGTAGTCGTCGGGGTGGGCGGGCACCTATGCTCCGGTGCTTCTGTTGGTCGACTCACAACAAACGAGGCGTGCGAGCGTTGTTCTTTTAGTTATAGGCGTGTCCATTGACAATGGGACATCTATGGTGAATTAATGAATCTCGAGATCCGTTGGTCGGCATTAGTCTTTCGGAGATGCTCATGGAGGCAGTGTGTGTGCATATGCTCATAGGAGCGAGTGTGTGTAAATATACGAGTGTCAATGTATGTACTATATTCGGAAAAGACATCCAACATCCCTTGTGCCTTTCTCCTCCTTTTCGTGTGTGTATCATCAAGCATTAGACACGTTCTTTTGTGTAGCTAGCTCCACAAAGTATACTTTCCTACCTCCACCCATCTTTGGGGATCTTTCTACTGACGGATCTATTATTGCCACCTCGTTGCACTGACTCATTGACGCCCTATTTGGCATGGCTCTGACTCCTTGCTATATTGGGTGGAGGAGTCGGAGCCAATGAAGCAAAAAAAATGTAGCTTCATTGACTTCAAGTTCATTTGGAGATGAGAGAAAATGGCTCATTATTAGAGTACACGGTAAGCCGTCCACCCCCCCCCCCCCCCCCCCCCCACACACACACCAACCCAATCAACCAACCACAACTATCCATTCTTGTTGTCCACTCGCAATGCCTCGTCGTCCCTAGTGCGCCTGCCTCAACTGTGGCTGGTCAAATATCCTCCAAATCTTTCTATAAACCTGTCTGGTCAACATTCTTGTTGGCAATCCCACCTCTCCTGATCCATTGGGAATAATCCTTCAATTGTGAACATTGCCATTTTTAAGCACATAATCTATAGCTACAAGAAGAGTGCAATCAATTACAATAATAGCAATAGTTAACTATAAACCTCAAGAAAACTTCAATATGATCTTTCAGTGACATGACACAGTGCCAATGCGCCTAGCTAAGCACCTGTTATTTTTTTTATGCTGGGTTTTGGGATGGAAACCATCGCCATCCAAATGCCATGGTTGTGGGATAAAAACAAAGGGTGTTTGAATCTTATTCGGAGAGAACGACAATGAAATCCAAAGTACCATACTTTAATTGTCTTGTTGGCTAGGTCAAACCCCACCCGGTATACTGCATTGCCAATTTGCCTTCTTGGTGTACCAACCACCATGGTAAGAGCGGAGAAGGCAGGCGATAGGTTGCTTTAGTTTTTTTCTCGGTTTGATAAAGAAACCAACTGTCGACTGACAAGTCAAATATGAACGCTTCCTTGGTACACTATTTTCAAACTTTGGCACGAGTCTGTGACTAAAAGAGATTCGGCAACCGAGCGACATTTTTTCCCTTTGTTATTTTACGTTCATATATATAAGTTGGTTTCCTTTTTTATATAGTATTGCATAATTGTTTGAAACATGCCATTAAAGAATAATTTAGGAGGCAACCTATGACCCCGTTCGTTTCGCTGAAAAAATAAACCGAAACACTGTCCGACTGAAAAAAAAACAAGCTAAAAAATACGAATTAAAAAACAAACGAACAGGGCATTTATAGGCTACTACCGAGACCTTGGGCAGTGATGCACAAGAAACTATGAGCCTATCATGCACTTATATAATACTAGTATATACTAAAGCGGGGTCACGATGATAAGTGATTATCCTAGCTGGGTCCGTCATGGGTTTTCGTCGATATGAGAGTCTGGTTTTGTTGTCACCATCCCGTGTTTGGAAGTAACACGGCGGGCGCCGGGCGGTGAGGTTGAAAATAGGGACACCGGAACACGACACGATGGATCAGTAGAAGGCTGGGCTGTCAACTGTCACGTGGCTCTGTTCGCTTCGTTGAAAAGTTAGGCAAAAAAATATTGTTCGCTAATTTATTGTAAGAGAAAAATACTATACTATGGCTGATAAGTTTAGACGAACAGGGCCTAACAGATGACCGAGTATCGGTAGTTGCTGCAAGACCGATCACATTAATAGAGATATTGAGCAACACAGTTCCTTCGTGGATCTCATGGTCTAATGAGGTGTTTGGTTCTTTAGTCGCTCCTAAAATTCATATCACATCAAATATTTATATACTAATAAGAAACATTAAATATAGATTAATTACAAAACTAATTACGTAGATGGAGGCTAATTTCCTAGGCGAATTTTTTAAGCATAATTAATCTGTCATTAGCACATGTTTACTGTAGCACCGTTGTCAAATCATGGACTAATTAGGCTTAAAAGATTTGTCTCGCAAATTAATCGTAAGTTGTGTAATTAGTTTCGTAATTAGTCTATATTTAATACTTTATGCATGTGTCCTAACATTTTATGTGACAGAAATTTTAGGAGGTGGCATGCTTTGGGTGCCTAAACTTTCCGCCCGTTAGTCAAAAAAAAAAATCTAGACCGATTGACAGTTTATCCTTTTCTCCGGTTAAAGAGAAATACCCAGCAAACTAGCAAAGAGGTGCAGAACGTTTAGACACGTGCCTAAAAAACTGTTGAGAAGGACATTTTCACCGACCCAGCTGCTAACGAGTGTAGGCAAGGCAACGCATTGCGTGTGTGACGGCCGTCGCTTGCCACGCCGATTCCACATGATCCGATCAGGACCCGGGTAGACGAACGAGATACGCAGCTCGGCCACCAGAAAGTATGGGCCGCGACCGGAATCACACGCTATGCTTTTGCTCAAAGCCCTCAAAGCGACGCGAGGAGGGCAAGATAGGAGGGGACAATATCGTGCGCCTGGCCCACGAAATAGAAGCTGCGGGAAAGGAGAGGAGCACAGCGGCGGTGCGGAGGGCCAGGCCAGCCAGCCACAGAGCCACTCGCGCCGTGTCGTTCCACAAAAGCCACCCGAACCGGCGAACGGCGACGCAATCTTTGCTTCTCGGGGTCGTGCGCTCGGGGCTCTGCTTGCCTCGGTGACGCCGTACTCCTCCGGCTCCGGCTCCGGTCCCGTCCTGTCCTTGGTCGATAGCCAGCACGTACGTAGTCCACTCGATTCGGTCCAGACTCCAGAGTCCAGACCCAAGAACCGTAGACAAATTGAAGGGCCAAAAGCAGGTGGATAATGCTACTCGCTTTTGGAAATTCCGTCGGAATCTGACGATGAAATCCGTTCTCCCAACCGGGAATTTCTTGCGTCTTAAAAGGTAAAATTAAATGGCCTCTCGCTTATGCGTTCCGTCAGAACGAAACAGTGGACAAGTCGTGGCAGTTTGATACCAGCACCATGCTTTGCCCATTGACGCCGGCCAAGAGCTTTGTTGAGCTAACAAGGATAACTATGTCTGTTGCCAAAATAAAAAATAATAATTGATAGCTTGCTGATGATTATCAAGTCATCCCAAGCCATTGACAGTGTTATGACTTATTATAGCACTTATCTACTAGTATACATTACAATATATTATCTGCTAGCATCCAGGCTGTGTGATCCGCCGGTTTTCCACAAAAGAAAAAAAAATGACAAAACGGGCGGACGGCACGGCCCGCGGCCTGGCTTGGAGTTGGAGACCGCGTGGCGTGCGTGCGCGGAGCCCTAACGCCGTGGCCGTCAAAAAAAAAAAGGACGGCGCCTGCGCTGGCCGGTCCTATCCGGTGGAGGGCTCTTCCGCGCGGGTGTCCCAGAGAGGCCATTAAAATCGGCCGCCCCCGGCAACCATCCCTTCCCCTTTCCCAATCTCGCGTCCCACCCCCCTCATGTCTTCGCCTTCCTCCCCGCGCTCTTGCCCTCGCATCTCCTCGCTCCCCACCACGCCCTCGCATCTCTGATGATGGAGGTAACAGTCGGCTAGCACGCCGCACGCACCGCCGTGCGTCCCTCTCTGTTGTCTGTCCCTTCATTCCCAGTTTAGAAGAGTTTTTGTTTCGGTTTCTTCGTTCCATCGAGCGCGGCATTCTGTGGGTCGTGTGGATTTGGCCCGGGGGAGGAGGAGGAGGCTGGTCAAAGATTTGTGGTGGAATTGATGGTGGGGTTCATGGAATGGGTGCATGACTGGTTGCTGTGGGACGCCTTCTTGGAGTGCGGAGGGATCATGAGGCCACCGATTAGATAGCGGCTGGGGAGCGAGGGACCACAGGAGGCGGAGGCCGTCGTTAGCACCCCCACCACCCCGCGGCGCGACTCAGCAGCTATGGGGGAAGACCTCGTCACCACCCTGTCCATGGAGAACGGCGGCGGCGGTGGCCACCACGGCCCCTGCACGCTCCTCTCCATGGACCCGTCCGGCCACCTCTCCGCGCCGGACGACCGCGCCGTCGGCGTCATGGTGCAGGCCCTCATCGGAGGGGGCGTCGGCGCCGGCGCCGGCGCCCGCGCCCACGCCGTGTCGCCCTCCGGCGCGCCTCCGCCCGACATCAACCAGCCCTGGCAGACGGACCTCTGCGACATGCTGGACGTCGGCCTCGGCCCGCAGATCTACAGCGCCGAGGCCGTGCTCAGCTGCGCTCCCAAGGCCGGGAGCCGGAAGGCCGCCAAGCGCGGGGACACCATCTGGGGCGCCTGGTTCTTCTTCACCTTCTATTTCAAGCCCCTGCTGTCCGACAAGTGCAAGGACAAGGTCGTCCGGGACAACACCGGCGTCTCGGGGTTCGACAAGTCGGACCTCCGCCTTGACATGTTCCTGGTGCAGCACGACATGGAGAACATGTACATGTGGGTGTTCAAGGAGCGGCCGGAGAATGCTCTCGGGAAGATGCAGCTGAGGAGCTACATGAACGGGCACTCCCGGCCTGGTGAGCCGCAGTTCCCATTCAGTGTCGACAGGGGATTTGTGCGGTCGCACCGGATGCAGCGTAAGCACTACAGGGGCCTGTCAAACCCGCAATGTATTCATGGGATTGAGGTGGTCAGGTCACCAAATCTTGCAGGCCTCACTGAGGCAGACCTTAGGAGGTGGGCAGAACTTACAGGGAGGGAGCTCAATTTCATCATCCCGCAGGAAGCCAGTGATTTTGGGACATGGAGGACCATTCCGAACTCAGAGCTTGAGCTTGAGAAGCCACACCCTGTCATGAAGAGCAATGGTACCCAAAACTCAAAGAAAGCGGGCTTGAATTTGTCATCACCGTCCAATCATTCAGGCGAAGATGGTATGGATCTCTCCCCAGTCAGCAGCAAGCGTAGGAAGGAATTATCCCCACAAGCCATGGATGAGGAAGTATTCTTCCCACTGAATTCTTGCCCTCAGAAGACACAACAAGATGTGGAGATGCATTCACCAGCGCAACCTGCATGGCTCCATGAGTTTGCTGGGGTGATGAGAAACGCTTGTGGGCCAGTGACTGCTGCCAAGTCTATCTATGAGGATGACCAGGGCTACTTAATAATGGTCAGCTTGCCGTTTGTTGATCAGCAGAGGGTGAAGGTTTCATGGAGGAACACTCTGACTCATGGCATTGTGAAGATCGTTTGTGTTAGTACTGCTAGGATGCAACATATAAGGAGACATGGTAGGACGTTCAAGCTTGCCGACCCTTCCCCTGAGCATTGCCCTCCTGGGGATTTCATCCGTGAAATACCTCTAGCTACTCGTATCCCTGAAGATGCTAAGCTCGAGGCATGTTTTGATGAGGCTGCCTCAGTGCTTGAGATCATGGTCCCAAAACGAGGAAATGAACCTGAAGAACATGAAGTTAGGGTCTCTCTGCGACCCCCTCACTTTGGAGCTAATGATCTACTTTTGACCTAAGCTGAGTAAGGTCTCTGCACCATGTTCTGTCTTGCTTGTAACCCCAGACTTATGCCAAATTTAGCTGAGAATCAAGGTTTCAGTATGCTTGTTCTCTGCCTAATGTTTTCAGTACCTGTGCCATACTAAGTGAAGGGCGGGCCTGGTGCAAGCGGTAGAGTCTTACCGCCTGTAACCGGAAGGTACTGGGTTCGAGTCGCGGTCACCTCGCATTGCACAGGCGAGGGTAAGGCTTGCCACTGACACCCTTCCCCAGACCCCGCACAGAACGGGAGCTCTCTGCACTGGGTACGCCCCGACCTATGCCATACTAAGTCTCTTCAGCCACAAAGACTTGGCTGAAGACTAGTTTGTTCTAGCTTTTGTGTTATGGGTGTCTTTTTAACCCTCATGTTTAGATTTTGTACTAAGTTCAATTAAAGAAAATAATATTCTGAGTTGTCACATGTTTGATTGTTGGATTGTGATTATCTGTTTGTACCAGTTTCTTGTCTCTACCGTAAAAAATTTACACTGTATCGCTTGATTCACTTCAGTTATGAAGGAAAAAACAACAGGGGATTGAATATTTCATCAAACACCTCCGACACAGGTGTTCCTTTTTTGTAAGCAGAAAACAAGTAGTAGCGGAGAAGAGACATTGTGGTGCTCTGTTCCTTTTTTTGTAAGCAGAGAAACAAGTCGTATCATAGAAGAGAGATTGCGATGCTGAGTGAGCAAGAACATACTTCTCTTTATATAGGTTGCAGAGATGAATGCAGCGAGCCAGCTAATTCTGAGCCTGCAACTATAAACTCAAAGCTTGCGCATACTGTGAATCAGCTGTAACGTTTCCAATGTGAGCATGCCCCTTTGCAAACGGTATTGCTCTTGAAGCATTTCTCAGGTGCAACTATATAACCCAGATAAATGTGAAATGAGCTGATGATTGTAGCCTTGTAAGTACCTCTGATGGTACTTGATCTCTTCAGAAACAAAAAAAAAAAAAAAAACTTTGGTGAAGTAGTGTATTTTAACACTCTAGGTGTCCTTTTAACCCTCTTGTTCTACAGTTGCGGTGGCATCCCTGGTCTGAGTTTATTTATTACTTCATTCTTGTATATTGGATTCTGATTATAGTACCAATTTATATCATCCGAATTTTATACTGCTATTTGCCGTAATGACTGATCCAAAAAATAGGCCACATAATAAAAATTTAACCTATATGTAGGTGCACATATATAACTATATATCTAGAAAACTATAGGCGTTAAAAACGAACTGATCAGACGAGGCTCTGCAGCTCTTCGCTCCAGATGAGTTCTGCTGGAATAACGCATGTGTGAAAAATTGACCAAACATCCTAGACAGGATCACAGGCCAGCTTTGGAAACAAAGATAAACAGTAACACATCACAGGCCATCCCTTTGAAAAGAATGATAAAATGTACTCAGTTTTTAAAAAGTTTTCCTGACAGTGCATGGACATATAGCGAGCTTGTATCTTCTTGGGATTCAGAAACCAAATCACGCTGAATTCGTCTATGTAAATTATGCAAACTATTCAACTCTTTTCTTCTCCTTTCTTTATTCATTCTATTCTATACGACTGAATTCGTCTATTCTATTCGACTTAATTTGGGCGCTCCTAAGCACTTAATTCCCTTCGTACGATTTACGCAGTTGAATTCAGCTCATTAGCAAGGCAAGAGAACAAATGTTCAACATGAAAGGCAACGATATGAACAATTCGAAGACAAATTAGGAACGAAAACTTATTTCTGAAAAGTCTGACCACAGTCCACAGCTATTCGACACCACTTCGCAATATCACTCCATCACAACCTTCAGAATTCAGATGTGCTTCACGCCTCACCAAACCAAACCTCGGACACTAAACCAACTTAATCGACCTCCTCGATCTTAGGACCAGCACCGCTCCCACCAGACGGGGCATCCTCATCCATGCCAGCAGCATCGCCCATGCCCGCGCCAGCGCCCTGGTACATCTTCGCGATGATGGGGTTGCAGATCCCCTCAAGCTCCTTCATCTTGTCTTCGAACTCGTCCACCTCAGCCAGCTGGTTGCTGTCCAGCCAGCTGATGGCACTATCGACGGCGTCCTCGATCCTCTTCTTGTCCTCTGCCGGGAGCTTGGAGGCGATCTTGTCATCCTTGATGGTGTTCCTCATGTTGTAGGCGTAGTTCTCGAGCGTGTTCTTCGCGTCCACCTTCTTCTTGACCTCCTCGTCCTCGGCCTTGTACTTCTCAGCCTCCTGCACCATCTTCTCAATCTCCTCCTTGCTCAGCCGGCCCTTATCGTTGGTGATCGTGATCTTGTTCTTCTGGCCGGTGGTCTTGTCCTCGGCAGAGACGTTGAGGATGCCGTTGGCATCGATGTCGAAGGTGACCGTGATCTGGGGCACGCCGCGAGGAGCAGGAGGGATGCCGGAGAGCTCGAACTTGCCGAGGAGGTTGTTGTCCTTGGTCCTCGTGCGCTCACCCTCGTACACCTGGATCAGGACGCCCGGCTGGTTGTCGGAGTACGTGGAGAAGACCTGCTCCTTCTTGGTCGGGATGGTGGTGTTCCTCGGGATGAGGACCGTCATGACGCCTCCTGCAGTCTCCAGGCCGAGTGACAGTGGCGTGACGTCGAGCAGGAGCAGGTCTTGCACCTTCTCGTTGCCCTCGCCACTGAGGATGGCGGCCTGGACAGCCGCGCCGTACGCCACAGCCTCGTCGGGGTTGATGCTCTTGCACAGCTCCTTGCCGTTGAAGAAGTCCTGCAGCAGCTGCTGCACCTTGGGGATGCGGGTGGAGCCACCGACAAGCACGACGTCGTGCACGCTGCTCTTGTCCATCTTGGCGTCACGCAGGCATTTCTCCACAGGTTCCATGCACTTGCGGAACAGGTCCATGTTGAGCTCCTCGAAGCGAGCCCTGGTGATCGTGGAGTAGAAATCGATGCCCTCGAACAAGGAGTCGATCTCAATAGTCGTCTGGGCCGTCGATGACAGCGTGCGCTTGGCGCGCTCGCACGCCGTGCGCAGCCGGCGCAGTGCACGGGGGTTGCCGCTGAGGTCCTTCTTATGCTTGCGCTTGAACTCTTGGACGAAGTGGTTCACCATGCGATTGTCGAAGTCCTCACCTCCAAGGTGAGTGTCACCCGCAGTGGCCTTCACCTCGAAGATGCCCTCCTCGATGGTGAGGAGCGACACATCAAACGTGCCACCACCAAGGTCGAAGATGAGCACGTTCTTCTCGCCAGAGCTGGTGGCCTTCTTGTCAAGACCGTAGGCAATAGCAGCAGCAGTAGGCTCGTTGATGATACGCATCACATTGAGGCCCGCAATGACACCAGCGTCCTTGGTGGCCTGCCTCTGCGAGTCGTTGAAGTAGGCTGGCACTGTAACCACTGCGTTCTTGATCGTAGAGCCGAGGTAGGCTTCAGCAATCTCCCTCATCTTGATGAGCACCATGGAGGAGATCTCTTCAGCAGCGAACTGCTTCTCCTCACCCTTGTAGTTGACTACAATCATGGGCTTGTCACCAGGGCCTGGGATGACCTTGAACGGCCATAGCTTCATGTCACTCTGCACTGACGGGTCAGAGAACCTCCTGCCGATCAACCGCTTGGCATCTGCATTACAATGAAATGAACAAAGATTGTGTGAGTAACAGTGGTCAGCACTAGGGAGAAGGCATCAAGCAAGACATCTTCCAATCAGTTCAACTTATTGTGGGGGGCATTATAACAGAAAACAGGGGACGGCTACAATATGTAAAACAAGCATCGCAATATGCTATCAGTTTACCGCGTTTCTCAAGGCAGTCAAGGGAAGCAGAGCAACAAAAATATTATAGCAGGGGAACTTTTCTTCCTTATTTTTCTGTCAGAATAAATGAGCAGGGCAATGCATCGAAATACTGTCAGTTACTTATTTCTTCAGGCAACAATAATTTAGAACAAGGACACTATCTTAATTTCGCCACAATAAACGAGCATGGACATCAAAATTACGTCAATTATTATATTTCTTTCTTTCTTCGTTCATTAACAATTTAACAGCACACAAACAAGAACAGATTAGGAGTATCTAATCTAATTTTGGTAAATAATAAACTCTGCAGACGAACCAATTATAGTATTCACCTATATAGTATGAAACCCTATCGCGAATTTAACAGTAAACGTCTGAATCTAAGTGCCTATAACAGCAACAGGAGATTAAATAAATACCACTAACCACCAAAATACACGTTGTCATATCATCGTACTACCATGGTTCCTATTTTTACAAAGCACCGTAATCAATCAGCACAGAGAGCACGATTTCAGAGCTTAATCTGTAGATCCAACTAAACCACTGAGCATACAAGAGGCTCTAAGCATTCAGAGAAACATGGCAAGGCAGAGGGAGGAGTGAGCACGTACCGAAGACGGTGTTGGTGGGGTTCATGGCGACCTGGTTCTTGGCGGCGTCGCCGATGAGCCGCTCGGTGTCGGTGAAGGCGACATAGGACGGCGTGGTGCGGTTGCCCTGGTCGTTGGCGATGATCTCCACCCGGTCGTGCTGCCACACGCCGACGCACGAGTAGGTGGTGCCGAGATCGATCCCGATCGCCGGACCCTCGCTCTTTGCCATTGCCACCAGAGAATCGCTCTCTCGAACGAAAGAAGGAATCAAAACTAGTAGCGAAACTGGAGATCTGGAGAAAACGGAGAGAATTTGGATCGCTTGCTTTGCTTTTGGAACGATTGCTGGGGAAGGCAGGAGGCAGGGCGTGGGGTTTTATCGGGGGGTGACGTCGTTTCGAGAACGTTCGAGCGCGGCGGAGACCCGGCCGTTGGATCCAGATCGTAGGGGCGTTCGAGAAGGGTCTGGAGGGGCGGTTCGGGAGACGGGCTAGGGGCGTGACAAGTGGGCACACGTCGGCGAACAACCCCTGGCTGGGCGCTGGCCACTGGGGCCCGGGGAGACTCCGGTCTTTGGTCGCGTGATGAAATGTGGTGGGGGGTGGGGGGTGGGGGGGTGGGGGTGGGGGGGGGGGGGGGGGGGTTTTGGTTCAAATGTTTAGATACCAATAAAGAGTATTAAATATATATTAATTATAAAATCAATTATATAGATGGAGGCTAATTTGTGAGATGATTTTTTTAAACTTGATTATTAGCACATGTTTACTGTAGCACCACGTTGTCAAATCATGGACTAATTAGGCTTAAAAGATTCGTCTTGTAAATTAGTCGCAAGTTGTATAATTAGTTTCATAATTAGTCTATATTTAATACTTCATGCATGTGTCTAAATATTCGATGTGACAGGAATTTTAGGAGCGTCTATAGAAACAGGGCCGTAGTCTGGTGCCTTCTACTGTGTTCTAGGTAGGGCTGGATATCGAGCCAACTCGGCTCGGCTCGGTTCAGCTCGAGCTGACTGGTTAGCATTGGCGGACGTACGGGGGGCTGCAGCCCCCCCCCCCCCCGTGGGCTGCAAAATTTTTTTAACAAGCTTTAGCCCAGCCCAAAACTCACGGCCAGCAGAGGCGCAGAGCAGACGGCCTCACGGTCTCACGGAGTCACGGCCTCACGCAGAGCAGACGCATCGCTGTAGCGCCGCTTCTGGCTTCTCCTCGCGCAGGCGCAGCATCGCGCCCCGCCGCCGCCCGCCGCGCCTCCTCGCGGGCTCGCGGCTCGCCTGCTCGCGCGTCGCGCCTCCCCTCGCTCCTCGCCCCCTCGCGGCCTCGCCCCCCTCCCGCCCCCTCTGCTCTGCGCATCGGCCAGCGGCCCAGCGCCAAGCGACAGCGAGGACGGGCACCGCCGCGCCGGGCGGCCGGAGCCAGCAGCGTGCAGCCGGCAGCCTGCAGCCAGCGAGGACGGGCGTCGGCGTCGCAGTGGTGGTGGTTGCCCTCGTCGTCTCCCTCTGCTTCATCGTCAGCCGTCTCACGGGGACGACACAGTTGGGTGGCGGCTCCCAGCTCGCTTCAGGTAATAAGCTCAACTACTGCTTCGTAGCCAGATGTTGTGGTATACTGACGCAGGATCCGATTGCAGCTTGTGGTAGATAGGCTGACAGGTTGAGAATTTTTTTCAGTCAGTGATCCGATTGGTTTTACTTTGCAGTTGTAGAATGGAAAATTTTTTGCTAAGAAAGATGCTTCTACTTCTACTCAAGAGAGTCGGGTTGTGCAAAAAAGACCCTGCATTGAGCTTGATATGAATGATATAGTTGCTGATCCAGGTCTTAGAAAGCCAATTGATGAATTCCACCATGATATTAGGGATGATGCTAGGAGAGCATATTTACAGATGAGTCCATATCAACCAAATTGTGAGTATGAAAGAACAGCGGGTAAAACTCAAACTAGAGGTTTTGTTAAATCATGGTTTACTCAATTTGATTGGTTAGAGTACAGTCCTGCTAAGGATGCAGCCTATTGCTTTTATTGCTACCTCTTTAAGCCACCACCAGCAAGCAATTTTGTTGATAATGAGACATTCACCAGAGTAGGGTTCAAAAATTGGAAAAAGGGAAAGGCTTCTTTGCTGAAGCATACTCAATCAATTGATGGCTACCATAGTGCAGCAAGAAAACGAGCAAATGATTTCAAAAATCAAAGGCAAAGTGTAGAACATGTGTGGGCAGTAACAACTGCAGCAGAAGAGGAGGCATATAAAGCTCGTTTAACTATAATGTTAGGCATTGCTAGATTTCTTCTTTTGCAAGCTCTGGCATTTCGTGGGCATGATGAGTCTAAAACATATAAAAATAAAAGGAACTTTTTGGAGATGCTTGATTGGTATAGAAAGAAGGATCCTAAGGCTGCACTTGTGATAGCTGAGAATGCTCCAGGGAATAATCAAATGAATTGTCCAACAATTCAAAAAGATTTGGTAAGGGCTTGTGCAGAGGAGACAAGTGAATTAATTAAGAGTGAAATTGGAGATCGTTGGTTTGCGGTGCTTGTTGATGAGGCTCGTGATGCATCAATTAAGGAACAAATGGCCGTGGTTGTGAGGTATATATCATCTATTCGTGTATTTCATTTCTTTTGTTTTGTGGCTTCCAATTAACACTATGTTTCCTTTTGTTTTATAGGTTTGTCAATGATAAAGGAAGTGTGATTGAGAGGTTCCTTGGCCTACAACATGTTTCTGACACCACATCATCTTCACTGAAGGAAGCATTGGTTTCTATGCTTGCAAGATACGGGTTATCTATAGCCAAGGTTAGAGGACAGGGATACGATGGAGCTTCAAACATGAGAGGGCAGTTTCATGGGTTACAAAGGCTGGTATTGAATGAAAACCCTTTTGCTTTTTACATCCACTGTTTTGCTCATCAATTGTAGCTTGTGGTAGTTGCTGTAGCCAGATGTTGTGCTTCAACTGATGATTTCTTCAATTATGTCACTTCAGTTGTCAATACTGTTAGTGCTTCTTGCAAGAGAAAAGATCAACTTCTCCAAAAACACCATGATACTCTTGTTCAGCAATTAGATAGTGGTGAAATATCTCCTGGGAGAGGGAAAAACCAAGAAACTAGTCTTGCTAGGCCTGGTGATACACGATGGGGTACACATCACAAAACATTAGTACGTCTTATGCTCATGTGGGAACCTGTGCTTGAGGTGTTAGAGAATATTAGTGATGATGGTACTGATGGGGAAAAAAAACTATAGCATCTGGATTGATAGAAAAAATGGAGTCATTTCAATTTATGTTCATATTGCATCTGATGATTAGAGTATTGGGGATAACTCAAGACCTATCACAATGTTTGCAAAAGAAAAATCAAAACATTGTTCGTGCAATAGGATTGATTGGTTCTGTGATGAGAAATATAAATGCCATGAGGGAAAATGGTTGGGATGATCTTTTAGAGAAGACAAAAGCCTTTGCTGCCAAACACAATATAGACATTCCTAATATGGAAGATATGATACCAATGAGAGGTCGTTCAAAATGTCGTGGAGCCAAATATGTGACCTACTACCATCATATTCATCATGGGATTTTCAATGTTGTCCTTGATCAAATAATTTGTGAGTTGAACAATCGATTTCCAGAAAGATCAACTCAACTATTGAGATGTGTTGCTTGTCTTGATCCGACAAATGAGTTTGCCAACTTTGAGATAGAGAAATTAGTTGAGCTTGCTAAGATTTATTATGCTGACTTTAGTGATTATGAATGTGAAAAGCTAAGAACTGAGCTTGAAAATTTCATGGATGAAGTCAAACATGATGAAGAATTTTGCTCTTGTATTGATCTTGGTGGCCTTGCTGAGAAGATGGTTAAAACTGATAGACATACATATTTTCCTTTGGTGTATCGCCTCATTGAGCTTGCATTGATATTGCCCGTGGCAACAGCAACAGTTGAAAGAGCCTTCTCTGCTATGAATATTATCAAGACCGACAGGAGGAATAAAATGAATGATGATTGGATGAATAATAGCATGATATGCTATATTGAGCGGGATTTGTTTGCATCCATTGAAGATGATAAAATTTTAAAGCGCTTTCAAGGCTTAAGAAACCGTAAGATAAACTTGCCACCTAAGGTCCCAGGGTGCGTATTGTTTTAGAGCTTTTCTTTGTATTTGTTATCTTGGTTATTGAAGAAGTGTTTGACATTTAAAAATTATGTAGCATTGAGCGTGGCGGTTCAAGTGGTGTGAATTCTTGAAGATGGAAGACTCCTTGTATTTGGTACTTTTCTATGCTTATTATCATAATTCTATGTATCTTTGACTTTGAGCACTTTGAATCAATTATCTAATTCTATGCTTATTAGTGTACTGTGTCCAGCGAGCAAATTTTTTTTGGCCTATGTTGTTTAGCCCCCCCCCCCCCCCCCCCCCCCTTGTCCGTTTCTGGATCCGCCACTGCTGGTTAGGTTAACGAGCCGGTTCGGCTCGGCTCGTTAATATTACGAGCTAGAGGGGTAGCTTGGCTCGGTTCGTTACCGAGCTCGAGCTGACTCGTTTAGCACGTGAGCTACTAAAAATAGGACACACATGTTTATAATATTTATGCTACATTAATGTCAGAAGATGACGTCCACCATTATACAACCATACATGATTAATACATATCAGGTTCATCAAAAGTATCAACCATACATCATAGCTGTTCTATTCATGATCATGCAGCTGTAGCATACTAATTAGTTGCTTGCCACCACAAATTTAGAAAAATCCACAAATTCAATGTCAGCATCATCATCTTCTCTCTAGAAAACAATCCATAAAATCAACATTTAAGTATCACAACAATTATAAAATTAAAATTCATATAAAACAGCTAAAAATAAGGATTACATACTAATAGAATAGGTGTACACTTCTAGGTCAGCATCATCATCTTCTGGATCTTTAAAATAACGAGCTAGACTTGTAGCTCAACTCGTGAAAAAGTTAAAACGAGCCGAACTGAACCGGTCACGAGTCGAACGAGTTGACAAGCCACGAGTATTTTGTCTAGACCTGGTTCAATTCGATGGCTCGATGGCGGTTCGGCAGTCAGGGGGTATGGCGCAGGTTTATCACAGAAACTCAGGCTGCCCCACACAACACAGTGGCACGCCTGCAGTCATACAACATGTTCGTTTGTTGGTTTCAGCCAGGACTTATCAGCCAGCCAACAGTATTTTTCTCTCACAACAAACCAGCACCAGCCGAACTTATCAGCTCAGAAACCAACCAACAGGTCGATACATGTCGATAAAGTATTATTAGGAGTAGTATATATATGTGCTATCTTCAAAGGTGAGATAGGCAGAGGCAACATGTGACGTGTCTACGAAGGAAAATGATCGACTAGGAGAGAATTTGTACACCTGTCATTCTTATATTACAATAAGAGTACCAAATTAAGTATAAGTCTTGGGTATTATGAAAAAGATAATTATCCTAAACCAAATTATAATAGTTTGAACAGTTTTTATTTTAAAGTAGTATATATATGTGCTATCTTCAAAGGTGAGATAGGCAGAGGCAACATGTGACGTGTCTACGAAGGAAAATGATCGACTAGGAGAGAATTTGTACACCTGTCATTCTTATATTACAATAAGAGTACCAAATTAAGTATAATTCTTGGGTATTATGGAAAAGATAATTATCCTAAACCAAATTATAATAGTTTGAACAGTTTTTATTTTAAAGTATATATTTATTGCACTAAATTAGTATCGCTATATACAATGAGGTAATATTATTACTTTTCTCTATAACTTAGTACAGTCTCATAGTTTTGACTCAAGATAACTTAAAACCAAACAGAAGGATTAATGGGTTTCTTCTTAAAGAAACCTGCTTTCATACTAGCGTTCTACTGAAGTTGTACTTTATAAAAAAAAATTGTCTTTCGGTAAAAAGGTTCACGGACAGTTACAACGATGTCTGGACTCTGGAGGTTCGTAACTAAATTGCTATTGACTGCAATATGTCTTTTGAATTGGTAGGAAAATTGCGAGATGATTCAACATGTTCTGTACGTGACAGTGACACGGCATGTTCAGGCCTACAGGATGTGCTTGGCTGACAAAGGGCAGCCGCCTGCCCGCCTTCTCCCAAGAAAGAGGGGGCAAACAAATGGGATGTTCGATTTTTTTAGCAATGTAGTAGTCCATTACCTTCTCGCTACTCACTTTTTTTCTCGCTACTCACTTTTTTTTTGTTGGGTTTTGTTTGTTTCGAAAAATGGAATAAGTTGATCTATCATTACGTCATTCTTCACAAGCTAACGAGGAAATTTGAAGGGTGAATTATGATGCACCACTGATGTACACGATCGCATGCACAAGTAGATGTTCCGAAGTATGCTAACCACCACGAATTCATGCTTTAGAGATTGTTTCATCGCAGGATTCAAATTGCTCCAACGTGAAAGATGACAACACACCGGGTCATTTTTACACTGTATATGACAAACTGGTGCTACAAATTTGTCCAACACCCATTTTAGTTGCTACATGGATATCTAGCTAAAGCTAAAACATTGTCTCTAGATTTAGCCTTTCAGGAACAGTCGTATTCACAATCCAGACAAGCTGGGTGACCTCAACAAACAATTTTGAAGCATATCCAACCAGATCGTATTTGCTGCATCAGAGATCGTGAGCAGAGATAGAAAGTTCAGCTTAAGTTTCAGTTCCTGACACACCAGCTTCTTCGGTCACAGTTGTATTTGGACCTTCAATTGTATTAACCGCTCGTGTTTCTTCAGGTTGGTCGAGGCCATTTACAATGTAGTTTGCTGTCACAAACAAAAGCAGCATAAATTCATTTTCCTTCAAATCTAGATATATTCTAAAGTCACAAAGCACGATTGCGACTATGAGGCAGAGGGGATAGGATGAGAAATGCTATGTGCAGAAGAATGCGCATATGAAGTCATGTTGAGGGCACAGGCAAAAATAACAGCACACCATGCAAGCATTTGAGCCACAAAACAAATCAATCTTAACATGTTGAGATCCAAATTGTGACTAGATCTTTATTATTTAATTATTTATGGTCTAAACCCAACTTTAGAAATTATCTTTACCTCGTTTTCCTGAGCAGTTAGTCTATTTTCTGTGCGTGCATAATGTTTTAGTTTGTTGTATTATACAGGGTGTTCCCAGTTGTATACCTGTTGTAGCGCCTCTGATGGCCATGTTCTCTATAAAACGAATTTCATCTTCATGGCTGCTCACAAACTTCGTCTGGTTTTGTACAGTATTACTTTCAACAGTATATATCCAAGAACTACAATGTCTATGAGATGCACAGTGAACACACTTACAAGTTCCTTTGACAGAATATTCAGAAACCTATCAATTTTTGCTTGATGTTTCAGGAAAAATGGGCGCAGGTATCTTTTGTATACATGCTTTGATCCCTGAAAGCAAAGAACACGAATTCAATCAAAACAATCATCAAAGATACAGCAAGCCACATAATAGTTAAACTTTTTTGTCCAAAAGGCAGCATGTGTCTTGTCACAAGAAAACATTGAAACAATGTTTAAAAGAAGCCAAGGGTATGTACTTCATAAGCAATAGAAAGGAAAACATATATAAAGCTGATGGAAAGTTCTTGACAAACTCCCACTACAAGAGAACTGGAATGGTTTATGGGTCAGAGCAATGGGCAATTCAAAGAACAAGTGTCACTACTCACTAATATCATGCATTTGAACTAAAGCCATATCACAGAGTGGTAAAATGGTAAAATTGAACAGTACAATACGAAATTTAGACGAAGGGATGGAAGGGGCAAGGGAAACTTACACTGTTTGAAGGGAACTGGAGCCACACAAGGATAGCAAACTTCACATGATAATAGAGAGGAACACTGGAGAACAGCAGCAGACACATGTTCAAATAGTTTCTAAGGTAGGATTGAAAACACTTAACTGATGCCAAACGAATAGCACAAAAAGAAGGCATGTTGCTTATGGCAAATGTAAAGTAAAATAATCAAGTGCATACACAATGTTATGAAATAAGAATGCCATGAAGGTAAACAGAATGATACTTTGTCAAATGTAAAGCACAAAAACAAAATAAAAAAAATGTAGCAAGTTACTGAAGGATTTTCTTAAATGAAACAGACTCTCAATGCATCATTTCCTAAAAAAATAATTCTAGCCAGAAGGTCTTCCATAGAGATAATAACGAGAGTACATGGAGTCTAATAATGCAAGGTTGCAGAACAAAATGTTACAACCAGTGCTTAATGAATAGTGGCATTGCTATTCATGGTCATGACAAAAAAACAAGAAATAGTTCTTCAGTTAACATGTCAAACACTTCAATAACGTCAGATATTCATACCTTGAAAGAAGCTTATCTGCAAACACTTCAGCAATGCTAAAAGATCCATATGCTGCAAAAACATTTTGCAAAGGAGTTATGGTTCAGATATCAATGTAATATAAGCAACAAGCAACGGGAACACTTCAGCAATGCTAAAAGATCCATATGCTGCAAAAACATTTTGCAAAGGAGTTATGGTTCAGATATCAATGTAATATAGTAAGCAACAAGCAACGGGGAAAAAAAAATGCAGATATTTTTAGATTTATGGCTACACTAAAATTGCTCATTCTTATGGTATTATTAAGGACCTGGTTGAATGCAAAATATTTTGGAATTTTCAGAAAACACTATGGTTTTGCTAAAAGAATTTGGTTTTAAAAACTATAAGGTGTTTGGATATAATAAGTAATAAATTTTGTAGTTTTAAAAACCATACTATTGCCAAAACCGTAGCCTTTTTTAGAATTTAAGAAACTTGAACCCGGGCCTAAACTGTGATATTACATAGCCCTGGTTTCTAAAATTGTAGTTTATCAACACCATGGTTTTCCCCTTTCTGGGAACTAACACCCAAACAGGATCCAAGTCTATAACTCGTTAAATCAAGAGAAGGCAAGTTTGTGCCCATGCAATATTAGCTAAGACTATTTACGACGGGGAAAAAAAAACAGTGGGTACTAAAACCATGGTACTAAATCCAGAATATTACTTGAATATCAAATACAACCAGCTGAATAACTCCATAAAGTACAACAACATATGCGCAGCTTTGCTGTATAATGCTAAAAGTAGCAAAAGTTTGTACAGCATTTTCATCAATATACTAAAATAAGTTGATTAGCTAATATTGAAAAATACTAAAAAATTCATCTCGTTACAGACCTGCCCAATACAAAAGCAACCGCTCTTTCTCTTTTTCATCCTTCTTCTCTATAGCTCTGAAAGTGGAGTATACAGGTAGACCGATCCCCACAGCACAACTGCAGCAGCATGAGGTGAGAATAAAAAACCGTGAATTAAATCATTACCCATACAATGATGGTAGCACACTTTTGAAAAGGAAAGCCAAAATAATGTATATTTTATCATTTATTACATTAAATAAGACAACCAAGCAATTTAACATGAAATATCGTGCCTAATAGCAGACAAAAATGTTCTAGTTACAGATGATGCCCAGCTCACATAGATTGAAGTAGCTATTGACTATTGCCAGCATAACCTGTTCGCAAACCTGATAAACTACAAGGAATGGACATCTGTATGGCCATTGGACAGTTTATAACATATACTATTTTATTGGCACAGCATAAGCTATCGACCTTTTCTAGTATCATACCTCATACCAATACCAAAGGGCTGGACAAAAAGCTCGTTAAGCTGGCTTGGTGGCTCGTTTCAAAAGTGCTCGGATTGAACTCGTTTTTTTTAATGAAAATGACTTGATTTTGAATGACTTTCAACTTCGGCTCGTTAAGCTCAGTTTGAAGTTGGGTCTCAAACCATTCAGGAGACTGATAAATAAGATTATGCCAAATTCAAAGAAAGCTCGAAAAAAAAGTGCAGTTGACTCGTTATTCGCTCTAGTACCAACTTCCAGGGAGCACAACACAGAGATAAACATGTTAACATATCATATCACAATATCTAAGTACCTGGCTGTACGGATGACTATGTTAGAGCTTAGAGGCGCCAATAAGAGCCGCAAACCAACCTGCGAATACAGTTTTAACACAAATCATAAATAACATTTATGTTGCAATGAATATTTTTGGAAATAGTGAAATCTATGAAGAATCTATCCTGAAATCTTTAGAGAAGTTAAGTATCAACACAATCCACGGCTCAGGAATTTGAATATTCAAGTGTCCATATTCAGATGCACTAAGAGCACTTGAATTCCATAGATCAACCATTAAATTTTGGGCTATAGGATAAAAGGAACCAGCAAAATGAAGAATGTTTCGTAAATAAGCAAAAACCCTGGTGCTAGTGGAGCAAGATACTCTTGGCATGTGACTGGGTGTTACAAATTTGCTACACAAAGGGTATTTTAAATTCAATTCATGTGCACTCTTGAAAGGCATCAAATCCAAAACAAAACTGAACACACTAAAACACAAAAGTCATTATCCATTCAATCAGCTTTGGCAAATATGAGTATGTAGCCAGGCGGGTTCATATCAGATATCACGAACAAGCTCACATGATGATTGACAAATGGATTAATACTTGAAACTCATATTTTCCCCCTAATGGGCCAGTCATTTCCACTAATATAATACTGATTTTCTAACCATATTGACAAGATACACTGCAAGACCAATGGCGGTTACAGGACTGTCCCAGTTCTCACAATAATCAATCCAGCCCTTCAGTGACGGGGAAGAAGGTAAATTTCGAGGCACAATGGCTAGGATTCCCTCATTCCCTGGTAAAGGCAACCATACTTGGCTCAACCCGCACGGAAGCTTCATAACCACCGAACAGAAACTCCCTGTTTTGTTCCACGATCTGCCACAGCCCTTCGGTACAAAACATTCAGCCGCGCCCAACCCCAATCTGCACATTCGTCCCCCTACCCAAACCCAGCTGACAGAAACCATACACGGTTAATAAATTAGCATAGCTGCACGACAACGACACCCCGATCCCTCCGGTTAATAAATTAGCATAGCTGCACGACAACGACACCCCGATCCCTCCGGTGAACTAGCGGGAGCGAAATCGCTTGAGAGGCACGGGCGATCCAGGTTTCCGTGGGAAAGCGGAGCGGGAAGGGCACGTACCTCGCCGGAGATGGCGGGGGCGAGGAGAGCCATGGGTCGCCGCGGAGGAGGTGGAGGCGGCCAAACAAGACGGTGCACGAAACCCGGCGCCGCAGCGGCTGCCTGGAGGGCGGACGGCAGGGGCGGGGGGGGGGGGGCGCAGTCAGTTACTCAGTTTTCACGCGACGGCTGGAACCTGCGTGTGCAGGTTTGTTTTTTCCTGGACGGAGGGGGTAGGGAAGGGAGCAGGGAGGATGGGCTAGTTACGACTCGGTCCCTGAGCTGTCCATGATTTACACGCGTGTTAGTTCGTTAGTTCCGATTCCTTCGGTCCTTCGGGGACTCCAGAATATCGGCCCTTCGAGGATGGAATTTTTTTATCTTAGCCTCAGCGGATTTTGAGAATCTTATGAAAAAAGGATCTCATAATAATTGTTGAATATTTGGTTAATTTACGACTTATATTAATCCATAAAAACGACTTAACCAATAGTAACAGTATTAGTAACCATACTGTAACACCACCACTACTGCAGATAGTATTTAACAGTGCAGCAACCAAGTACGCTAACAGAATAGCATATGAACAATAGCGCACAGTGGGATTAGGTTTATACCCTAGGGTGGGACTGCCGGTACCCGCGAACAGTGAGCCACCATCTTCTCCGTCGGTGGCGTTGGTGCGGGCACCTGTCCTCCTCGTGTCCACCATGTTGCAGAGGAGGTCGCGCCGGGAGGCTCCTGCAGGTGCGGTGTTGGAGCAGTAGCACGGGAAGCTTCTGCAGGTGAGGTGTCGGAGTAGTAACACGGGACTCTCCCGTCAGGAAGCAGAAGCCCCCGAACAGGAAGCGAAGACGGGGCAGCAGTCGCGTCGGAAAGCCGGCGCTCCTCAAAAACTTCATTCCCCGCCTACCCGTGCAGGTACGCTTGACGGGGAAGTTCCGGAGGCCTGCTACCGAAGCTCCCTGTGCGCGCAGGGAACTCCGGTCGAAGATGCAGATGAACAGCTCAACGCTCAGATGTTGCTGATAGGAGGAAGAGGAAGAGTCGGGTCTATCCTCTGTCGGACAGGGGCGCCCCCCTTATAGCCGCGTCGTTCTCCATCTGTCCGTTAGGCCCTGTCGGGGGAATGAACCTGGACAGGGTGGTTGGGCGTTGGAAGTTGGCTGCGGCGGCTAGGGTTTCGGTTGGACCAAGCGACAAAACCAGGCCAAACCAAACCAGGCCACGGCCCACGCCCACGCCCCGGCGCGCGCGTGTGGCCTCCCGGTTCTCCCTCTCAACTTGTCTATGTGAGAGTCCTAAGACTCACTATTTAAGTTGGGAACCTTTTTAGTGAATTTCCCATATGGTACTAATCACTTTTCCACTTAACAATAATTGTGGGCCTTTGAAGTTTATTTGATTAATTAGAATAAATAATGGGCCTGACCCAAATTAATCTAACAATCCCCACCAAACTTCAGAAGTCCACAGTTAATGTCTTCAGTTCTGAGCTTGTTTGATATACCAGTGTTTCGATGGAAACTGTTAAGTTGAACATCCATCTAGAAAAGGAGTTTACACTCATTTATAACTGACCAATGAACTATGCCTTGAATTGACAGTTTTGTGCAAAGTGAGGCTCACTCGATTCCTTTACTGATACTAGGCTGCCTGTAGCATCCCCTCTGGTTGGAGCATATAAGTCATACTCCTGGCCTATTCATGAGTATCTAGAGATCATCCAAATCTCATAGATTGTGACTAGCAATCGAACTCACATAGGTGTGTTCCTTTAAGATGCCCTGTAGGCCGACATCTTTGCTTCTCATTAAGCCACTCGGATCACATTGAGGTATTTACCAACCTGCCATACAGATAGGAAGAGAAGTGCATTACTCAAGAGATTGACCTTTATTAAAAGGGTCTCTTCCCTCAGTCTACCCATAGCTTGTTTCACCATCCTAATTCACGGGATCTCCGATCACATAGGACAGGTTGCCACTATGATAGAACTTCATGTGGGTCTCAGTCCCATCTCACTCGATGCACTATCTATCACATTACGCGATAGTCTTTTAGTAAATTGATCTGCCAGATTTTTAGACGTATGGACATAGTCCAATGCTATTACTCCGGAGTTTCTTAATTTTCTGACAGATTTTAACCGCCGCTTTACATGCCTAGTGGTCTTCATGTTGTCCTTTGAACTGTTTATCTTGATAATTACTGTTTGGTTATCACAGTTCATAGAAATTGCGGGCACATGTTTTTCAACCACCGGCAAATCCATAAGGAGCTCACAGAGCCATTCAGCCTCAACAGTAGCGGTATCAAGTGTTGCAAGTTCTGCTTCCATTGTTGACCTCGTTAAGATGGTCTGCTTGCAAGACTTCCAGGAAACAGCGCCACCTCCAAGTGTGAATGTATATCCACTTGTGGCTTTTAACTCATCAGCATCAGATATCCAATTTGCATCACAATAGCCCTCGAGTACCTTCGGGTACCCAGTATAGTGAATGCCAAAGCTCGACGTTCCCTTTAGATAGCGTAATACTCTTTCAAAAGCACGCCAGTGATCATCTCCCGGATTTGAAACAAACCGGCTTAATTTGCTCACAGCAAATGAGATGTCAGGCCTCGTTGCACTAGCCAAGTACATTAGCGAGCCGATGATTTGGGAGTATCTCAACTGATCCCTCATTATTCTTCGGTTCTTTCTTAGGATCACGCTTGGATCATAGGGAGTGGACACAGGCTTGCAGTCACTATAACCAAAGCGACTCAGTACCTTTTCCACATAGTGAGTTTGTACAAGTGTTACCCCACCATTTTCTCCCCTTAGTAGTTTGATGTTTAGTATCACATCAGCCACTCCCAAATCCTTCATGTCAAAGCTCTTTGACAGAAAGTCCTTGACTTCCTCAATCACATTGAGGCTTGTCCCAAAGATTAGTATGTCATCCACATACAAGCACATGATTACTCCTTCTCCCCCACCATAGCGGTAGTACACACATTTGTCGGCTTCATTCACAACAAAGCCAGCAGATGTCATAGTTTTATCAAACTTTTCATGCCATTGCTTAGGTGCTTGTTTTAGGCCATACAAAGACTTCAATAATTTACACACCTTTCCTTTTTGACCTTCTACTACGAAACCATTAGGCTGATCCATGTAGATCTCCTCATCTAGCTCTCTATTTAGGAAAGCCGTCTTAACATCCATCTGATGAACAAAAAGACCATGAGACGCAGCCAGGGCAAGCAATACTCAGATTGTGGTCAATCGGGCCACTGGTGAATAAGTATCAAAGAAGTCCTCGCCTTCTTTCTGGGTATAACCCTTAGCCACAAGCCTTGCCTTATACTTTTCAATCGTACCATCAAGCCTAAGCTTTTTCTTGAACACCCATTTACATCCTACAGGCTTGCACCCATAAGGACGATCAACAATCTCCCAAGTTCCATTGGTCATAATTGAATCCATCTCACTTCGCACTGCTTCCTTCCAGTAGTCAGCGTCGGGAGAGGAAAATGCCTCAGCAATGGTGCTTGGAGTGTCATCCACGAGATATATAGTGAAATCATCACCAAAAGACTTTACAGTCCTCTGTCTCTTACTCTTTCGAGTAGCTCCACTATTATCCTCCTCAGGATTCTCAACACATGTTTGTTCAAGATGTTTTGTTGGCGCCACGGGGGAATCAACAGGTTTTTGACTAGATGTGCTAGGTACATTTCCTCTCATAGGAAATTCATTCTCAAAGAATGTAGCATCTCTGGACTCAATCACTGCACCGACACGCATGTCAGGTACTCCAGAGCTTACAACTAGGAATCTATAGCCGACGCTGTGTAAAGCGTAACCGAGGAACACACAATCTACAGTTTTTGGTCCAAGTTTGCGCTTTTTGACGATCGGCACATTCACCTTGGCCAAGCATCCCCAAGTGCGTAGGTATGAGAGAGTCAACCTTTTCTTTTCCCATTCCTCGAATGGTGTTACTTCTTTATTCTTTGTAGGAACTCTATTCAGGACATGACATGCTATCAATATAGCCTCACCCCACCATTCGTTGGAAAGTCCCGCAGTGTCTAACATGGCGTTAACCAAATCAGTTAGAGTGCAATTCTTTCGTTCGGCAATCCTATTGGATTGGGGGGAGTATGGAGGCGTCCTCTCATGAATAATTCCAAGTTCCTCGCAGAATGAATCAAACTCATGTGAAAAGTATTCTCCCCCACGATCAGACCTCAATCGTTTGATTTTTCTTTCCAATTGGTTCTCTACTTCAGCTTTATAGATTTTAAAATAATGCATTGCTTCATCCTTTGTTTTTAGCAAGTACACATAGCAAAATCTAGTGCTATCATCAATAAGAGTCATGAAATATTTCTTTCCTCCTTTGGTCAGTACGCCATTCATCTCGCACAGATCAGAATGAATGAGATCTAGCGGTGCCAAATTTCTCGCCTCTTTCACAGCCTTGTGAGGCTTGCGAGGTTGCTTCGCTTGAACACAAGCATGGCACTTAGACCCTTTGACCAGATCGATTTTAGGGATTAATTTTAAACTAGCTAAGCGCGTCATACAACCAACATTGATGTGACAGAGTCGGGAATGCCAAACATTAGACTCATCATCATTTCTCACGTGGTTCACAATTTTATCACAAGAATCCATCAAAGAGAAGCGGAACAAGCCTCCGCTTTCATAGCCTTTTTCAACAAAGGTTCCATACTTGGATACAACACATTTATTGGACTCAAACACAAGTCTAAAGCCGTCTCTACACAATAGAGACCCACTAACGAGATTCTTCTTGATTGAGGGGACATGCTGCACGTTCTTTAGCTGCACGGTCTTTCTCGAAGTAAACTTCAGATTGATCGTACCAACACCAAGTACAGCAGCATGCGTACCGTTTCCCATCAGCAAGGAGCAACCTCTTTGTTCCTGATAAGAAGAAAACAAAGAAACATCAGAACATACATGAATGTTAGCACCCGTGTCAACCCACCACAACCTAAAAAATCTAAGTTCAATTGTGCTCAAAGTTGTGTCATAGTTGTCACCACAACTGGTGTCATATTGTCGTGAGGCACCATACCATACAGTTTATAACTTAAAGGCGTTCCAACCTAGACATAGAAGAAGCACGAATTCACTGGGTCACGTTTTCCGAAAAGTCAAAGAGTATCAAACACATATAGGCTCCGTTCGCTTCGCTGAAAAAAAATAAATCGAAACACTGTTCCGGCTGATTTGTCGTGAGAGAAAAATACTATTTCGACTGAAAAAACAACATGAAAAGTACAGATTAAAACACAAGCGAAGAGGGCCATGTACATGGCATTGCATCCAGAAGATCTGTATGAATGCGATAGACATCCAGAAGTATTGCATCGGTTTCTCCTGATACACGATGCTTGGCGCCCAGGTACACATGGTGGCCAGGAGGATAGGCATAGCCAGGATCACATGGAACATCAGAAAGTGCAAGGATCGTCATAATCGCCGCTCTCCGACATGTGGGCCGGACGGCTCCACCCCCTGGGCCCTGACCGCCGAACGCGAAAATTGAAAAGGTAAAGCGAACAAAACCAAAGCATTCGCGATTCAGGCCTCACGTCATGATACAATCCGTGAAGCTACACGATCGGGCCCCGGCGGTGGCAGGATTCGCCTGCCCGCCCTGCAGGAAACGACTGTTCTTGTGCGAACAAAGCCGCTGCTGTTGACTGTTGTGCTGCAGCTGCACGCAGTGCACCACACGTACCGTGCGCCCTGTGTGCAAGAAAGGTGGCACACCTCTCGCCCAGCCCCAGGGCCACCGGCCGGCCGGCCCTGGCCGTCCGATGGCCCTGCGGCCTGCGACTCCTTTGCGGAGGTCATGCAGTCGTGCTATTATGATGGCACATGCTTAACTGCTTATCCACAGACCACAGGCCACATCCCACATCGCACGAGCTTCGGTCACGAGAAAAAGGTCATGCAGGAGTGCATTGCCAAGAAAGCTACCCCACGTACCGCGGATGCTAGCTCCACTTTAGGACCCTTTTTCAATGCGATTTTTTCAAGTTTCATATGTTTTTTTATATAAAATGATTTATACAAACTTTTTGCATTTCAAAGGGGTCTACAGTGAGCCCGCTCGCATGGCAATCCTTACTTCCGAAGTATTGCCATCTGCATGTATAAACCTAGTAGATAGATAGCTACTCGGTGTCGTCCTCGATTTATACATTGGATAGCTATTGCTTGTTTTCTTTAAAGCTGCTTTGGAAAAAGTTCAAGGATAGGCATCTTCAAGGTAGCAACTACTCCGTATGAAACACTGACGTGACGCCGTCTTCTTCAGCCGGTCATGGTTACAAGGCCGAGATAAAAGCCAGCGTACGGGACAACTGTCATGTTTGATTGTTAGGCCATGTTTGTTTCGCTGAAATTTGGCTGATGCAGCTGCTGATGCTAATTTCATGTGAGAGAAAAATACCATCTCTTTGCTAAAAAGTACTGCTGAGATCTATCGCCAGAGTCCCGCCGAGTAACATAATCTTTGAAAACAGTCTCTTAACGTATTTACTAACTTACTAACTTATTATGAAATGCAACACCAAAAACTATAACTTGTGAACACTTATATTTTTTTCATAGCAACCTCCAAACCTGAATAAAATAGTGTGATAGTTTTTTTTCTTGAATACGCAAAAGGTTTGCGCATCTTTGCATTAAGATCGAGAAATAGTGAATGTTACAACGACGCGCCACGAACATAGCACACTAGGGGGAGTGTTATAGAATCAGTTCTGCCCTCCCTAGCAACATGTGATCATAAGCTATTACTCGCTAATCACACTACCTAGCCATCACCGACGATCAGACGCGCCGCCTGGGCCGCTCTCCCTGTGGGTCCGGGAAGAGCTCTCGCATTGCCTCAGCATACGAGGGTTTAAGCTGGTCGACGAAGATGATGTCGTAGGCCTCCACGGCTACCGTGGACCGCCTTGTCTCACCGTCAAGGAATCCCATCCGCTTCATCATCAGCACATCTCCCCATTTAGAAGCTGGGACACGTGAGAGCGGTTGTGCGGCGATCCTCCTGCTGCGGGTCGACAACTTTGGTTGTCCCTCCACAGTCGGCTGAGGCAGCGGCAGCAACGGCGATGGCGCCTTACGCAAGATTTTCTCGGTGAATCGCTTTAGCCTCTTGGTGGCGGAGTCAGCTGATCGTGGAGGGATGGCTGCATCCGCGCCTGTGGGGGTGGCGCTGGGGCTTTGTGCTCGCCCCTTAGCATCCACGACGCCGTGCTATCCCTCTCGAGGTGGTGAACTTTGTAGACATGCCTCAGCATCCATGATGCTAGGCTGCTTCCCTTGCAGCGACGTGACCTACCCCCGCACAGGCGACAGCGTAGGCGAGCCCGTCGCCAACTTGTCCACCAACGATGCTTCCTCTTCCTGAGTGGCAGTCGCCCCTGCTGGTCGGCTCACAGCGAGCGAGGCGGCGAGCTCCTTCAGCATTGGGTCAACCCACATGGGAGGCCCAGTGCTCACGCACAGCTCCGACACAAGCAGATCTGGAACATGAAGGTGTGTAGCAGTAGAGGTAGCAGCGTTGTCGGGGTAGTCAGCAGGCACGTCCATGTTGTTGTCCCTTGCTGGCTTACTCCATCGCCGCCAGCGTCATCATCTGATTCCACCATCGCCCCCCACGGCACCCTGCTTGGCCCTAACTGATCCCGCTGGGCCACCGTGGGGCACGTGTTGGGAGGCCGGTGGGATGTGGTCACGAGCAGTGTGCCATGACCGGCCACCACCCTTCACCTTCTTTGACGTAGCAGACCTAGGCCGCTTGCAATCCCTGGCGAGGTAGAGGAATTCGTGACAGCGCAGGCAACACCGTGGCAACCGGCATGTCGCTACTCTATGCGAGTAGGAGAGGTAGTTCAAACATCTATCGTGAAGCTCTATGGGTATCCTCTGAGCCTACGAGAGCTGCTCTGGCAAGGCTCAACTGAGGCGGACACAGGTCGCGCTTCTAGCCGAGGGAGAATCTCACGCCACCCATCGGTGGTGGGAACGAAGACCCATCTAGGATGGCCAAGGTGTTGGCGGGTAGGGACGTGGCCATCCATTGGCCGATTAGGCATGCCACACACCAGTTGTGGGCGCGGCCGCCTACGCTTCCTCTAGCTTCGCCCGTGTCCCTGTCGTTCAGCGTCCGCTCCGCCATGGCTCGAGACCATGATTGAATGAATCTGGGCACGTGGCGGGGACATAGTTGCTGGCTTCACCGGTCGAGGAACAACATCCAGGTAGGTTGCGGGGTGGTCGTTGTTGGACTCCTCCTCCTCATCGTCCGCCCACCGACGGTGCTTCGTGCACCCTCTTGAAGAGTAGAACGGAGCCGTGGTCGATGAGAGTGAGCTGCTGGAGCTAGCGGCTGTGTTGGTAGGGCCCGGTGTCGGTGGCGGCGGGACTAGGAGGTAGTCTGTGGAGGCGCTCTAGTGCCAAAGCCCACGACAGTGGGCTCGACGCTGCTGCTGGAGGTGGTGGCCTTAGCGGTGTAGCCCAGCGTCGTCACCTACATGCACGGGGAGCTATAGTTGTTGTTGGTCGCCGCGACGGTGGGGCCCATCGTCGGTAGTGGCATGGACGAAGAGGGAGTCCGCGGATGCGCTCCGACGCCGAATCCGGCGGTGGTGGGCTCGACAGCGCCCTTGGCGACTGCTCTCGACATCGGTGGCGAAGCGGGTGGCACTAGTATAGAAAACTTAACAGCAATGGTCATTTTGGATTAATGGAGGCGGACATTGCAACCGCCTCCAATCAAAGGTAACAGCTGTAACACCCTCGGTGCTACACCCTAAACAAACCACTAAACCATGTCATGAGCATCATGTTTATGTGATAAAGCATGTGATAAAGTGTGTAGATCAATTTCTTATAACCTAAAATGACTAATAAAATGTTAAATGAAAGTTGATACAATGGCTCATGTATATCAAGTAGGGTTGAAAACTAATTTTTATTGAGCAAAAATACTATAGAACATGTGCGTGATACTTAAATAAAGTTTGAAGTACATACTTTGTAGATGACAATGAAATCCTTGATGTTGAAAAATAACTTCGCTAGCTAGTATTTCTAATAGCTTAGAAATGGAACTTGAAATCAAATCCAGCTCAAGATAGAAAAATCCTTAAGTTTGAAAACAGTGTGACAAGGCTATGTTGGTGAATTAACTTTGGAAAATTTAGCTAAAGGTCAGTGATATGTTTTTGTTCCGTATGGTAGTTTGATGTACCCTCTTTAGTATGGTTTAGGTGGTCAAGCCTCAATCAAATCGATTTAGTTTTGGCAAATGCTTTAAAATTCGTGCACGACACAGCCTCGGGATGTTTAGCGCCGTGTGCGCGGTCACCGTGTGGCCACCCTGTGCCACGCACATGGCCGTGTCCCACGTGGCCACCCCGTGCCACCACACTAGGTTGGTCGAGCTCGCCTGGGCTTGGCCGAGGCCGGCCGCGGCGAGCCGCTAGCCTCACGCCCTGCTGCCCTACCTCAGGCTACCGCCATTGGTGCCACCGCGGCCGTGCTGCGCTACCATCGCCTTCATCATCGCATCCACACCTCCCCTGTGGCTCTACATCATTGTCTGCCCTACTGGCGGCCCTGCTGCTGCTACGTGGACGCTTGGTGAATCCGCGGCATCGGCACATGGCCGTACCCACTATCGTCTCACCCATAAAGGCACGACAGCTGCTCATGCCGTGTCGGTCGTGGATCGACGCACGCCTTGTCCATAGTGCTTGCACGTGTGCGTCCTGATCGCGCTGCTCGCGTCCTGCCAAGGTGAGGATAAGCTGAGCGTTGACTGCCTCTCTCTCTCTCTGCCACCACGACCGGCCGAGCCCGCTCACCCAATTTGGCATGGTTAGATCACCTCAACTCAATTCAACTCGTCCCTAGCTTCTCCATTAAGCCACCTGACCCCAGACCCCACCCAGCCTTGAAGCGAGTACGACCAAGCTCCAATTTGGAGTTTTCCCCCGCTGTCGTGCCGATAAGGCCAAGCTCGGCCATTGCCATGGTAGTCCACCATCTGTCCACCATGACCCAATCCAAGTGCACCGCTAGCTTTGCTTCCACCTCTACATCACCATGTGCTCCTTAGCCATACCTCTACCGCTACCCCAGTGCTGCTGACACGGTCGTGTCCACCACGGTGCACCATCGTGTCACTCGGTCGCACGTGGTCGGCCTTGCTCGGATAGTCCTCGGTCGTACCATCACCTTGGCTAGGCCCACGGTGAGCCCCTTGAAGGGTCGAGATGGCGGACTAGAGGGGGGGGGGGGTGAATAGTCTTTTCTAAAATTAATCGCGTCGGCTAACCGATATAATTGCGGAATTAAAACTATCGGTCTAGCCAAGACTATACCCCTCAATGTATGTTCACTAGCACCTTGCAGAGATAACAATTATGCAACAAAGGTGCCGGGCTAGCTAGAGCTCTCCTAATCAATTCTAGGTGCAAGGTCACACAAACCTATGCCACTAGTACTTTATGCAATGAGGGAGCTCCTACACATGCTAGTAAGCAAAAGCACAAAGCTAACTAAGCTCACTAGCAATGCTCAATAACAAGGCAACTAATGCCTAATTAGAGAGCGCAAATACTTAGCTACACAAACTAAGCAATGTGACTAACAAGGTTACTAAGACCAAATTAGCCACGCAAGGGAGCTACTTCTATGCTACACAAGCTAGAAGGTAACTAGTGAGCTACACAAGCTAACTAATTACAAGAGCAACTACACAAGCACAATGTATGTGAAAGTAATTACAAGCTTGTGTAAGGGGGTTGCAAACCAACGGGAAGAACAAAGTTGACACGATGATTTTTCTCCCGAGGTTCACGTATTTGCCAACACGCTAGTCCCCGTTGAGACAAGCTTCAAGGTTGCCGCCGGTCCTCTTGCTAGTGGTGACTTGCAAGTCACACTCTCCCATGTGGAGTGCTTACCACAAGCTCTAGCACTTGACCCGGCCAGACCACTTGTCGCCCTTCGTGTCTCGCTTTACTAGAGTTGCTCTTCGTGGCTCCCGCGGGGCGAGCACAATGCCCCTCACAAGCACTTCTCCGGAGCGCCGCACAAGCTTCTTGCGCGCTTCGACGGAGACCACCACCAAGCCGTCTAGGAGGTGGCAACCTCCAAGAGTAACAAGCACCACCGGCTTGCAACACGATCACCTAGTGCCACTCGATGCAACCTCACGATGCAATCGCACTAGAATCGCTCTCTCACACTATCGGATGAACACTATCATGTATGTGTGAGATGGAGGGCTCTCAAGCACTACTACACAAGCCACCAAGGCTCTAGTGTGCTCAGCTGCCGGCCCAAGGCCGGCCATGGCCTCTATTTATAACCCCATGGGCAAATAGAGTCGTTACCCCTTCACTGGGCAAAACTCGGGCCGACCGGACGCTCCGGTCCGATCGACCGGACGCTGGACCTCAGCGTCCGGTCACGCGATACTCGCCACGTGTCCCCTGCGTTCAACGGTCATCTTCCGATCCCAACGGTCATCTGCCGACCGGACGCAGCACTTCAACTGACCGGACGCTGGACCCTCAGCGTCCGGTCGTTTCCAGTAAGCTCCCGAGCATGACCGGACGCGTCCGGTCAACTTGACCGGACACAGCCCAGCGTCCGGTGCTTAACCCTAAGCACTGTGCCGACCGACAGCCTGACCGGACGCACCACTTTAGCGTCCGGTCGTTTCGGACTCAGCGTCCGGTCACTGTTAAACAGTGAGACCGAATTCCTTTCTCCTCTATCTTCTTCACCCTTGGTCCAATGTGCTAACCACCAAGAGTTTGCATCCGGCATAATAGAAAATAGGCATTCCATTTTCTCGAAAGCGCCGAATCATTTCCCAATCTCACCCCTGCAAACACCACCTCCTTTGTAAATATGCCAACACCACCAAGTGTACACCACCATGTGTATGTGTGTTAGCATTTCACAATCATTTCCCAAAGGATGTTAGCCACTCAACTTGCCACGCCACTCGATCCTAGCGACAATGCAAAGTTAGATCACTCGAGTGGCACTAGATGACCGATATGCAAACAAGTTTGCCCCTCTTGATAGTACGGCCATCTATCCTAAACCCGGTCATAAACCTCTCTACACACCTATGACCGGTGAAATGAAATGCCCTAGGTTATACCTTTGCCTTGCGCATTCCATTCCATCTCCTTCAATGTCGATGCAACACATGCACCAACACGATCAACAATGATATGATCCACTTCATATCATCACATGATCATATTGGTTCATCGATCTTGACTCTACTTGCTCTTCACCGTTGCCATCGTCCATCGGCGCCAAGTCTTGCTCAAGCTTCACCGCCACGCGGTCCATCACTCCAAAGCCTTCGACTTGCCCTTCACGCTTGCAACCGGTCCATCAAGCCAAGTCTTGTCTTGATCTTCTCCACCTTGATCACATGACTCAATGTCATGTCTCATGTGCATTTAAGCTCCTTCATCATCACATGTGTGAGCTTTGCAACATCTCCAAGCCATTTTCACCTTCATGGCATATGTTGCTCACACACATGTACCTGTGGACTAATCACCTGTGTATCTCACATAAACACAATTAGTCCACCTAGGTTGTCACTCAATTACCAAAACCAACAAGGACCTTTCACCCCTGCTACTCGCACGCTAGTTGGTTAAGTCGGTAGCTGTCTTAGTTCACCAGAACCGTTGAGCCACCATCGTGGATGGCCGTGTGTCGCTGTAGCCTTCCCTAGTGATCCCCAACACCCCTCACCACTGCTTAGCGTAGTCATCTAGGTTGGACATGGTGATCGACCCATTAGATAGGCTCACGCAGGTCCTAGGTGGTTGGTGCAGTCACCCGGTGCCGCCACTCGCCGCACCGCCATGCACAGAGTTGCCGAGGGTGTGCACGGGTGAATTAGGAAAAACTCAGGGGTTAAATGAATGCACTAGAGCGAGGAAAAAATAGTGTTAGGTCTTAGGTGTAGTTCAGGAGAAGTTCGAGGTCTCTTTTGTGAAAACACCAACGCGCGCAGGCTCCCCCACCGCAGGGCGCCTCGCGGGTAGGCCGGCCTCCCGAGGGCCACATCCGTGGGCCATCGTGCGCTCGTGTGTGCGTGCTGCGTTGCGTGGGCTGCGTGTGTGGGCCACGTGGGAGATTCAGTTTTTTTCATAAGAAATTAATAAATAGTTTTCTATTTTGTGTACTTAGGGTTTATTTTACCCTATTGCAGGTGCAGCTTGAGTAGCTCTTGTGTCGAGGATTCTTCTGGTGGGCACAGATGGATCCTTGTATCATTTTCGCTAGATGTTTATTTTCATTTCGTTGTTTAATTATTGCACTCTGAACCCTAGTATTATAATAAATAATTTCCAAGAACTCTTGTTGTATGAACTGGACTAAGTATTGTAGGCTCATACTCATTATTGGATTCTAGAGGTAAAACATGGATTGATTTCTCCCGTGGGGTGTGCTCGATGGAACTGTTCGATGTAGCTAACTTTCGGGGTGCTTAGTGTATAGTGGAAGACAATGCTTCTAAAAGCGTGTTATTTCGGATGGTTCTGCTACAGGTGATATCGTAGCTAACAATGAGTCTATGAGTTTAAAAATTCTTTTCAAAACCTAAAATTTGACCAACAAAAGCTTTGCGACAAAATAGGATGCGATATATTATGTAAACAAGTATATGCCCTAGTAATATGGTCTATCTAGGATAGTGGCACTAGTTTTATCTAATCAATCTTCTAGAGGTACACTAACTTATGCTGCATAAGAATTATTTAGCATACAGGAAGTGAGTGCACGATGTGCCAAAAATTATATGCGACTGCCGCTATATTCCGGCTTGAGCGAACGAATAGGTCGATCCATGAATCATAAAAAGAGAATCTTGCTTAAACTAAACTCCCCCACACGTATAATTTTGGGTAGTAAATTGATAGGATAATAAATAAAGAGAAATATTTTAACTCTTAAGGAAAAGTTCTCGCTTGTAACCATTATTGGGCCTTATCATCCCTCTAGCCGTTTGTTTCTAAGTATGGAGGCATGGTCCCTAACGGTGGGATCCTATCTGTTTATAGATGAACTTGAGGTCTGGTCGTAGGAGCACCAGTGCTGGGACAGGCTGTGGTCTTGGTGAAGATCAAGGCAAAAATGGTCGTGGCGATGATCATGGCAATGCCAATGGGGAGAGCCATGAGGCCCCACTCCTTGGTCCTCCTCCGCCACCGCCACCACCTTTGATGACCCATGCCAACATGATGGCTGAGATGTTGGCTTCTCGTCGCGAGTCAGCCCATGCCTTGGAGATGCTAGCATAGGCTATTGGTGGCTTCGCTCGTGGAGGTCCCGGTGGCAATGGTGGGAACGAGGGTGGTGGCCACGGTCCTAAGAGGCCCTATTCCTACTAGGATTCTTGGAGACGCACCTGCCCATGTTCATGCCGACTATGGTGCCTCTAGACACGGAGCATTGGCTTCGTATTCTAGAGCATAAGTTTTAGCTACTCAATATGACGGATGAGTAGAAGGTGCGCTTTGACGCACAACAGCTTCTAGGATATGCTAGTGCTTGGTGGGACACTTTCAATGCCATGTAGCCTGTGGACCACCATGTGACTTGACGGGAGTTTACCACTGCTTTCTGTTAGTACTATATTCCTACTGGTCTGCTGAACAGGAAGCTGTCTGAGTCTCTAGAGCTAAAGTAAGGAAACATGACTATGACAAAATATGTGAACAAGTTCAACTACCTTGCATAGTATGCTGGAACTCATGTTGATACTGATGAGAAAAAGATGGATAGTTTCAATCGTGGTCTCTCTTGTGTTTTACAAGAGAAGCTATATATAGGGGGCTATGAGACCTTTGGTGCTTTGATGAATGCTGCTATTGCTGTTGAGGGACTTCAGTGTGACTCTCAGGTGGAGTGAAAGCGCAAGAGGGTGATCTTTGGATCTTCTAGTCACCCACAGTCTCAGAAGGTATAGGTTGTGAGGAGGGTGTCCTATCACTCTCTGGGTGGACAGTCATCTTGTCAGACTCAGCAGACTTACCAGGCACCTCCCACTCAGTATCATGCACCTACTCAATAGGTGCAGCAGGCTTAGGGATAGCAGGTTCTGCCTCGTCAGGGACAGGGGAACAAGCCAGGTGCTTGTTTCAAGTGTGGCAGGGAAGGCCACTATGCTTGTGAGTGCCCCCAGAACTAGCCTACTCAATCTTCTCAGCCTTCGGCCAACTCTCGTCTAGTCAAGAGGACTATCATCAGAAAGAAGGTGCCCGTGAGCTGCTCGGGATAGGTTAACTTCACTGAGGCTGAGGAGATCCCACAGGGAGAGCCTGTGATGGCTGGTATGTTCACCATTGATTCCCACCTAGCATATGTATTATTTGATTCTGGTGCATCACATTCATTCATGAGTATGGGGTTTGCACAAAGGCACAATATATCTACTGTGTCTATGCCTATTGCCTATAGAATCAGAACCCCGGGTGCGTAGTTGTGCGTTAAAACTCAGACGGACACAGTGAGACTAGTGCTAGCCACTTATTCTTATCGTCTCTAGTTCATGGTGCTGCATGGGCAAGGTATAGATGTAATTCTAGGAATAAACTGGTTGAGAAATTATGGGGTAGTCTTGAACTTTAGGCAGAGAATTGTGGAGTTAAAGCTTCCTTCTTCTAAGGATAGAATGTCTCTCCTTATGCCTTTAGTTTTCGCCCTACCAGTTATTGCTCATACTAAAGCTTCTCCTGATCTTGCCTCTATTCCTATGGTTTATGAGTTTTTGGGTGTCTTTCCTGAAGATCTACCTAGGTTACCACCGGATAGGGATGTGGAGTTTTCCATTGAGTTAGAACCTAGTACTACTCCTATTTCACGGCATCCTTACCGCATGGCTCCAAAGGAATTGGCTGAGATGAAGAAACAATTAGAGGAATTATTAGAGAGGGGATTCATCCTTTCAAGTTCTTCACCATGTGGTTGTCTAGCTATTTTTGTGAAGAAGGATGACACTCTTCGGATATGTGTGGATTATCGCCCTCTCAACGTGGTAACCATTAAGAACAAGTATCCTTTACCTCTTATTGATACTTTGTTCAATCAGTTGGCTAGTGCCAAGGTGTTTTCAAAGATTGATCTTCGTTATGAGTATCACAAAATTAAGATCTAGCCACAAGAAATACCAAAGATGGATTTATCTACTAGGTATGGGCTCTATGAATACCTAGTCATGTCTTTTGGTCTCACCAATGCTCCTGTATTTTTCATGTATCTCATGAATTTATTCTTCATGCCGAAGTTAGACAAGTGTGTAGTGGTGTTCATTGATGACATATTGATATATTCTAAGAACAATGAAGAGCATGCACAACATCTCCACATAGCCCTGACTCAATTGTAGGAACACAAGTTGTATGCCAAATTCAACAAGTATGAGTTTTGGTTGGATTGAGTATAGTTTTTGGGACATGTCCTGACACCTAAAGGCATCTCTATGGATCCTGGCAAGGTGCATGATGTGTTAAATTGGAAATCTCCAAAGTCAGTGCATCAGATTCGTCAGTTCCTTGGTCTTGGTGGTTGTAAGGAAAATGGACCCTTGGCCCATTTACTTTAGATTTTGGTGTTTGATGATCAACACAACCAAATTGGACTAATAAATTTGCAAGTGATTGTTTTGTAGTTCAATAGGATGCAAGACATGACTTGGACGAAGGCGATGTGATGATCCGATGATCAACACCTTAAGCAAGACCTTAGAAGCATAAGAGAAGACCCAAGATATCAAGCAAAGTCTAAGCATAAAGATAGGAACCAAGCCAGGTGCAAGATCATGAAGAAACGAGCTCACAAAAGTGACCAGACGCTGGACCGGACGTTGGTAGCACAGTGACCGGATGCCCTGATCAAGAGGCTCGGCAGCAGCAGCGACTGGACACTGAACAAGCAAATCAACCGGACGTAGGACAACAGAGTCCGGTCGAGTACAGAGAGGTTCCAGAGCTGGCAGCGTCCGATCAGTTGATTGTGGCTCTAACGGTCGGGACGACTGGACACGTCTGGTCAGGATGTGATCAACGTCCGGTCAGTAGCAGAAAAGCAGAATTTTGTCCAAAGGGCTACTTTCTTAGTGGGGCTTATAAAAACACCCCCAACCGGCCAAATGAAGTGTATAGAGCTGAGGAAACATGCCAAGGGTGTTGATACACCATTTTAGTGATCTCCACTTGCATAGTGCTTAGTGATTCATTAGGTGATTAGCGTAGGTGCTTTGCAAAGTGCTTAGGTTGATTAGACCACTGCTTATGTGCTTGCTCTAGGTTTAGGCCTAGTGTTTAGTGAGGTTTGCATACCTCTTACCACTCGGTGCTTGCGCACACCATCGTTGTACATTGGAGGGTCTTGTAGTCTTGCGAGATCACACCAACCACGGTTGTGGTGTGGCTGCCACCGTGTACCGAAGGGAACAAGGCCTGTAGTGTTTTGGCCAGAAGCTTGATAGTGAAGACAACGGGGAGCATCCGGTAGAGGCTTGTCGGAAGGCATGTCGAAGACCCACTTGCGCGTGGGGAAGGCCTGAGGCTATCCACGGAGTCACCCGACCAGGAGCTTGGCCCTTGTGAGGGATTCCTTACGAGGGGCTTCAACAAGGACTAGGGGGAAGCTTGCGCGCTTCTCAATACCTCAGTAAAAATACTGGAGTTATCAATAGGAGTTTGCATATCTCTACCTTACTCTTTAGCTTCCCCATTTACATTGATTGTATTACTCCTTTTGCGGTAGAGATAGCAACACACTAGCAAAACCGTAGTTACACATTTAGATAGTTTATCTTTTGCATAGGTTTTGCTAAGGTTAGAAAAAGAGGTCATAGTTTAGAGTTAAAATTTTAAGTTGCCTAATTCACCCCCCTCTTAGGCGTCACATTCCCTACAAGTGGTATCAGAGACAGGTTGGCTCAATTTGGACCTTTGGCTTAACCGCCGTTGAGCCGACGCTATTTAGAGTGGTCGGGATGGATACCTCTAGGCCTCCATAGTTTGATAGAACTAACTTCCCCTATTATAAAGCTAGAATGACTTGCTACCATAAGGCGGTTGATTTGAGAGTTTGGAGAGTCACTCGTGATGGGGTGAAACCCATTAAGAATTTTGATAAACCCACAAAGAGTGAAGACAAGGAAATACATTTTAATGCTAGAGCTAAAAATTGTTTGTTTGAATCTTTTAGCATGGATGTATTTAACCAGTGTTCACTTTAAATACGGCACATGAAATTTGGTTAAAACACCAAGAGCTCCATGACGGCACATCTAATGTCCGTGAGCAAAAACATTGTCTAGCTAAATAAAATTATGATTCCTTTACAATGAATGATGATGAGCTTATTCGTGATATGTATTCTCGTTTGAATCTAATTATCAATGAGCTTCATTCAATAGGATTAACAAAGCTAGATGATGCAGACATTGTGAGGAAGATCATCTCCGTGCTACCATAAAAGAAATATGCAAGTATCATCACCATCCTTCACAACATGGACAACTTAAGCACCATGACCCCGGCCATAGTCATTGGTAAGATAGTGGCATTTGAAATGTCATACAAGATGGATCAAGAAGAAGCCTCTTCATCAAACAAAGGCAAAGCTCTCGCATGTAGCAAGAAAAAGAAGATGAAGGGCAGGCAAGTTGAGACAAGCTCAAGCTCCTCAGGTGAAGATGAAGAAGAAGATGAGGATGATGATAATGATGATGAAAATTCAAGTGATGATGATCAATCTTCCTCCTCCACCTCCGACCTTGATGAAGAATCAATCAAACTTATCAACAAGGTGAAGAAGATGATCCAAAGGCTTAATGTCAAGGGTGTACCCATCCAAATCCAAGATCTCATTTTCACCAATCAAAGAAATGAGCAAAGAAAGAGAGTATACTATGGATGCGGTGAGTTGGGGCACTTTGTGGAAGTTTGTCCAAATAAGCCCACACCCAAGACAAAAAAGAAGGCATGCAAGAACCAAGCCCTCACATCAATAAGGTCATGGGATGATTCTTCAAGTGAAGAAGAACATCATCACAAGAGGCGAGGGCGCAAGCACTCATCATGAAGCTCTTCTCATATGTGCCTTATGGCACGAGGTAACAAAAGCTCATCCTCTAGTGAGAGTAATAGTGATGATGAAATGCCTTCTTATAATGAAATTGTGCAACAAAATCTTAATTATGCTAAAGTTTGCACTAGTCAACAAAAGAAGCTCGAAAAATTAAAAGAAAATCTAGATAGTTCATAAGAAGCATACAAAACTTTGCTTGAACAATATGAGAATTATGCTAATCTCAATGTTGAACTATCTACTAAAATTGAGCAACTTGAGGCTAGTGCAACAACAAATGCATGCACAATCAATGATGAGCAACTTGTAAAGAAAAATGAAAAATTAAAAGAAAAGTTAGCTAGCTCTCAAGATGCTTAAAAAAGTTTGCTTGTTAAAATGGAAACCATGTGCAAACATTATGATGGGCTAACTAATAAAGTTGCTAATCTTGAAGCCGTTAGTACAACCTCCACCAAGGCATCTAAAAAGAAAAGTTCTATCTTTAACATGTCTAAAAAGGATGCCTCTACTTCTTGTAATAATTTATGTTTAGACTCATCTTTGTGCAACCAAGTTTGTGTTGAGAAAGTTGTTGTAGATACATGTACACAAGAGGTTGGAAAGGAGAATGAGCAACTCAAGCAAGAAGTAGCTCGCCTCTCCAAGGACTTGACTCAAGTGAAAGGCAAGGTGAAGCAAGCCCAACTTCATCAAGATAACACCATCAAGGGAGTGAAGAAGCTTGATGAAGGACAAACCATGGTTTGCTACGTGTGCCACAAGAAAGGTCACAAGTCCTATGAGTGCAAGGTGAAAAATAGGGGAGGAGCAGAGAAGAAAGAGAAGAAGCAAACAAGCAAGCTCTCCAACACCTACACCAACAATGTGGACAAGAAGGCCTCCACACCATACTTGTTAAAGAAGAAGAAAATGACAAGGTGGTGGCCATCAAGGTGAACAAGCAAGCCAACAATAGGGTCAAACACTTTTGGGTGCCAAAGGAAATCATTTCCAAAATGAAGAGCACCAAGAAGGTTTAGATCCTGAAAGGGGAGTGAGAAGTCCGATGGACCTCGGGGAATTTGGAGACTTGGCAAAGTGTGGGCGCATTTCATGGGGTGCATCATGATGGACAAAATCATTGCCAAGTGGGTTAGTGAATACTATGGACCCAAATTCCCCTTCCCATATTAGGTAACTAGATTCAATTTCCTTCAAGTAGTATCAATTTGCATTTCCTACAAGTGATATTTCTTACAAATTGGTATCTTTAAGCATCTGGTTGCTTTTCATGCCTAGGTTTGCATTTGCATGCTTATATCTTTTGTCATGCATACACTAGGTGTATCTTATGGTAGGCTTGCTCGGTTTCATTCCTAACCCTTGGAGCAAACCTACATGGTTTAAAATTGTTTAGGAGCACGGCACATATCTTGTCTTTCGATTGTTCATCTAATATGTGCCAAAGTCCAAATTATAGATAATTTCTCCTGAATATCGCCTTCGAAAATGATTCTTACATTCATGTGATGTCATCTTTCAAGTGGTTTTTTTATTGTAAAATCAATGTGCATGTTTCCTACAAGTATTCTATACTTGTGTGCACAAATTTAGAGAGATGTTACTCTACAAGTTGGATGCTTTGAGACTAATACCTTTTCAAGCTTATCATGTGTGTAGTAGTCTCATTGCAAGGAAAATGGAGTCCCCGGAGTTAAGCACCATACTTCAAATATCCACCACCTATTGCAAGTGGTAGAAATCTTATTGGTTTCCACATGTGGTATTTCTAAACCAATATCCTCATATTGATTTCATTTTGATATTTATATGCCTTCTCCATGCATTATATAGATTAAATTTTCTTGACCAACAATTTGCCAATTATGCATATGCTTTGCCTTCTACCATATGTATGCATATATTTAGAGGGAGCTTAGTCTATATAATGTGAGAGTCAAATTTTGTGACATATTCCACTCTACATACAAAGGATCACAAAGTTTGACCCTCCCTTGTGCTACTAATGTCTTCCTTTTCGGTGTTTGATTCCAAAGGGGGGGAATTTAGAGGACCAAAAGCAAGCACTAATTTGTAGGACCAAAAGCTAGATCATAATAATTTATAAGTGGTAATGGCCTACAAGTAGTGTCTACAAGTGGTAACGGTCCGAGAAAGGGAGGATAGTGGATTATGGATTAGTCTATGTAATGGGGAGAATTTGTAGGAAGCAAGGCTAAAATCTATAATGCCACATGGGGACATTTGCAAGGGCAAGATAAGTTTTTATGTAGTATCTTTTAGTCTTACAAGTAGTATCTTTTAGCATCATATAACCTTGCCCTTGCATTGCATCCTAGCAAGTAGATAGTTTTTAAAATTCCAAATTTTTATTATTTGCTTGTTTTGGTCATGTTGTCATCAATCACCAAAAAGGGGGAGATTGTAAGGAAAATAGACCCTTGGCTCGTTTACTTTGGATTTTGGTGTTTGATGACTAGCACAACCAAATTGGACTAACGAATTTGTAAGTGATTGTTTTGTAGTTCAATAGGATGCAAGACGTGACTTGGACGAAGGCGACATGATGATCCGATGATCAACACCATAAGCAAGACCTTAGAAGCACAAGAGAAGACCCAAGATATCAAGTAAAGTCCAAGCACGAATATAGGAACCAAGCCGGGCGCAAGATCACGAAGAAACGAGCTCACAGAAGTGACCGGACGCTGGTAGCACAGTGACCAGATGCCCCGATCAAGAGGCTCGGCAGCAGCAGCGACCGAACGCTGAACAAGCAAATCGATCAGACGCAGGACAGCAGAGTCCAATCGAGTACAGAGATGTTCCAAAGGGTGAAATTGTGACTAGACGCGTCCGGTGGCATGTGACCGAACGCTGGCAGCATTCAATCAGTTGATCGTGGCTCTAACAGTCGAGACGACTGGATGCGTCTAGTCAGGACGTGATCAGCGTCCGGTCAGTAGCAGAAACGCAGGATTTCATCCCCAATGGCTACTTTCTTAGTGGGGCTTATAAATACACCCCAACTGACCAAATAAAGTGTGTGGAGCTAAGAAAACATACCAAGGGTGTTGATACACCATTTTAGTGATCTCCACATGCATAGTGCTTAGTGATTCATTAGGTGATTAGCGTAGGTGCTTTGCGAAGTGCTTAGGTTGATTAGACCACCGCTTATGCGCTTGCTCTAGATTTAGGCCTAGTGTTTAGTGAGGTTTGCATATCTCTTACCACTCGGTGCTTGCGTGCACCATCGTTGTACATCAGAGGGGCTTGTAGTCTTGCGAGATCACACCAACCGTGGTTGTGGTGTGGCCGCCACCGTGTACCGAAGAGAACAAGGTCCATGGCGTTTCGGTCGGAAGCTTGATTGTGAAGACGGTAGGGAGCATCCGGGAGAGCCTTGCCGAAAGGCACGTCGGAGACCCACTTGCGTGTGGGGAAGGCCCGAGGCTATCCACGGAGTTACCTGACCAGGAGCATGGCCCTTGCGAGGCATTTCTTGTGAGGGGTTCCAACGAGGACTAGGGTGAAGCTTGAATGCTTCTCGATACCTCGGTAAAAATATCAGAGTTGTCGATGGGAGTTTGCATATCTCTACCTTTCTCTTTAGCTTCTGCATTTACATTGATTGTATTACTCCTTTTGTGGTAGAGATAGCAACACACTAGCAAAACTGTAGTTACACATTTAGATAGTTTATCTTTTGCATAGGTTTTGCTAAGGTTAGAAAAAGAGGCCATAGTTTAGAGTTAGAATTTTAAGTTGCCAAATTCACCCCCCTCTTAGGCATCACGGTCTCCTACTGTGGTTATTATCAGTGCTTCATCCTTGAGTTTTCTAAAGTAGCTCAACCAATGACCAAGTTGCTCCAGAAGGATGTCAAGTTTGTATGGAGTCTGGCTTGTGTGAAGCTTTCCAAGCCCTGAAGAAGTTTCTTACCTTTGCTCATGTTCTTGCCCAACCAGATATTGATAGGTTATTTGATGTGTATTGTGATGCCTCTAGGACTAGACTGGGATGTGTGCTTATGCAAAATGCACGTGTGATCGCTTATGCTGCACGGCAGCTGAAAAAGCATGAGTTGAATTATCCCACCCATGATTTAGAGCTGGTTGCAGTTGTGCATGCTCTAAAAATTTGGAGACATTACCTGTTGGAAAATAAAGTACACATTTTTACTGATCACAGGAGTCTCAAATATATTTTCACTTGGTCTGAGCTGAACATGAGACAATGGAGGTGGCTTGAGTTAATCAAAGATTATAATTTAGAAGTTCATTATCACCCTGGAAAAGCTAATGTGGTAGCTGATGCATTAAGTCGGAAGTCGCATCAAGTTGAAGAAGATTTTTTGTCTCTCACCCATTCTAAAGTGTTAGCCCATATTGCTCTAGTCTCGTATTTACTTGAGCAAATTATTATAGAGCAAAGGCAAGATGCTTCAGAAATCCCTTATATCAAGAAGTTAATTACCAAAGGATGTGGTCCTCATTTGGGTATTGATGATCAAGGTGTGGTCAAGTTCAAAAACTGATTGGTGGTTCCCTCAAGTGATGAGCTTAGGAGAAAATTTTGGATGAAGCTCACAACTCCAAATTATCCATTCATCCGGAAAGTAACAAGATGTATCATGATTTATGTCACTTGTATTTGTGGCCAAATATGAAAGAGGATATTTCCAAATACATTTCAGAATGTGACATTTGTGGAAGGGTTAAGGCGGACCATATGCGTACGCCTGGATTTCTATAGCCCTTGCCTATCCCTGTTTGGAAATGAGAGGATATTTTTATGGATTTTGTTGTGGGTTTGCCCCACATAGCAAAGGGGTATGATTCTATTTGGGTCATTGTGGATCGCCTTACCAAGTCCGCTCATTTCCTCCTGGTGGATATGTGACAGTACCACCTAATCTAATGCCTCTCAGGAGTGCTCGTCTTTCATTAGACACTAAGCACTCAAGGGAGGGCACCAAATCACGTGGTCCTGTCGGGCACACACTGAGGGAGAACTCAAAAATCCACATTTTTCCATCAGGGTCACAAATGAGAGAATAAAGCTTATATCATTATTAACCATTTCTTACTTCACTTTTAATACAACATCAGAGTATAATATTTATCATTTATAATAGCAAAATTTGAACATATTATCAGAGTTATGAACAATTTAATTAACAGCAGAATATAAATATGTGATCAGAATTACAACGGAAATAAATAGCTATTCATGGCATGATGAAGCATTGATAAATAAACTATGACAACAGATTATAAAACTTCTATTTATAAAAATATTTGGTGAGAGTTAGGAATAAAAACTATGATCGCAGCATAAAGGAAATCCTCTCTGAGCCCACCAGGAGGAATCCACACACAAGAGTCAGCTCTAGCATCCACCTATCACCTGCAATAAGGAGAAATAAAACCCTGAGTACTCAATTGTACTCAGCAAGACTTACCCAACCAGAGGAAAGAAAAGACTCTAAGGATATGCAAGGCTATCTGGTTTGTGGGTTTATTACATCTACAAAATGCATTACTAAAAGAGCGTCCTTATATTCAAATTTTTTAGCAGTGCATTAGTTCATTTACTAACCATTCTATGTAAGCATCTGTGCTACTTTCAAGTAGGTGGTAAGCAATCAGAGTTCCTTTTTCAATCTTTCATCCTTTAGTTCTTACTACGGTGCTAGAGTTAAGACAAGTTGTACCGACTCGGCGGCGATTCGCGAATCAATGTGCCCAGCTGGGTACCCTGAAAACACATGCCCCCACTTGTACCCCGGGCACAAGTAGGACCAAACCACTACCCTTCTATCATGGGGTCCAGGTCCCTATCCAAACTGGGACTCCATGCCCCCGCCCCTAAGTCCCAGACTCAGTGTGGTGCAAGGACCTCCTAACCCAAAAAATACCATGACGGTCAGTCCAAAAAGAGCTGGAACCCATGATAAGAGAGTAACAAGTTTTCCAAGCGTCCATACATAAGTATGTGCTCAAGATAATAAATCTATGACTTGCCTGGCATCTTATGCAACGGTCGGTCCTTAACCGACACAGACGGGGAAAGCAGTGTAACCAAGCCATATCCCATTGGTCGCAGGACACAACCTCTTACACCCACCAATACCCAAACCATATCCCTGCCCAGTCACCATTTTCTTTTCCACCATTTATATTTTCCATGTGATAATAATACACTAATATATTTTCCTATCTCTCGCGAGTGACAGGCAATCCTTTGACTTCTACCGGAGTCCTATAGCATAGCAATCTACACGATCCTGTCATACTAGTAAGACTCATAGGATAAAGATATATATGCAAGTGGGTTTCAATCAACTCCTTAAAACTTAATGCACAAATATGATTTAAAGTGCAGAAAATCAGGGGTTATGCATCGGGGCTTGCCTGGGTAAGATTTAATCAGAAGTTAGCTTTCCATCATTGCAACACGATCTCCAAAGTACCATTTCTCCAGCAACTCGCGATGACTCTGTGATCCATCGATGTCCCTATTATGATATGCAATATAATGCAATGCAAAGACATAATTAATCGACTGTAACCATGACTCGTAAAATATGATTTACGCCTCTCAAGTTAATGAGCTAGTTCTAACGATGACCGTACTTAGGCTACGTATCCACGTCGTCGATTAAGGCGTTATTTCCCAACAAATATTTTAGTTCTACAAACCCAAGTTGTTTCTTTATTTTATTCTATCGATTTACTCATTATTCGAGATAGGGCATCATTATCTATCTAGCAAACTAATTATTCCGGAGCTACAAAAATTACAGTGAGTAGCTAATAATATTAGTAATTTACTATAAAATTCTCAGAGTTAACACTATCACCGATTTATCACGGAAACTCCTACAAGTTCACCTTTTAACAATATTAAGCATGTTAAAATAGTTAGAGCTACCCTAAAAACATACCGAACCTATGCGAACATAATACACTATTAGGTATATCATGATTTTAGAAACTCAACAAAACTAGTTTCACCATTTTTGAACACCTACACAATTTTATATTGATTTTACAAGTTTATTCCTGAAACTAAATTTGCAATTGCCTGAGAAAACAAAAGGGCCCAGCGGCCAGCAAAATGGCCCAGCGGCCCACGGTAACGGCGCGGGAAGCCCGGTGCACAGCACGCACATGCGGCCTAGCAGCACCAGTCCAGCCCAGGCACGGCGAGCGTAGCCCATCGCGGAAGCGGGGCCCAAGCGGCCCAGCGCGGTAGACTGGCCCATGCGAAAACGGGGCCCGAGCGGCCCATGCGCGGACGAGCGTGGCCTAGTGCGGTGTAGGCGGCGATGGCACATTTGCGAAAAGGCCCTTGAGCTTACCTAAAATTAACTACGCCCTTATTTGTAAACATATGAGTCTAGCATTTTTTACAAAATGAACCCGATAAAGACTTCTAATCGTGCTTCCTCACCTTTTCCCCTTCCACAAAACAGAGCACGGCGCAGAGGCACCGGCCGGCGGTGGTGGCAATGGCGCTGTGGGGCCGGGGAAGGCACGACGGTGGTGGACAACCCACCAACAAGCTGCACGGGGACCTGTGCGGCCTTGGGCTGAGGCAGCCAGGAACCGACGATGGCCTAAGCGGCCAGGCTGCGTGCGCCAGCGACGGCAATGGTGATCGGACGGACCTATGGTGTGGGGGCACACCAGCGGTGAGGTGCTGGTGCGGGGGCGGCCCAAGGCCCATGCAGATCCGAAGGAGCACACAGCCACGCTGGGGAGGGCTCACCAAAGTCTGGCCACATGCGCCATGATTGCCGCTACGGTGGGACCAGGGAAGGAGCACATGAGAGAGGCACTGAAGGGCATGATGGCCGGCGAGGATGCTGCAGCACGAGCGCATCGAGGGCTCGGCATGGCCAGAAGAGGGAGGGACCGGCGACGGCGGTGCATGACCATGTTGGAGACGCGGCGACTATGACCTCTAGCGACAGAGGGCTAGTGGGGTAGGCATGGGGACAAGGGCGCGGACGCTAGGATATGTGACACAGGACCCAGGCGGTCAACATGGGTCTCAGAGGGATAGCGCCAGTGGCTGCTGCTCTAGCGCGGCCACGGAGGCATGAGCGCGCGAGGCGAAACCGAGCGATGGGTGGCATGGGGAGATGCGCGGCCACTACCGAACTTGCCTGGCCATGGCACGAACCGAAGTGGAGGAGGCATCGTGGGGTAGAGCAGCGGGTCTAGCGCGAACCGGGGCTCGGTGGGGCGGTTGGCTAGTGAAGCGGCTCGGACGCTCTGTGGAGCTATAGAGGAGCATGGAAGGCAGCGTTGTGGGCTTGTGTGCGCTCACGGTGTGCCTTAGCGGTGGCGGCTTTAGTAGAGAAAAATGAAGAGGCAAAGGGATAGAGCGAGCAGAGGCTCAGTAGAGGCAGATAAAAGCAATCAAGGCAAATAGAGATGAGCAAGGCAGACAGAGGAAGCAGAGGCATTGGTGGTGCCGTAGAGTGAAGCGATGGAACAAGCAGACGAACGGTGGCACCTAGCAGGGGCGTGGGCACGATAGAGCCATGTGCTCCCATTAAAAAATTAGACAAGGCGCTAGCGAAGGAGAGAGAGACAATGGAATAGGCAAACCAACGCGCCAGGGTGTAGAGCCATGACAGGAGACGAGATGGTGCATAATTACAAAGCAAGGCGAGTAGCTATACGCCGTGCTAGTAAAAGTAAATGAAGCTACTGTGCTATCTCTCGTCGTGCTTTCACACCAATCACGTTAAATTTATGAGGTGGCTAGACGAGCAGTCATCATGGGTACGTTACCATTTATCATAGGGACTAAAATGAGTCTATATGTAAGAACATAAACATATCACTAGACTAAAGCTTTTCAAATGAGCATGCTTATCAAAATAAACACATGAGTATATATATACCTATAAATATTTCTATCGGTTTACTAATTTAGACAATTAGCAACATCAAGGCACAAGGAGATTTTTATCAAAGCTCTAATTTAAGTTAGATTCAAAATCTATATATATATATATTGTTCTATTTATTAATGGATTTTATTTTATTTATAAAAGTTGCTTTTCATGCTTAATCTAATAGAACAAACCGTTCGCTATTTATTTGCTAGAATTATTGTCAGACATTCCTAAATATCTCTATGTGCTGAATAATTTCACCTGGGCGTTTATGTGAGTCCACAAAACTGAGTCATATAGGATTCGTTTATCGCCTCAAGTATGTTTTAAATCAGAATCCAAGAAACTTGTTTCAAAAATTTTCTAAGGCCTAAATCTCGGTGCTAAATGAGCCTGTAACACCAGAGGTGTTACAGGATACAAGGTATTCAGCTAAGAACTATGCCAAATTATACTTTGATCGGGTTGTGACCCTACATGGAGTTCCTCTTACCATTGTTTCTGATAGGGGGTCAGTCTTTGTCTCTCACTTCTAGGAACAACTGTAGAAATGTCTTGGTACTCGTCTCCTCAGAAGTTTAGCTTATCACCCACAAACTAATGGTCAAACACTTATCACCCACAAACTGATGGTCAAACAAAAAGGGTCGATCAAGTACTTGAAGCCATGTTGAGAGCTTGTGCCATTTCTTATCTAGAAAAGTGGGACGAAGGCTTGACTTTAGATGAGTTTTCCTATAACAATAGCTATCAAGAGACCATTCGAATGGCACCTTTTGAGGCCCTATATGGCAGAAAATGTAGAACACCTCTTAATTAGGTGGAAGTGGGTGACCATGGTTACTTTGGATCGGATTTCATAAAGGAAGCAAGAGAGCAAGTCATGTTATTCAGAGTCATTTGAAAGCAGCTCAGAACCATTAGAAAGCTTATGCGATTAAGAGGACAAGGCCTTTGTAATTTGAAGTTGGTAACCATGTGTACCTAAAGGTATCCCCGATGAGAGGTGTGCATCAGTTTGGAGTCCATGGATAGTTACCTCCTCGTTATTTTGTACCTTATAAGATTTTGGAGCGGTGTAGTTCTGTTGCTTACCATCTCCAACTCTCAGATATTTTATCAGCCGTCCATAATATCTTCCATGTTTCCCAGTTAAAGAAGTGTCTGCGGGTTCCCGATGAAGTGGTGGAAATTGAAGGACTCCCTCTCCAACCTGATCTTTCGGAGGACGAAGCAACTTGGGAACAAGAGAGTCTCTAGGAACAAAGTGGTAAAATTCTATAAAGTCTAGTGGCAAAATCATTCGGAGGACGAAGCAACTTGGGAGCAAGAGAGTTATATTCTGGAGCATTATCCCCATCTTCTCCCCAAAGTATCAAGGTAATGGTTTAAGTTAAAAGTTATTTCTTATCCCCTTTTCCCACACTAGGCACTCACATGAAATCTCGGGATGAGATTTTGTTTAAGGGGGAGTTGTAACACCCTCGGTGTTACACCCTAAACAAACCACTAAACCATGTCATGAGCATCATGTTTATGTGATAAAGCATGTGATAAAGTGTGTAGATCAACTTCTTGTAACCTAAAATGACTAATAAAAATGTTAAATGAAGTTGATTCAATAGCTAATGTATATCAAGTAGGGTTGAAAACAAATTTTTATTGAGCAAAAATTATATAGAACATGTGTGTGATACTTAAATAAAGTTCAAAGTATAGACTTTGTAAATGATAATGAAATCCTTGCTATTGAAAAATAACTTCACTAGCTAGTATTTCTAATAGCTTAGAAATGGAACTTGAAATCAAATCCAGCTCAAGACTTAGAAAAATCCTTAAGTTTGAAAACAGTGTGATAAGGCTATGTTGGTGAATTAACTTTGGAAAATTTAGCTAAAGGTTGGTGCTATGTTTTTGTTCCATATGGTAGTTTGATGTACCCTCTTTAGCATGGTTTAGGTGGTCGAGCCTCAATCAATCAATTTAGTTTTGGCAAACGCTTTAAAATTCGTGCATGACACAACCTCAGGATGTTTGGCGTCGTGCACGTGGTCACCACGCGGCCACCCCGTGCCACCCTGTTAGGTCGGTCGAGCCCGCCTAGGCTTGTTCGAGGCTGGCCGCAATGAGCCGCTGGCCGCACGCCCTGCTGCGCTGCCGCCAATGGTGCCACCATGGTCGCGCTACGCTACCGTCGCCTCGCCATCGCATCCGCACCTCCCCTGTGGCTCTACACCACTATTCACCCTATCGGTGGCCCTGCCGCTGCTGTGCACGCGCTTAGCATATCCACGGCATCGACACATGGCCGTACCCGTTGTCATCTCGCCCATAAAGGCGCAGCAGCCACTCATGCCATGTCGGTCATGGAAGTGCATGCCTTGTCCGTATCGCCTACGTGTGTGTCCTGATCACGCTGCTTGCGTCCCGCCGAGGTGAGGATGAGCCAAGCGCTGACTGCCTTTCTCTCTGCCACCACGATCGACCGACCCCGCTCACCCAATACGGCAAGGTTAGATCACCTCAACTCAATTTGACTCATCCCTGGCTTCTCCATTAAGCCATCTGACCTCCGACCCCACCCAGCCTTGAAGCGAGTATGGCCAAGCTCCAATTTTGAGTTTTGCCCCACCACCATGCCAATAAGGTTAAGCCTGGCCATTGCCGTGGGTAGTCCTCCATCTGTCTACCCCGACCCAATCCAAGTGCACTGCTAGCTTCGCTTCCACCTCTATGTCGCCCTACGCTTCTTAGCCGTACCTCTACCGCTACCCTAGTGTTGCTGATGTGGTCGTGTTCGCCGCGGTGCGCTACCGTGCTGCTCGGTCACACATGGCCGGCCTCGCTCGGGCTATCCCTGGTCATACCATCACCTCGTCTAGGTCCACGGTGAGCCCCTGCTGCTCACATGCTAGCTAGTTAAGCCGGTAGCTGTCTTAATTCACCGAAACCGTTGTGCCGCCGTCATGGACGGCCATGCGCCACTATAGTCTTCCCCATTGAGCCTCGCCACCCCTCACCACCGCTTAGCATCATCATCTAGGTCAGAGATAGTGATCGACCCATTAGATAGTCTCGCGCAGGTCCCAGGTGGCCGGCGCAGTCACCCGGTGCCGCCGCTCACTGTACCGCCATGCACAGAGTTGCTGACGGTGTGGACAGGTGAATTAGGAAAAACTCAGGGGTTAAATGAGTTCACCAGATAGAGGAAGAAATAGTGTTAGGACTTAGTTATAGTTTGGGAGAAGTTCAAGGTCTCTTTTGCCAAAACGCCAGCGCATGCGGGCTTCCTAGTCGCGGGCCGCCTCGAGGGTCGGCCAGCCTCACGTGGGCCTCATCAGTGGGTCGCCACGCGCTATGTCGCATGGGCCGTGCGGGATATTCAGTTTTCTTTTTCATAAGGATTTAGTAAATAATTTTCTAATTTAATTTTTAAGCTGATCTTTGGTAATTAATATAAAATCGTGTAGGAGTCCAAAAATTATGAAACAAATTTTGTTAGGTTTCTAGAATTATGGTCTATCTGTTGGTGTATTTAGTTCATACTTATATGTGTTGATACTAGGAGCTATTAAATCATTTAAGAATGCTTAATATTATTAAGTTAATCATTGTAGGAATTTTTGAGGTAAATTGGTGATAACTTTAGTCCTAAAATTTTTATAGTAGCTTCATTGTATTATTATGTGCTCACTGTAATTTTTGTAGCCTTAGAACAGACTAAGCATTAGGGTAGTTAAATGCTCTTTGTTTCAATATACATTAAATCCTTAGTAGAACTAAAGATATACCCTTAAATTGCAAAACTACGTGATTGTTAGTTGAACCCAACACTTTGCTTGATAAAGATGATAGTTAGCTTAGTATCTTAGTCATTAGAGCTAGCTTAGTAGCTTGGTATGCATATTCTTATTTTAAGAGTTGATGTTGCCTAAATGCTAAGTTGTTGCATCATCATCGCATGCATATAGAGAACGAGTCAACGGAGATCGTGACCACCGGCGATCATGAGTTTGAGGAGATCATCGTGGAGTAAGAGGAGGAGATTCTCGTGCAGGAGGAGGTCCCGAAGCCACCACTAACTGTCGCAGTTGACACCGTGCCTGACCAAGGCAAGTCCCGGTGCATAACCCTAATTTTTTATAATCACTATATATATGTGTGTGTGTGTCTGTGTGTGTGTGATGTGCATTTATGTTACAAGAATTTTATAGAAACCACATGCATAGATATATCTGTCCTATGAGTCTTACTAGTGCATGTTCAAGTAGCTGCTATGCTTAGGTTTTTGATAGCGTGAGTAACCTACCGTTACTCACAATAGGTGATTATTATATTTACTCTTATGATAAAATGACAAAAGGTAAAATGGAGACCGGGCAGGGATATGGTATAGGTATTGGTGGGTGTAACAGGTTACGTCTGAAAGGATCAAGATTCCCAAGAGGGGGATGAATTGGGCTAATTCTAAATTTTTTGCAATAATTAAATCCTACGGTTATCCCAATTAACCCCTTGTGCCTAGAAAGTGTTTCTAAGTGTTCTACCGCACAAAAGACTTGCAACCTAAATTCCAATCCTACTCTAGCATGGCAATTCTATGAATGTAAAGACAAGTATTGAATTGCTCAAAGTAAATGCTCAAAGTAAATACACAAAGTAAAGAGAGGAGAGGAAATGCGGCGATGTTTTGCCGAGGTATCGGAGAGTCGCCACTCCCTACTAGTCCTCGTTGGAGCTCCCACGCAAGGGTGTAGCTCTCCCTTGATCCACGTAAGGATCAACTGCTCTCTATGGGTTGATTCTTCGACACTCTGTCGTGGTGAATCACCCACAACCTCTCACAATGTGAGTTGGGTCATCCACAAGCTCTCCGGATGATCATCAAGCTCCCAACCACCACCAAGCCATCTAGGTGATGGCGATCACCAAGAGTAACAAGCATGAACTCTCACTTGACCATGACAAGCCTAATGAGAAGGTGGATGCACACTTTGCTACTCTTGATCTTCACTAATGAGGGCTCTCTTTGGGATTCTCAAATCTCAATCACCTCACTAGGACCTTGCTCTTCTTGACACTCTCTAAGGTGTTTCTCAGCTGTTGGAATGAGCAAAAGTACCCCCACATATGAGTGGAGGTGGTATTTATAACATCGGCTGAAAAACAAACCGTTATGTGCCTCTACGGGGTGACCGAACGCTCTGGTCATGTTGATCGGATGCTCCGGTCAGTATACCCCGAACTCTAGTGTTTACAGTGTGACCGGACGCGTTCGGTCATGATTTTCCCTCTCTGGAACCTTGCTAGAGTCGACCAGACACTGCCTCTCAGCGTCTGGTCACTTGACCTCTCAGCGTCCGGTCAAACCGGACGTAATCACCTTGGTCAAATGAAATGACCGGACCCTGAACCAGCGTTCGGTCACACCGGAGCCAGCGTCCGGTCAATATTTGACCCTCCATTCACTTCCAACTCTCGATCATATGTGAATGAAGTTTGCTCCATTGGATCAAAGGGCTGTTATGGAGCTACCTAGTGCTAGTTTTGACAAGTGTGCACCACAGCTAACTCACTAGACTCACCTAGGTCAAGCTACCTGTCCATAGGGATGAAAACGGATCGGATATGAACGGATATCACTCATATTATATTTGTTTTCATATTTCTGTTCGGATTCGGATTCGGACACGGATAGCGTTCGGATACATATACGAATACGGATTGACTCGGTTATGGATATGAATAATGAGTATCGAATACGGTATGAATCGGATTCGGAGAAGGTCGGATACAAATATCTATTCGGATATTGAGTAAAAGCAGCATATATATATATATATATATATATATATATATATATATATATATATATATATATATATATATATATATATATATATATATATATATATATATATATCATACGTGCGCAAACCATTACACCACTCTATGAGTCCATAATCCATCTAGATTAAGCCGAAAGACTAAAGAGTAAAGCAACAAATAAGATAAAGATACAGATACATCATACATCAAACATCATACAAGCACCAATCTTCGCGGCATGAGTAGAAATAGCCAAGCTCATGGCTTCATGGGTCTCATGGAGTCATGGTCATGGATTCAAGATCTACAATCCTTATATAGGCTATTTTTTTCATTTGAGAAAGTTTGAATAAAATGTAGTTCAAATTTCACAAGTGTGTGACATAGTTTTAGAAAGTCTGTATGAGATTTAAGAATTTGTGACTAGTGTTTGATAAAACTTTCTCAAATGGGAAAATGAGCTATGTAACAATTGTAGATCTTGCTGAGATGATCAAACTTGATATTCAGAGTTTTTTCATCTGAGGTCATTTAGTGTCTCATTTGAGCAAGTTTGACCAAGTCAAATTTGGTCAAATGAAAAAACAACACTTTGACTCTAGTATTATGAACTCTAAATAACTTCAAATTGAAAAGTTTTGAATACCAAGTTTATTCAACTCATCAAGATCTACAATTCTTGTTTTGGTCAACTTTCCATTTGAGATAGTTTGGATGGTTCAAATTTGTGATTTTTAAATTTCGATGCTTATAAACTAGTTTTCGGAACCCTAGATTGTCTCAAATTGAAAAGTTTTGAATACCAAGTTTGTTCAGCTCATCAAGATCTACAATCCTTATATAGGCTATTTTTTTATTTGAGAAAGTTTGAACAAAATGTAGTTCAAACTTTACAAGTGTGTGACATAGTTTCAGAAAGTCTATATGAGATTCAATAATTTGTGACTAGTGTTTGATAAAACTTTCTCAAATGGGAAAATGAGCTATGTAACAATTGTATATCTTGCTGAGACGATCAAACTTGGTATTCAGAGTTTTTTCATCTGAGGTCATTTAGTGTCTCATTTGAGCAAGTTTGACCAAGTCAAATTTGGTCAAATGAAAAAACAACACTTTGACTCTAGTATTATGAACTCTAAATGACTTCAAATTGAAAAGTTTTGAATACCAAGTTTGTTCAACTCATCAAGATCTACAATTGTTGTTTTGATCAACTTTCCATTTGAGATAGTTTGGATGGTTCAAATTTGTGATTTTTAAATTTCGATGCTTATAAACTAGTTTTCGGAACCCTAGATTGTCTCAAATTGAAAAGTTTTGAATACCAAGTTTGTTCAGCTCATCAAGATCTACAATCCTTATATAGGCTATTTTTTATTTGAGAAAGTTTGAACAAAATGTAGTTCAAATTTTACAAGTGTGTGACATAGTTTCAGAAAGTCTATATGAGATTCAATAATTTGTGACTAGTGTTTGATAAAACTTTCTCAAATGGGAAAATGAGCTATGTAACAATTGTATATCTTGCTGAGACGATCAAACTTGGTATTCAGAGTTTTTTCATCTGAGGTCATTTAGTGTCTCATTTGAGCAAGTTTGACCAAGTCAAATTTTGTCAAATGAAAAAACAACACTTTGACTCTAGTATTATGAACTCTAAATGACTTCAAATTGAAAAGTTTTGAATACCAAGTTTGTTCAACTCATTAAGATCTACAATTGTTGTTTTGGTCAACTTTCCATTTGAGATAGTTTGGATGGTTCAAATTTGTGATTTTTAAATTTCGACGTTTACAAACTAGTTTTCGGAACCCTAGATTTTCTCAAATTGAAAAGTTTTGAATACCAAATTTGTTCATCTCATCAAGATCTACAATCCTTATATAGGCCATTTTTTCATTTGAGAAAGTTTGAACAAAATATAGTTCAAATTTCACAAGTGTGTGACATAGTTTCAGAAAGTCTATATGAGATTCAAGAATTTGTGACTAGTGTTTAATAAAACTTTCTCAAATGGAAAAATGAGCTATGTAACAATTGTAGATCTTGCTGAGATGATCAAACTTGGTATTCAGAGTTTTTTCATCTGAGGTCATTTAGTGTCTCATTTGAGCAAGTTTGACCAAGTCAAATTTGGTCAAATGAAAAAACAACACTTTGGCTCTAGTATTATGAACTCTAAATGACTTTAAATTGAAAAGTTTTGAATACCAAGTTTGTTCAACTCATCAAGATCTACAATTGTTGTTTTGGTCAACTTTCCATTTGAGATAGTTTGGATGGTTCAAATTTGTGATTTTTAAATTTTGACGCCTATAAACTAGTTTTCCATTTGAGAAAGTTTGGACGGTTTAAATTTTGAAGCACTAAATGATTTCAAACGAAAAAGTTGTAAACAACAAAGTTTCATAACTTTTTGAGATCTACAATTTTTATTTTGATCATTTCTCCATCCAAGGTCGTTTGAATAATATCCAGATAATATCCGTTTTTAAATATCCGGATATATCCGATACTTAACCGGATTATCCGATATCCGCCGGATATCGATGATATTACATCCGTATTTGATATCCGCCTAAGATATCCGTTTTAGTATCCGTATCCGAAAAAAATTACGGATATCCGAGTAACTATCCAGATAAGTGTTCATATTTGTTCGGTCGAACGGACGGTCGAATAAATATCCGTACCGTTTTCATCCATACCTGTCCATACCCCCCTTAATAGTACGGTCAAAGGAAAAAAACAAAGTCCTAAACTACTCTAAGTGTCTCTCCAACTCCAATCAACACTTAGAACTAGTCCATCCTTAACCTTGTCGTCCATCCTTTGAAAACTAAAATAATTTCCATCGTAGGGGCATGACCACCTCGATTGCCCAATCGATCTCCATTACCATGACCTAACTTAATTGCCTCTGCAAAACATACGTTAGTCATAGTAATCTTGTATTGTCATTAATCACCGAAACCCTACTAGAGGCCTAGATGCTTTCAATCTCCCCCTTTTTGGTGATTGATGACAATACTACCTCGAGTATGTGAAAGAGATGAGGTTTTTAACATGCTTGGTTCATATAAGCTTTAGGCAATAAGAACAAAGGAGTTAGACAAGCTTATATGACCCAAGCTATCATGATGTACTCAAAAGATATGAAATAAGCATGAGTACAAGTTACAAAGCTCATTTGCATCGGAGTAAAGCGCGGAAGCAAAGGCAAATGAGCAAAACACAAGTGATATGGCATATAAATAATTCAAAGTAGAGAGCACACATGTCATATATCATGATCACGTAGATATCACTATCATATATATATGGTTCAATGCATGAAAGTAAACACACGATGAATGCATAAAGTGTATCACACATAAAAGCTCCAAATGTAATATATAAGCAAGTATAATAACTAAGCTCCCCCCTAAAACTATCATACTCGAACCCTCTCCCCCTTTGGCGTCAAACACCAAAACCTATGGGTCGGTCGGTGGGGCTGCAGCGGATGAGCCGGGCGCTGAGGTACAAGGAGCAAGGTGGAACTGGGTGCCATCATCATCTGATCTAGAGCTCTGGGCTGTCTAACCCTCTGTAGCTAGAAGTGATGCTATAGCAGTCTAGGTCGGATCAGGAACTAGAGCTGCTGTAGACTGAGCTAGGATGACTAAAGTAGGCTCTGATGATGCCACTAAGGAATGGAGCGTCTCTGTAGTCCCGATAATAGGTGCGACTATAGAAGGACCTGGGACATGTAGATATGAAGGAGTGGGCATCACTGTCAACTCACTGAATGAAGCACCAAGGCTCCTGGACATGGTGGTCTCTGGCACAAGCAGCGAAGACATCCCAGTCGGTGTGAAGCCCGTCTAAAAAGGTGTGAACTACGGGGCTAGTGCTGGCGAAGCAAAGTACTGGGACACCTGCTCTGTAGGAGAAGCAAACAGCACTGGCGGTTGTCCCTGACTCTGAAGCCCACTAGGCTGTAACGCTGGAGTCATCAAAGTAGTGGCTGCCTGACCAAGCTGGGGCGAAGGTTGTGTCGGTGGAGCCCCAATGGCTGTCACTACATGCTGCATAAATCCAAGGAGCTGCTACTACATGAGTATCTAATGCTGATGCATGGCCTGCTGCTACTGCTGTAGAGCCTGAGTCTGCTACTGAATAGCTAGCTGCTGCTGCTGGATCGCCTGTTGCTACTGCTGGAACTCATCCTACCGAGTCTGGAACTATGCAAATGTAGCAGCTGTCTCCTGAGCCTGGCATGCCTGGTCCTGCCTCATCCGCTCAAGTATAGCAAGGAGGGTAGGGTCTGTCTGTGGGGCAGGTGGCACTGAGTTGGAACTGCCAGCCTCATGATCATGTCGCTGTGGAGGCATCTGAGGAACAGGCTGGTAGTCGTCATCAGAACTATCACTGGAGTCGCTCACGACTACACCCTCCTGCTGAGCAAGCTCCTCCTCCTCAGTAGCTACTATGCCCCTGATAATATCATCCTACTGGGCTGCAGTCTCTGGCACCTTAGGACATCGACGCGGCTAACTGGCTGCTATAGGTGTACTATGCCTAATCATCTATGTCATGTTATAGGTAGGAAACTCTGTGGTGGCACCACTGTACTCAGCAAGCATCTCTGGTGGCCTCACTGTGACTGCCCTATGGATAAGCCATGTGATCCAGTGAGCATAATGAAATGACCCTGATTTTCACGAAGGGAAATCCACAGCGTCAAAGTGTAATAAGACCGTTGTAGATCATATTACCCAAATTCTAGTCGAATATCGCATCCATACAACGATAATATCAGAGTACAAATAGTACGGAATTACATAAATTATTACATCGCCGCATTGGCAGAATCAAAGGTAGCATTCATTCAGAACAGCTTGAAGATAAGATCGCCAGACTCGAGCGTAGGCACGAACCCCTCAACCGTCAAACTCCTCGGAGCTATACTCCTCAGCAGAACCTATGTGCCAAAATTTATCAGTACGATTTGTACTGGCCAATCCCAACCCTATAAGCATTGCTTTGTGGAAATTGGATGTAAGTTGGATATAATCAAAGGAACCTATAAGGCTGGGGTTTCCTATGCAGTAGCATATCAAGTATATAATAATAGTTGGTCAAGTTTTAACTCCATTCCCATACACATTCCACCCCATTCCCTTTCTAGAGCCAGGTTTCGATCCTAGGATCGATTACACCACCATCTCTACACCATCACCATACCATCGCTCAGTCGACAGGCCAACTCCCTCTCGGCACTGTCTCAAGGCCCGTAGCCCCTGGCTACGACCGACTCTCTCTCACGGGGGAAGAAGAGAAGGACTCATCTCACTATCTAGTTTAAGCGAAACCCAGGAAAGGTCCATAGCCGACAAGTCGGCACATGTATCGATCGATCAACCATACACTCTACAGAGGTTTTACATAACCATAAGATCCGCCTTCCTCACTGACCGTCGTCAGCTGGGCTGATTCCGGCCGCTTGCTAGCCTAGGATAATGCCACTCTTCCATTCAGCCCTGGTACACCCCAAGTCTAGTCTAGGGCGGCTGAAACTATGAGTCATGAGCCGGGTCCACAAGGTCTCCATGAAGTCTTGGAAGGGTGTGGGGGAAATCCTCCGTGCCCCATACCTCCTTACACTATCCGCTATCAACCTAGCAGTAGTGGCAATATCCTACCAAGTAGTTCGGCCGTCCCGCACCATATAGGGCGAGTGGTACGTAAGGCTTCCCGGTGAATCTGAGTACTAGTAAGTCCTTAGGGTTGACCAAGCCAGAATGTCTCCATCAGGGTTTCCATTTACCGTGCCACCACAACACCTCCATCCCGGGCTCCTCCCATAGTAGGTTCACACCCAGGACCACCTCATATACCATTTACCCACCACAGGTATCCATTCTAGGGGTGCCCAGGTAGCACCCCACGGCAAGACTTGCCCTAGGCTTGTCGTATACTCCAACTTGGTCGACACAACCCTCACCCTCCACACACCCAAGTCACACACGCATCACTCTTCCCATGGTCCAGATAACACCAGTTTCCACCACGCATCAATGTTAGTGCAAGCATAGTAAAAGTAATAAGCAATGAAATATAATAGCAAGCATGTGACTAGCCTATCAGTAGGGTGAGTAGGGATAAGGTTGCGTCAAGGTAAAGGCCATCAAGAAAGCAAACTACCGTGCAAGTCCTACCATAGTGTGATCACGACAATAAAGTAAAGCACTAGCATTTCTATTTTAGCCATGCGTAATAGGTGCTATGAGATTGGGTGGGATGTGGCACCTTCAGTGTAGTCATCTCCGTACTCCTCACGGTACTCACGATCCTCGTCTGTCTGGTTCTCCTCCGAGTCTACAAACGATCGCATTATAGTCGCGTTAGCGACATCTATAGAATAGCACAAAGAAGCAATGAAAATTCAAAAGAGCCAAATGCACTCAAACATGGGTCATTGCATAGAGCTTGATTTTAGATGAATTTTGGTCCTGGTTTTGTATTTTTCCAAGGTCGTGTGAATTAGTTATGAATTTCCGAAGTTTAAATCATTTCTGAAATTGGATAAAGGCTGAATTACTCCTGGGCTGACACGTGTCATGGTGTGACTGGTCCACGTGGCATGATGACGTTAGCATGACGTCGACATGATGTCATCAATGTCATCAGTTCCGACAGGTGGGTCCAGGGGCTATTGGGTCACTGACATGTGGGTCCGCTCAAAGTCAACGTCAGTCAACAGCGGGTCAATGGTCAATGGTCTTCATTCAACGGTCAGGGTCACTGACGTGTGGGGCTAGGGCTGCTGACGTCAGCAACTGACATCACCGTGACGTCAGCATGACGTCACCCCGTCTGTGTTGGCTTCTGACATGTGGGTCCCATGTGACATCAGCGTCTGACATGTGGGTCCAGAGCGTCTGTGCTACTGACATGTGGGGCCAGGTCAATGGTCAATGTTGACCGGTCAACGATCAATACGGGCCGAGTCTCGACTGGGCTTGGACAAGGCTGGATCTGGGCCGGGCTTAGCCCGCCACGTGGCAAGCTGTGACGCTGCCACGTTGTAGCCGTGGGCTTCCACTAGGCTTCGTCCACAGTGCTGGTTCACGGTGCATGGTTCATGGTGGACGCAGGTTCACGGTCCATGGACCTAAGACGGGGTCCAGGGTGGACCGAGTCCACCGTCTTTTCTCTTGGCTCAGGTCACGTGCACCAAGTGCAGGCGCGGACGGTCGGCGAGGGAAGTCTCCCCTGTTTTCTCCCGCGGCTGCGCTCCCACTGATGGCGTGCTCGCTGGTGAGCCTTGGTGGCGCTGGTGTGCAATTGACACGGGTGGGAGCTCCGCCAAGCCTCGGTGTCTTCATTAGTGGGGTTACCACGGCGTGCGGGGTCCCGTGGTGTGTCGGCCACGGCGGCAGCCTTCCGGGCACGACGGCGGCGCTGGTGAGGTGGCTACGGCCATGGTGAAGCGCCCTAATGGGGCATGTAAGCTTCTATGGCTCCACGGGGACGCGACGTGGGTGTCCAGGGCTCAAGGCAGGGCTTCGTGCTTCCTGGTGGCCGGTAGGGGCTCCCCGGCGGCCACGGCGACATGGTGACGACGGTGAGGCGCACGGTGAACTATGGGGCTCCAGCGGGGTGGTCACGGCGTGGTCGCGGGTGTTTCCCGTGGCTCCAGCGAATAGGGCAGGCGAGTCAGGGAGGCACCAGGTGCTCCCAGCGGTACTGGCCATGGTGGTCGGCGGCTCTGGCCGGCGGTCTGGTGCTCGGGCCGATGGTCTGGTGCTCAGAGGTGGTCGGTGCTCGAAGGTGGTCTGGTGCTCAGAGGTGGTCGGTGCTCGGAGGTGGTCTAGTGCTCGGAGGTGGTCGGGTGCACCGGCGGTGGTCGGGTGCGCTGGCGGTGGCCACGCCACGATGGTGGCGTTGCGAGCGCGGTGAGCGAGTGCTCTGCTTCGGCGTCTGTGGGGCTTGGAGGGTCTACAGCGTCCAAGGGCTCGGAGGTGTTCACGATGTGCGCGTGAGTGTGCTGTGCTTGTGTGCCTTTGAGGCCAGAGATGGCCTTGGCCTACGCGCTCACGGTATGGAGCACCATGGCCGGAGTAGCAAGGTCCGGCGGTGTGCAGGGGAAGAACCGGGGGCTCACCGTAGGTGTTGTGGAAGAGGGGATGGCGGTGCAGTGACGAGCTGCGGCCGTGTAGCTCCGGAAGCCGTGCAGTGCCGACCCACGACCGTGATGATGACGACGGCGTCACCCTCGGCTCCGGCGACTTCGGCAGCGCGTGGGGGCTCCGATCCTCCTCTCATGATCTCCTTCTTAGCCCTCTACTCTTGGTGCGGTGCGGCTGTTGGGCCACCAAGCGACGGTGGAGGCTGAGGGAGAGGCTAAGGCACCGGGCGTGAGCGGCGTGTGGCCTGGCTTTATAGCCGAGCACCATGCCTCCCATGGTGGCTGGTATTGTGCGGTGGAGGTGTGTGCATCGCATCAGACTGTGGTGTGGGGTTGTGTGGGCGTGGCGCAAGGGGGATAGGGTCATGCCCCGGGCATGACCCCCTGGCCCATCCCTGCCACCGCGGTCAGCTCTTGGTTGCGCGGGCGGTTGAGCATGGCGTGGAGAAGATGAACAGGAGGGCTGACATGTAGGGCCCGCGTGGCAGCGGCAGTAGGTGAGCGGAGGGCGCGCGGGCTTGCTGGACCGGCTTGTGGGCCGTGCGCGCGTGCTGGGAAGACGAGAAGGGGGTTCGCAGGCTGGTTGGGCTGGCTAGCTGGTGCGGGCTGAGCAGGCCGAGCCTACAAGGCCTTCTTCTTCCCTTTTTCTTTTTTTTGTTTTCTTTTTCTTCTTCCTTGATTTGAATTCAAATTTGGTTTTTAAATTTGGATTCCAAATTGGTGCACCATATTCATTGGAGTTGTTAAGCATATCATAACTCAAATGGAAATCCAAATCACATTTTGAATAATCAATGTATGCAACACTTTATTTGTTAGAATTTAAATAAACACAATTAACTAATGACATGCCATGCTTATGTGTTAACTTGGGTTGGGGTTAGACCTAATGCATCTCTTAGGTTGGGTTACTATACATGACACTCATCATCGCATGGGAGTTTTAAGAAAAATTTTGTAGTTGGTATTTTTTTAATGTGTGGATTTTTGGGTTGTTACACATAAGGTAGCTGCCTGTGTCCTCTGAAGCCATCAGCTATAGTGTCCTCTATCTCTGATAGAATAAGATCCCAGATATCAAAGACTGTCTGCTGCATCAGAGAGTTGATCAGCCACAACTGTATACGTGTCAAGCCCTCTCTATATCCCATCCTGAGAAGCAGTGTCCTCCTCATAACAGCCTCAAGTATGCGAGCAATGGGATTTAGGTCACTGGGGTTCCTATGTGATCATTCGCCGAAAGGCTCGGTGAAGCAGTGGCGAACCAAGTCAGTAGGGCGCACATTACCACCATGAGGGCGTCTAGGGGGTGTTGTCTAGCCATAGCACACCTTGTGAAGTCTGACTGGCTGCTCCTAAAGTCTCAGTATCTCCCTAACCCTCTAGCTTATCAGGCGGTAGTCTCTTCCTCCGAATGCGAAGTGAATATATCTATGCTGTGGGTCAATCTAGAGGGAAGCATAGAACTATCGAATCCAAGATGGAACATATAGTCCGGTCCATCCAATCAAACCTGATAGCCTCGGCAGATATGTAAGGTAGGGGTGAATGTGCTCTCTAGCTGCTGCAACTATAGAGTCAATGTGGCACACCCTCTGAGATCTAAAAACTGTCCCACTGTTTAGATAGGCATTGTAGAAATCCTCCTGTAGTGGAGTGTAGAAGCCCTCTAAAGCTCTCTCATCGCTCCTCGGTGGAAACCATACCTCAAAATCAATAAATCGCAGCTGCTGAACCTGCTTGGCTATGGTGGCCCTTAAGTCAAGATGGGTCACTGGAGGCGGACCCTATGGTCTGGGCGGTGGAGAGAACCCCTCCGCTGTGTGTCAGCCCTCGGCGTGACTAGGGCACAAGTACGACCAGAGCGGCGAAGCTATGGCTGAGGTGCCTGCTCTGTCTCCTCTGCCTACTCTCCCTCCTGAGCCTGCTCTATCGGCTCTGCTGGCGGGGGCTCCCCTTGAGGCTGAGGCTCCTCAATAGCAAGACGTCGTCCTGCCATCATGACAGTCCCAGGTGGACCACCATGAAGACGCTCAATATGCTTAAGTCGACCCTACGCCTCTAGAGACAGATGATCTGCAATAACAACTCCACTACGAGTACCTCCTCTCTCGGCACGTTCTATGGCCTCAGCGACTACAGCTGCTCTGGCTGTCTCTGCATCAGGGTACTTGTGCTTCTTTGATGCAACCTTCTTCGTCGCCTTGCCACTAGGATCTGTAGGCAAGCGAGGTGGACACCTCGGATCCTCATCTCTTGGACCACCACCGACATTCTTCGTGCGAGCCATCTGATAAATCTGAAGAGAATCAACTGCCACTGATAGGAAACAACTGCCTCTGACACTTTTGAGGCTTGGCCTCATTCCATACTCGTGAGCTTGGCTTCGAGTTAACTGACAACTGCCACTGACACCTCAACGGCACCGACTCGCTGCACGATGGAATAGATAGGGTATACAAATAAATACAATATACCTAATAGATGTAAAACCCTAGGAATCAAGCAATTTAGGTACAAAATTGAAACGCGGGCATGCTACCTGACGAACCGGCGATCCAAAAAGAAGAGAAGCAATCCATGGGAAACCACCGACTCGGCTAGGATTAGGGTTCTGACTCGACGAAGAACGGCGACGCAAAGTGATGAGTCGACGGAGATGATTTTATGTGGAGGAACTGGCGAGGATGCAAGGCACTGCAGAGGCTTGCTCGGCAGTGGAACTAGGGCATAGTGGTGCTAGGCATGGTGGTGCGGCTAGAGCAGGGCAAGCATGGTGAGGGTGGCGCTAAAGCATGGTGAGGGCATGGGCCGAGCTTGCACAGGATGCGGCAGCTAGGGCACAGCGTGGCTCGAGGAGGCGCTAGCGGCGTGGGAGCGTGCTGGCTCGGTGCGAGCGTGATGGTGAAGCTCGAGGGCACGTGGGCGGAACTGTGGTGGCAGAGACAAACTCGGCGGCTGGGCAGAGGCGAGTGTGGGTCTGCGGTGGTGGAGGCAAAATCGGCGATGTCGGCGCGGAGTAGATGCGGGTTAGGGCAAACGCGCGACGCAGCGGTGGATTATAAGGTGGCCCCCATGGATCAGAAAAGGAAATGGAGAAAAGAGATCTGATGCCGCACGATTTCTACTGACCAAACGCTCTGGTGGTAGCGACCGGACGCTACCACCCAGTGTCCAGTCGATTCCAGAGAGGTCCAAATCCTCTGGAATCACGACCGGACGTGTCTGGTGGACACCGACCGGACGCGGCCAGGGTCCGGTCACCTAGCCTTGACGTCTTCATCATCGACCGGACACTGAAGCTCCTCCTGACCGGATGCAATGCAATACTTGAAAGTAAATCTAGTTGCTTGTCAAGTTTGATCCAAGGGTGATTTAAGATAAACAACAAAACAACATTCATGCATATGCAATGCAATACTTGAAAGTAAATCTAGTTGCTTGTCAAGTTTGATCCAAGGTTAAGCTTCTTCACACGCTTTTTGGCGGTTATCTTAACCATGTTAGACAAGCCCTATATGCAATATAAAGCATTAAACATGTTGTATATTACAATGCAATGCAAGGAACAACACAAGCTCAATTTTTAGTGAAGTTACTAAAATCAAGCACATTTAGCTCATTCTGCAATCTACAAAATGTTGCCTCATCTAGCGGTTTAGTAAAGATATCCGCCAATTGATCCTCGGTCCTTACACCTTCTAGTGATATATCATTTTTAGCAACATGATCTCTAAGAAAGTGATGGCGGATATCTATGTGCTTGGTGCGAGAGTGTTGAACCAGATTATTTGCAAGTTTTACCGCATTTTCATTGTCGCACAAAAGAGGTGCTTTCTCTAGAACTACACCATAGTCTAGCAAAGTTTGTTTCATGTAACGTATTTGTGCACAACAAGCACCCGCGGCAATGTATTCCGCTTCGGCGGTGGACAAAGCCACACTATTTTGTTTCTTAGAGGACCAAGACACAAGTGATCTACCAAGCAAATGGCATCTTCCGGATATGCTTTTTCTATCAACTTTGCAACCAGCATAATCCGAATCAGAATAGCCAACTAATTCAAATATAGCTCCTTTGGGATACCAAAGGCCAATGCTTGGTGTGTGCTTAAGATACCTAAGGATTCTTTTTATGGCAATTAAATGAGTTTCCTTAGGATTAGCTTGAAACCTAGCACACATACACACACTAAACATGATGTCGGGCCTAAATGCGGTCAAATACAACAAGCTACCAATCATAGAGCGGTAGAGAGTTTGATCAACCGGGTTACCTCCCTTATCTAGGTCGAGATGTCCATTGGTTGGCATTGGAGTCTTGATTGGCTTACATTCATCCATCTTGAATCTCTTGAGAAGATCATTAGTATATTTCTCTTGAGAGATGAAAATCCCTTCTCTCATTTGCTTGACTTGAAAACCAAGAAAGAATGTAAGCTCTCCAATCATTGACATCTCGAACTCCTTTGACATCAATTCACCAAATTCTTTACATGAATCTTCATTTGATGATCCAAAGATAATATCATCAACATACACTTGACAAATGAAGATATACCCATCAAGCTTCTTGGTGAATAATGTGGTGTCGATCTTCCCAATGATGAAGCCCTTCTCAATGAGGAAGTCCCGAAGGCGCTCATACCAAGCTCTTGGGGCTTGCTTAAGCCCATATAGTGCCTTGAACAACCTATAAACATGATTAGAATATCTAGGGTCTTCAAACCCGGGAGGTTGATCAACATAGACTAGTTCATTTATAAAGCTATTTAAAAATGCACTTTTCACATCCATTTGATAAAGTTTTATTTCTTGATGTGATGCATATGCAAGGAGGATACGGATGGCTTCTAATCTTGCAACCGGTGCAAAGGTCTCTCCAAAATCCAAACCTTCAACTTGAGAGAACCCCTTTGCAACTAGTCTTGCCTTGTTCCTCACAACAACACCTTGATCATCTTGCTTGTTTCGGAACACCCACTTTGTTCTAATGACTCTTGTACCTTTTGGCCACTCTTCAAGAGTCCAAACTTCATTGCGAGTGAAATTGTTCAACTCTTCATGCATGGCATTTATCCAATCCGATGTTGAAGAGCTTCTTCTACCTTAGTAGGCTCAAAGCAAGAAACAAAAGAGTGATGAGCAATAAATGAAGCAAGTTTTTGAGATTGAGTCATTACACCCTTTGATGGACTCCCTATGATGAGATCTTGTGGATGATCTTGAAGTAGGGGTATTGACCACTTGAGGGGAAGGTTGTGGAGCATCAACATCTTATGCTTGTACCACCATTTGTTCATGGGAGACGTGAGTATCTTCATTTTCTACTCTCCCATCTTTTTTATCATCTTGTGGCACACTTGATGAAGAAGGTGGATCAATCACTTGTACATCATCTTCATCATCTTTAGGCTTGATGTCTCCAACCAGAATGTTCTTCATAGCCTCCCTCAATGGTTCATCACCTACATCATCATGATTCTCATGTGCTCCTTGGGAGCCATTAGATTCATCAAATTCCATATCATATGTTTCTTCAACCAAGCCGGTGGCATGATTAAATACTTTATATGCTTTGGACTTTGATGAGAACCAACAAGAAAACCAATATCACAATATCTTTGAAACTTCCCTAGGTGTTGCCGCTTCTTGTAGATGTAGTATTTGCAACCAAACACCCTAAAGAAGGAGATGTCCGGCTTCTTCCCATTGAGCAACTCATAAGGTGTCTTGCCAAGGAACTTTTGAAGGAATAGGCGGTTGGATGCATAGCATGCAGTGTTGATTGCTTCCGCACATAGAGCTTCGGGGGTGTTGTACTCATCAAGCATTGTTCTAGCAAGAGTGATCAATGTCCGGTTCTTCCTCTCAACTACACCATTTTGCTGAGGAGTATATGTTGCGGAGACTTCATGTTTGATTCCAACTTCATCACAATAAGCTTCTATGTTTATGTTGTCAAACTCTTTCCTATTGTCACTTCTTATCTTCTTGAGCTTCACTTTAAATTCATTTTGTGCTCTCTTGGCAAACTTCTTGAAGCAAGATGCAACTTTAGATTTGTCATGAAGAAAGAATATCCATGTATACCTTGAATAATCATCAACAATCACAAGACAATAAAGATTTCCTCCCAAACTCTTGTATGTTGTTAGTCCAAATAAATCCATGTGGAGAAGTTCTAGCACTCTTGCGGTTGATATGAAGGCTTTTGTTGAATGGGTATTTGCAACTTACTTGCCGGCTTGACATGCACTACAAAGCTTATCCTTCTCAAACTTCACATCCTTCAACCCTCTCACCAAATCATTCTTCATAAGCTTCTTGAGTGAGCTCATCCCAACATGAGCAAGTCTTCTATGCCATAGCCACCCAAGTGTTGTTTTGGTGAATAGGCATGTCTTCAAGTTTGCATCTTCAGAGGTGAAGTCCACTAGATATAGGTTGTTGTATCTAAAACCTTTGAATATCACATGATCATCATCCTTCTTGGATAAAACAACCTCCTTCTCGGTAAACAAGCATTGGAAGCCAAGATCACACAATTGTCCAACGGATAGCAAGTTGAAACTCAATGAAGCAACATATAGCACATTTGAGATAGAATGATCATTTGATATTGCCACTTTGCCCAATCCTTTAACCTTGCCCTTTGAGTTATCTCCAAATGTGATTCTTTCTTGCCCATCTACTTCTTCATCAAGTGAGGTGAACATACGAGGATCACCGGTCATATGTTGTGTGCAACCACTATCAATAACCCAATGACTTCCATCGGTCTTGTAGTTCACCTACACATAAGAGATCAAGCTTTAGGAACCCAAACTTGTTGAGGGCCCTTCACCTTCTCAACAAGTGACTTTGCAACCCAAATTTTCTTAGGCCTATTCTTATTTGGAGGTCCTAAGAACATCACTTTCATCTTTCCACTAGAATCCTTTCTAAGCATGTAGTGAGCATTGAAAGCAAAGGGTCTAGCATGCTTGGGCAAGGGTTGTGGTGGTGGAGTTTAGCACTCATGAGCAAAGTGGCCTTCTTGTCCACACTCAAAGCATCTCTTTGGCTTTGGCTTTGGCTTTGATTGTTATTGTTGAGCTTGAGCCTTCTTCTCTTTGTTTGCCATGTACCCAATGCCACTTCTATCCATCTTCATGACGGTATTCATTAGAAGCTCACTTTGAAGATATTTGCCTCTAGTGAATTTGCTCAATCCAATCTTAAGATGCTCTTTTTCCAATTTGAGCTTCTTGTTTTCTTCATTGAGAGCATCATTGTTCTTTTCTTCCTTGAGCTTCTTGTTCTCATCTTTGAGCTTCTCATTCTCAAGGATCAAACTATCATCATGAACAATAGTTTCTAGCACAATAGGCTTGGTGGTTTTGAGTTCTTCAAGATCTTTCTTGAGCTTTGCATTATCATTCTTGAGCTTGACAAACTCATCATAGTCATCGGCTTCAACCACTTGCTTGCCCTTGCTACTAGAACTTTACTCAATGCTCTCAATAATCAAGTCATCACATGATGTAGCTATATCAATCTTAACAACAACGTTAGTAGCATCATGTGGCTCATTTGATAAGAATTCTTGAGCAATAACAAGGGTATCATGATTAACCTTAAGAGTGGTATATTTATCTTTTAGCTTGTTATGGCTAGTGATGAGCTCTTTGTGCACCCACTCAAGTTTATCATGTTTATCTTTAAGCTCTTTCTTAGAAGATTTGAGCTCCTTGAGTTTGGATGACATAGCATCATTTGCTTCTCTAAGCTCAACACTAGCCTTTTCAGCTATCTCAAATTTAGCTAAAAGAGAATCATTCTTAATCTCAAGCTTTTCATTTTTTGCTCCAGTCTTTATAATGATCTTAGTGTATTTCTTTAGTAATTTAGCAAGATCATCATAGGTAGGTGACTCATATTCATCATCGCTATCACTATCACTATCATCATTATGAGCATGATCATCACCACTACTATCATCATCATGTGATACCTTGCGTTCACCCTTGGCCATAAGGCATAGGTGAGTAGAGGATGATGGCGGTGGTGGCGGTGAGGATGATGAGTCAATAGCAATGGCAGCCACCTTCTCGTTGTCACTTTCATCATCGGATGATCCACTAGATGAATCAATGTCCGTGAGCCAATCACCGACGATGTAAGCCTTTCCACTCTTCTTCTTCTTGTGGAAATCCTTCTTCTTGCCATCTCTCTTCTTGTATGGCTTGTTTTTTTTCTTCTCATCTTCATCTTCATTGCTTGAGTCATCTTTCTTGCCCTTGTTCTTGTTCTTGAACTTGTCTTTCTTGGGCTTTGTGCATTGGTGAGCTAGATGACCAAGTTCTCCACAATTGTAGCAATCCATTTCAGAGATTGGCTTCCTTCTAGAGCTAGTGAAGAACTTCTTCTTCTTGCCATCAAACTTGATGCCACTCTTGTTTAGCTTCTTAAGCATCTTGGCGGTCTTCTTCACCATGAGAGCAAGACTTTCATCATCAACTTCATCTTCACTTGAGCTCTCATACTCAAGTCTCGCCTTGCCCTTCTCTTGGCTAGCTTTGAATGCTAAGTCCTTATCTTTCTTCTTGGTAGAGGATGAGCCATCTTATGGCGTGATGTGCATGTACATATCATGAGCATTGATCTTCCCCAAGATTTGTGTTGGTGTAGCGGTGGAAAGATCACCTTGATGTAGCACGATCACAATATGCCCATATTTGTCAATGGGGAGGACACTCAAGATCTTTCTTATAACATTGGATGGTTGCATTTGAGTGAGTCCAAGCCCATTGACTTCCTCTACAAGAACATTCAAATGTGAATACATTTCATTAGCACTTTCCTTAGGAAGCATTTCAAAAGAGTTGAGCTTTTTCATGACAAGATGGTAGCGTTCCTCACGCTCACTCTTAGTTCCCTCATGGAGCGCACAAACGTCCGACCATAGTGCATGGGCATCTTTGTGGTTCCTCACACGATTGAAAACATCTTTGCAAAGACCTCTAAAGATAGTGTTTCAAGCCTTTGCATTCCACTTCTCATAGTTCACCTCATTGCCTTGTAGGTTAGTAGCATCCCGAGGTTTTGGGAAGCCTTGTGAGGCGGCTCTAAATATACCAACATCTAGAGCCCCAAGATACGCCTCCATGCGGATTTTCCAATAAGGAAAGTCATCTCCCTCAAATATAGGAGGAGGACCATCCCCGTGAGACATCTTGCTCTAGGCAGTTAAGCCTAAATACGTGAGCACGAGGCTCCGATACCAATTGAAAGGATCAAGATGCCCAAGAGGGGGGGTGAATTAGGCTAATTCTCAATTTCTTTGCAATAATTAAATCCTACGGTTAGCCTAATTAACCCCTTGTGCCTAGAAAGTATTTCTAAGTGTTCTACCGCATAAAAGACTTACAACCTAAATTCCAATCCTACTCTAGCATGGCAATTCTATGAATGTAAAGACAAGTATTGAATTGCTCAAAGTAAATGCTCAAAGTAAATACACAAAGTAAAGAGAGGAGAGGAAACGCGGCGATGTTTTGTCGAGGTATCGGAGAGTCGCCACTCCCCCCTAGTCCTCGTTGGAGCACCCGCGCAAGGGTGTAGCTCCCCCTTGATCCACGCAAGGATCAAGTGCTCTCTACGGGTTGATTCTTCGACACTCCATCGCGGTGAATCACCCACAACCGCTCACAATGTGAGTTGGGTCATCCACAAGCTCTCCGGATGATCACCAAGCTCCCAACCACCACCAAGCCATCTAGGTGATGGTGATCACCTAGAGTAACAAGCATGAACTCTCACTTGACCATGACAAGCCTAATGAGAAGGTGGATGCACACTTTGCTACTCTTGATCTTCACTAATGAGGGCTCTCTTTGGGATTCTCAAATCTCAATCACCTTACTAGGGCCTTGCTCTTCTTGACACTCTCTAAGGTGTTTCTTAGCTGTTGGAATGAGTAAAAGTAGCCCCACACACGAGTGGAGGTGGTATTTATAACACCGGCTAAAAAACGAACCGTTATGTGCCTCTACGGGGTGACCAGACGCTCCGGTCATATTGACCGGACGCTCCGGTCAGTATACCCTGAACTCCAGTGTTTACAGTGTGACCGAACACTGGCAGTGTCCGGTCAGCACTGACCGGACACGTCCGGTCATGATTTTCCCTCTCTAGAACCTTACTGGAGTCGACCGGACACTACCTCTCAACGTCCGGTCACTTGACCTCTCAGCGTCCGGTCAAACCGAACGTAATCACCTTGGTCAAATGAACTGACCGGACCTTGAGCCAACGTCTGGTCACACCGGAGCCAGCATCCGGTCAATATTTGACCCTCCATTCACTTCCAACTCTCGATCATATGTGAATGAAGTTTGCTCCATTGGATCAAAGGGCTGTTGTGGAGCTACCTAGTGCTAGTTTTGACAAGTGTGCACCACACCTAACTCACTAGACTCACCCAGGTCAAGCTACCCATCCATACCCCCCTTAATAGTACGGCCAAAGGAAAAAACAAAGTCCTAAACTACTCTAAGTGTCTATCTAACTCCAATCGACACTTAGAACTAGTCCATCCTTAACCTTGTCGTCCATCCTTTGAAAACCAAAATGATTTCCATTGTAGGGGCATGACCACCTCGATTGCCAAATCGATCTCCACTACCATGACCTAACTTAATTGCCTCTACAAAACATACGTTAGTCATAGTAATCTTGTATTGTCATTAATCACCAAAACCCTACTAGGGGCCTAGATGCTTTCAACGTCGCGTGGCCAATGGGGCTCAGCTTGGTTACACTGTTTTCCCTATCCGTGTCGATTGAGGACCGTTCGTTGCTATAGATGGTAGTCAGGTCATGGACTTTTTATCCTGAGCACATACTTGCTTATGAGAGCAGGAAGGATCATTACGCTCTTGTCATGGGTTCTGGCTCTTTTTGGACCGACTGATTGGAGGTGGGGAAAGGTGAAGGTCTAAGCACCATGTTGAGACCAGGTCTCAAGTGTGGGGGCTTGAAGTCCAAGTTTGGATGGGGACCTGAACCTCTCGATAGGAGTGGATTGGGTTAGTCTTGTTTGTGCCTAGGGTACAAACGGGGTGTGTGTTTTGGGGTACCCAACTGGGATACATTGGTTCGTGAATCATCGTTACCATGAGACGGTATGACTTGGCTATGGTCTAGCACCATAGTAAGAACTGGAATATGAAAGATGGTATATTGGTTCTGATTGCTTAACCCTTGCTTAAAAGTAGAACATGTGCTTACCTAGAATGGTTAGTTAATGAAGTAATCATGACTGCTAATTAAACTTGATCTTAAGGACATACTTCTAGTAATGCTTTTCAAAAATAAAAAGAAAATAACAAACACATATTGCCTATCATACCCCTTAGAGTCGGGAAACTATTCCCACTAGTCAGGTAAGTCTTGTGAGTATATTGTGTACTCAGATTTTATTTTACCCTGTTGCAGGTGCAGCTTGAGGAGTAGCTCTTGTGTCGAGGATTCATCTAGTGGGCATAGATGGATCCTTGTATCATTTCCGCTATATGTTTATTTTCATTCTGCTATTTAATTATCATACTCTGAACCCTGGTATTGTAATAAATAATTTCTAAGAACTCTTGTTGTATGAACTGGACTAAGTATTGTAAGCTCGTACTCATTATTGGATTTTGGAGGTAAAACGTGGATTGATTCGAGTTCTCCCGTGGGGTGTGCTTGATGGAACTGTTCGATATAGCTAACTTTCGGGGTGCTTAGTGTCTAGTGGAAGACGAGAGCTTTCGAAAGCGTGTTATTTCGGGCGGTTCTGCTGCCACAGGTGGTATCAGAGCCAATAATGAGTCTACGAGTTTAAAAACTCTTTTTAAAACCTAAAATTTGACCAAGAGCTTTGCAAAAAATAGCATGCGATATATTATGTAAATAAGTATAAGCCCTAGTAATATGGTCTATCTAGGATAGTGGCACTGGTTTTATCTAATCAATCTTCTGTAGGTACACTAACTTACGCCTGCATCCGGCCCCTCCACTGCCTCCACCCCGCTGCTCCCCACCACACGCACCGCTGCTAGAGAAGGAGGAGAGGGAGCTGATGGAGAGGAAGGAGAGGGAGTCGCTAGTGAGAGGGAGGAGAGGGAGTCGCCAGTGAGAGGAAAGGGAGCCTGCGTCGGGATGGAGAGGGGCGGTGGTGTCGGGCTCGGGGATGAGAGAGTCGACAAGATGTGGAGGGGATGGGGGCGGCTAGGAGTGGGAGGGGCATGAGTGGGAGTGGAGATAGGTTAACCTAAGTCTGGTTTATATATAAGCCCGATAGGAGGATAGATATGGGCTTTTGCCTGGGCTTCGAGCTGGGCTTGTATTTTTGGAGGCGGGCCTTATTGTGTGCCCACCTCCTAAAAAAGATTTATGGAGGCGAGCACCTTAAAGCGACCGCCTCCATAAATAGCCCATTTTTGGAGGCAGTTGTCTTAAGGCGCCCGCCTCTATAAATCGATTTTAAGAGGCGGTTGGATTTTGATCGCTTCCGTTAGCTGATTTTACAAGGCGGGCAAACGTGACTGCCTCGGTAAATAAATGTGACCACCTCCGTTAATAGCCTAACATTTTTGGAGGCAGTTAGATTTTGTGCCTGCCTCCGTTAATGTTTGGGCACTGTCACCTAAAATCATTTCTGTAGTAGTGCGGGTCGGGCTCCTAGCTCCGTGTAACATCCTAGATGTTTAGAAGCAAATAAAACTTGATCATGATCATCATCTTGCATAATGATCAAGCATTGTGTCATTTATGCAATCTATGTTTCAATTATAGCATACATATATTGCATATATGATGTTTCATATGTGGCATGAAATGTTAGTAATAATAACAATGTGGTTTTATATATGTAAATTTGCTTAAACAAGTAAAATTTTGTTAAAATAAACTTTGTAGTGCATAGTGTGTACTTTAATGTGGGATCACAAGTTGATGATGGTTACAAGTCAAATATGTTTAAAATTGAGCCAAAGATTGGATTCAATGTTGAATTTCATACTTAGCAAAAATTTGCCTAAGTCCCTAAAGACCAGTTAATAAGTTCAATCTTTGGAGATTTATTAAATAAATTTTCATGGATAAAATTTGTCCAAATGTTGTTCCATTTCTTGGTATGATGTTTGAGCTATGGTAATGAGCAATTGGTTGTTTTGTTAGATCACTGCTTAATCAAAAACTATTTTGCAAGGAACCTTGAACTGAATTCAGTTTCAAGTTCATGTTTTCATCACTCTTAATCTCACGATCTGTTGATCCTTTGGTATTGTGCCCTTAATAAAAGTTGGAGATCTCTAGTAGAGGAACAACTTTTGTCAAAGGAAATTATCAAGTTTCTGCACAAAATTGGGAGATCAAGAGGGAGGAAGTGGCGCTGTCAGTCGCTACAGTGCGCCGTCGAAGCTGCTTGCCGCCGATGCGCCGCCCCTATTTGCTGCTGTAACGCATGTGGACATGCAGCTGCTGGCACATCTAGAAGTGCCGTCCTCGCCCTCTTAAGCGCCCAATGCCGACTCTCCTCCTCTTTTCCCTTTCTCTGCTCGCCATCGGCGAACTTGATACGCTAGCAAAATTCATCGCCGCCACAGCAGCTCCACCCAATTCCTCTTGTAGACTAGTTTGCCATATCCTTACGAACAGATTGAGCTTGCTTGGGCTCTCTCTCCACCAGGCTCACCTGTGCGTCGCCTTCTTCTCCATGGCGACCCATCATGGCCGTCGGAGCCACCTCGCCATAGTCAGGCTCCTCCAGAGCAGCTCCCACCCCCTACTTTATTATTTTGGCTTACTTGAGATGTCCTGATGCTCATAGCCCTTTTGGTTTTGCTAGATGTGCATCAGAGCCATTGGAACACCACCTTCGATGCCGGTTCGCGTTGCCGTTCTCACCATCGACACCGGTAGCCGCTTTGGCTCCACCTCTGCTCCAACCGGGGGCGCTCTCAAGTCACGGTGAGCACCTACAATGCATAGCCACCCTTATCTACACCGATTAGGGCTAGGTTTGGCCGGAATGCCGCTGCACCAGTGTGCTCTGCCTAGCAGTGCCGCCATGGCCGCGGGCAAAGCTCGCTGCTAGTCCTAATCCGCCCAATCAACCCCTTGGCGGGTTTGCGAGGTCAAGTGGAACACGTCGGAGTAGTTCCCACCACTGGTGATCTCACTGTTGGTTGCCTCCACAGCGTCGACACGCCGTCGTGTCGCTAGTGCTGCTGTCCGTGTGGCCACGCCTCCTTGGGGCATCGCGGGGCACGCCGTGGACACCAACGGGTGCGCATAGGCCCGATCTTACCCTAGCACAACCTCTTGCCTTCGATGATAATCCCAGTCGATCGAAATCACCTGTGCCGAGCTTAGACGTGATGTTGACACTTGCTCCGAAGTCACAGATAGCTTCTTGAAAAATATGAGGTCCAATGGCGATGGGGATGACAAGTCTCCTTGGATCACCTTTCTTGTTAGGCAAGGTGTAATCTATCCACCTTCCCACCATTGGTTCCGTATAGTAGTAAGATGCATTGTGAATATCAACAAGATTTATAGTTTCTAAATCTTCCGGCTTCCCTGGAATCTTACCTTTGTTGGATGGAGGAACAGCAGCCGCCAGCTGAGCTATTTGTGATTCTATCATTTTATTAAAGCTATGCTGGTTCTTAATGGCAGAAGCAAAGCTATTCATTCTATTATTTATGTTTTCTAATATTTTATCATTAGTAGCTACCCTCTTAGATAATCTTCCATAAGTCTAGATTGGCCAGCAATTAATTCTCTCAAGGGTGGCTGATTGAAATTATTATAATTGTTTCCTTGAGGGTTACCTTGGTAGTTACCTTGGTAGTTCAGCCTCTGTTGTTGGTTCCATCCTTGGTTCTGTTGAGGATGATAGTAGTTGTTGTTGTTGACAAAGTTCATATCCTCTTGGGTTTCAGGACAGCTATTCCCTTGTCTAGTGTTTCCACATACTTCACATGTCATGCGGGAATCATGAATGTGCATGACTTTTTGCTTCTCATTAGCTCGATCTTCGAGCTTCTTTATCAGTAGGTCCATCTTGGTAGATAGCATATCTACTTTCCTTAGTTGATGCATACCTTCACCTTTCTTGTGGGTCTAAACACGTTCTTTATTCCAGCCTTGGTTGGAGGCCATCTTCTCCACAAGAGTGGCCACAGCTGGAAGTGTAAATAACAAGAATGCACCTCCAGCAGCAGCATCCATGGTCTTACAGGTACTGTTCATCAACCTATGGTAGAACGTCTGCATGAGTAGCCAATTCTCTATCCCATGATGAGGACATTCTAATATATAGTCTTGAAAGCATTCCCATGCCTCAGGGATAGATTCATCATATTGCTGCTGAAAACTTGAAATTCTCCCATGCAGAGCATTGGTCTTGCCCGTGGGAAAGAACTTTGCTAGGAAGGCAGTGGAGTAATTATCCTATGTAGTGTTTCTATCTTTGTTGGCGTAGAACCGCTGCTTCGCCTTCCCCAAAAGTGAAAATGGGAAGAGACAAAGTAGTATGGCGTCCTTGCTTACTCCCTTGATGGTGAAAGTGCTACAGATCTCTAGAAAGTGTTGAAGATGTGCACTCGCATCTTCATGTGCCTTTCCACAAAATTGGCTCACTTGCGCCATATTGATGAGAGCCGGCTTGAGCTCGAATCCATTGTCTCCCACATTAACTACGGGTCTAGTCTGGATGTTGACAGTGGTTGGAGCAGAGAATTCATGGAGAGTCCTGTTAACCTTGGCTTCAAATTCTAGTGTTAAGCTTCGCCTTATATGGTTGTTTTTCAACTCTAAGGCTAAAACTTTCTTTGAGTTTAGCCTTAGTCCTCTTAAGTAGTGCTTCTGGATTGTCAATGTAGCTTGTCGAAAGGTCAAAATTGGTCATACATTACCCTACATAAGATTCACAAGTAGACAAAACAAGGGTAAGCCTGTTTGAGCAGAGGCCAATGGTTATTTCGATCACATAAATAAGTATAAGTTTATCAATACTTCCTTTGTCTAGCAACCTTCCCCGGCAATGGCGCCAGAAATGCTTGTTGGTATTTATTAACTTGTCACTTGTTTTAATAGCCACCTATTAATTACCTACATCCCCTAACATTACTTTACTAGGTTGTCATTCATAGTGATGGTGCCAGAGATGCTTGTTGGTGCTGTCTAGCATCACTACTAGAATGATACTAAGTAGTTCTTTATCATCTTATGTGACTAGAAAGAATATATAGATATGGATGAAAAAGGATCTGTAAGCGCACAGATAATATACCATTGTAGCACTTCACCCGAGAATATTCTAGGTATCGTTATTTATATTTTTACCACAGGGAAGGTCTAGCATGGATAAGTATTGATAACTTATACTATTGATGGAGAAGTAAACCATCACCAATATTATACTCATAACAGGGGTAAGTCATAGGATAAGATATATATATATAATAAGTATTGATCAATGATAATGATAAATCACTCAGAGTACTCATTTCTATGGCATTAGCATGGTCAGGTAGAATATTAGAGAAATAATTCCTAAGTCATCCTTAATTACAAGTCAAAGCATACATTGATTAGTGCAATTACACCTAGCAATCATGGCTAAGATCATCTTTATATCTACATATAAGGGATATTACTAGGAAAGAATAAGAACAGAGCTTATCTTCCTTCGTAATCAGATCCTACGTGCTACCTACATCGGGGAGTGGACTACAAAGGACTCAACGGGAGTGTCACATCCGCGATCTACCACATGACCTAGAATATAGGGTGTATTCGTAGGTAAACAATGTATAAGCACCACACTTACACAATGTCGACCACCCACTCATGGTACCTTAGAGTGAGTGCTATACGAACTTATGCAAGAACATGATGATAATCCAACTATACTAAGCATATAATCAAAGTAGACAATAAACATTATAACGAAGAACATGAATACTAATGTTGTCATAACAATTGTAGCAAGCATATAAAAATAATAGAGATACAAAAGAGAGAGGGGGTACAAAGATTATATCGAACCATGCTCTTGACACAATCGGGAATCTAAGCGAAGCCTGCTTGTCTCCCTCTAGACCTAGCCTAACTAGCTATGCCCTAGAATATGCTGGACCTATGAGGATGATTAGGGTTTCTATCTTCTCAAATGACTTGATGCCTTTAGGGGGGAAGGGGCTGATATATATAGGTCAAAGCGTCCAACGTGAGCCCTTAGATCAAATCGACATAAGGAACGATGTAGATGCAACCTAGGAGGCGGTGGAGAACCGACATTGCAACGCGGAGGCTAGCAGGTGGGCCTAGGGGCCAGGCGACCTACAGGTGGGGCTGGCTGGCCCCACCTGGCAGCCTCTGCCTCTCTGCCTCTGTGTGGAGTCCTCTTGAGTCTTCTAGAGTCTTCTGGTGTCTGTTTCGCTGCGGATAAGCGCGATTAAATCTGACATGTAGGTCAACCTTGATGGTTTTCTGGATAAACCCTGTAGAAATCATAGATTCACCAAAACTCATAGAATTTGTTAGTTTAAACCCCTAGACCTTTGTTGGTGATCTCAATTGTGCCCTTATATATGTTTTATTGATGGTTTATAATGGTTGTTAACCACCGTCAATAGTTGCTTATGCATGTCCTCTCTTTGTAGTCTTAGTTGGTAATTGTTTATGCTAAGTGAACCCTAGCAGTCCTAGCCCTCTTTTGTAATGTGATTTGTGTTGCTTTCTTGTTAAACACATAATCAACTTGTTAACCAAATAATTAAGATGCTTTGTGAAGCGTAACCCTAGTTGTACCGTGAAGGAAAGTTGTACTCAACTTTCTTCGGTTAGTTTAGTTCTATTCTGCCTTTGTGTGTCTTTCATCATACATCATGGCATGCATTTCATCATGTTAAACACGCATCATTTATTACGTGTAGTGCATACAAGAGTGACAAGGCCCGTGTTGATGAAGTTTCGGAGGAGGTCCACCACCCGTGGTGTTGGTTCGTAGTCTAACTCCTTTGATCCACCGTGGAATCTAACCTTCTTTGCAATGCATGCAAGCCCCGGAGCATAAACCCTTCTCTAGCATTTACTAATCTTTATTACACTTTAAGTCTTGTGAGATGTGCATTAAGTAATTAGAAGTTGTTCGAATACCGTTGATGCATGATTACCTTGATATTTAGGTATCCATAGTTCTACCCTGTTAGAATGAATAGGACGATATCTTTAAATGCTTAGTAATGTTAGACTTCGGTAGAAGTCGAATGATGGTTTCATCGTTCGTGAGAAATAGGTTTACCTCGGCTCTGCTTTTGGGTCATGTGAATATCATGATAATGATAATGCTAATTGAGATCGGGCGGGACTTGGTCTTACGAGTTCTTGGGCAGATAGGTTCACCTGGTTGTGCTCGTCCCGTCTATGTCGATTGAGGACCGTACCGTTGTAGGCCACCGTGTGGTCGAGACCTTGTAGTACTGGCCACATACTCCGGTAAGCCTAATGCATTGGCTATTCCATTATGTGAAAAGACAACTACGCACTGGGCGAGGAAGATGGTGAGAGTAGCGTGTACATATCCTGTGGATCCACCAGGAGTGGCATAGGGAGGTGGAGTACTGTGCTCTCGGGTAGCGCAGACCGGTTCACGTTTTGAAGGGTCCAAGTGAAGGTTGATATATAAAATTCCGAAACCAGGACCTGCATATGTCGAGTGGTAAGGAAACCCCAGCTAGGCCTAATCGATTCGAATCGTTGTGCTCCTCGGTTATGGAGACTCGATCCTCTGACTTGCATCGTAGTTAATCAATGAAATATGATTACTTATGGTTACAAGATGATTTAAGATGAGTTGAGATGCTTAAAGAAGTGATTGAGCTAGATCAGGTGCAAACTGGATATTACTAATGACACAATACATAGCTAAAACATTGAAAGTAAGGATCCACTTGTAGTAAGATTTTTTGTAAAAGTTATTCTTGCTTCATTCTTTCCTTTAAGCCTGCATACTCTTGGAGTATTTTCTTTTAGTCGGATAAGACTTGTTGAATACCCTCAAGTACTCAGGGTTTGTTAACCCCTGTTGCAAGTTCTGACTTGTGCTGCTAATCGAGGTCATGTCAGTAGGCTCGACATGATCTGACGTTCTCTTCTACCCTAGGTGCTTCATCTAAGTTGCTTCTATAGATCTACTTACCTTTTAGAACTTAAGTTGAGTTTCTACCTGAACATGTTTTGTAAACTAATATTATAAGTCTTCCACGCTCCAATATATGATATTTTTGTAACAAATGTTGTAATGTTGTGGTAACTCCATGTTGATCCTGTATGAGTTGTAAAATGTGGATGATTCGGGGTTCCCCGAGGACTCCCGACAGACTATCGGAGTTATCCGGCTCTCGTGTGCAGGAGTCAGAAGTCTTTAGGACAATGACATGTGCATGTGGGCCATATAATTTAGGTGGTTCTGTCACTCCGGTAGAGGCACAGGTCGGCCTCGAGGGCGGGGAGTGGAGGGGAGGTGGATGACAAGGGCGAGGTGGTGGGGGAGGAGGTGGCGGGGGGCGCCGACGACTGGGAGGTGGCCGGCGCCGCCGCCGGCGGCTAGGTCAGGCTAGGGTTCTATTGGGGTAGGCTTAATGGAGCTTGCAGGTTGGTCCTAGAGTTGGGAGGAGAGAGAATGTGGATGAGGAGGGGAAGGAGAAGGTGCATGGGGAGGAGGGGGCGGGGGGCGCCGGCGACGGTGGCGGTGGCGTGATCAGGACCCTCAGGGTGTGGGTCGGGGTCGGGGGTGCGGGTCACTCCGTGGAAATATTTGTCAAATAATATAGTGTGATAGTAAAAGGACAAATAGCCTTGACAGCAAACATGGAATAGATGTGACTGAGTCAATCTAGGACTGATATTTTTTTTCCCCTGTGACCAAAGTGTTCGCGTACATCTTGAATTCTGGATGTAATTTCAGCCAGAATGGTGACACGACTACCGCGAGAATCGTCTAGGCATACCGAACATTCGTGTACCTGCGCTGAAGGGCAGCTGCGTTTATCCTCTGATGGGAAGCTGTGGGTGGAAGCTCCGAGGCTGAAGCGAGAGGTGTGTTGTTGAAGGGCAACTGCTTGCAAAAATGCAAAAGCAACCGATGCATCGAGAGTTCCAGACACGGACAAGCCCGCACCAGTTCGCCGCAGCTCGAGCCAAACAAAACCCACGACGCCCACTGGACCAACAACCCCCACGTCCTATAAAACCACCCCACCTGCTCAAGAACAAGAACCCAACCATGGCTTCTCCCAAGCTCCTCCTGCTCGCCACCTCGCTCCTGAGCTGCGGCCTCCTGGTGGCCGCCGACTACGCCCCAATGACCCTGACCGTGGTGAACAACTGCCCCTACCCGGTGTGGCCGGGCATCCAGGCCAACTCCGGCCACGACGTCCTGGAGGGCGGTGGCTTCTTCCTCCCGCCGCTCTCCCACAAGTCCTTCCCGGCGCCGGCCCTCCCCTGGTCGGGCCGCATCTGGGCGCGCACGGGCTGCGCGGGCGCCGGCGCGCAGCTCCACTGCGCCACGGGCGACTGCGGCGGGCGGCTGCAGTGCGGCGGGCTCGGCGGCGCGGCGCCCGCGACGCTGGCGCAGGTGAACCTCCACCACGGCGGCAACGGCAAGGACCAGACCTCGTACGGGGTGAGCGTGGTGGACGGCTTCAACGTGGGCCTGTCCGTGACCCCGCACGAGGGCCGGGGCAACTGCCCCGTCCTCGCCTGCCGCAAGAACCTCACCGAGACCTGCCCCGGCGAGCTGCAGCTGCGGTCCCCGGCGGGGAGCGTCCTCGCGTGCAAGAGCGGCTGCGAGGCCTTCCGCACCGACGAGCTGTGCTGCCGCAACATGTACAACAGCCCGCGCACCTGCCGCTCGTCCAAGTACTCGGAGTTCTTCAAGCGCGAGTGCCCGCAGGCCTTCACCTACGCGCACGACAGCCCCTCCCTCACCCACGAGTGCGCCGCGCCGCGCGAGCTCAAGGTCATCTTCTGCCACTAGAGCTCAGAGCTCGGAGATCGGAGGGGTGGGCGCGCGCCCGTGCGCCGTCGCCGTCGACAAGTGTCGCTACTCGCTAGTACTAGTAGTAGGATTTCCGTGTTGTCTAGTGTGTGCGCTTCTGTGCTGTAATAGCTATGGGCCTATGGGCTGTGCTGTGTTCTTCTGTGGGCTGTAGGTACTGGGCTACTGGCCGTTGGATGTACGTACTCCGTATGCGTTCTGGCTGCAGGCCTGATGTGATGCTGTTGCTGCTTACAATTTGCAGTCTGAAATAAAACTTGTAGATTCAAGATAATATAATAGAAAGAATCTAAAGTGCGGTAGAAAGACACTTTATGATTCCAACCAGACCCTTTCATTTAAGGCTTGATTTTTTATTTTCTTTAAGTTCGATGAGCAATGATCGTTCGCGCATGTTCAAATGTTGAATCACTTGCTAAACTCCGTAAATCATACTACTACAGTAGAACAAAGAACTCCGACCGAGTACATTCATTGCGCCTTCGATGAATTCTGCAGTCTGCACCTTCTCTACTCTACTCATGAACTGCGCCCATGGCCCATGGGTAACTCGTAACTTGAGTGCTTTTTTTTTCTCTCTTGGCTCTTTTCGCTGTTCGGCCCTCGATGGCTCGATCTCGATGCAATATTTCTGCATCTTGGTGAGTGGTGAGTGGTGCCGCCTTGTCCCTTCCCCATTCCAATTTTTTGCAGCTTTTTCTCTGCCTTTTTTTTATCATGGGATCCAGGGATCGATGCGTCTTGGCGCCTGCCCGTCTGCCCGCTGCCTCGCTGCTCCGAGTCTACTGCTATGTCACAAGGCTTACGGAATAGTACAAGAGTTCAGCTGGATCAAGAGACGGTGCAGTGAGATTGGCAATTTGGCATCTTTGTCATCTGTGGTAGCCTTCTACGAAGGTCTGTTCACTAAGAGAACGTGGGTTAGTTATTTTGATAGTATATATGCAAATATTTCCAACATATATGCTCATATGCATATGCATTATTCTCAACTGACATGCAAAGATTGATGAAGCCGGTGCATGAGCTCGGTTCATCCTCCCCGTGGCGGACGGTAGGGCAAGCTTTAGGAGGCAGAGCATCGGAAGCGGTGAAAGGCCGGAGCGCGTGACTGCACGCAGAACTTGCTGTACAGTAGGTAGTAGCGCCGCTGTAGCCCTTGTTTAGTTACTTGCATTCCAGAATTTGGCACTATACAAAAAGAAGATTTCCCATTACATCAAACTTGCGGTACATGCATGGAGTACTAAATATTGACGAAATCAAAAACTAATTACACAGTTTAGTTGTACTTTGCGAGATGAACGTTTTGAGCCTAATTAGTCAACGATTGGACAATTATTATTAAATAAAAACAAAACGCTACAGTATCTACCGTGTATGCCGAATTTTGACGGCGCCGATTCAGCGGGTGAACTAAACAGGCCCGTAGTTGAAAGGGAAACCGCGAACGTGGATGGTCCCTATGAAGTGGATAAGAACGTACAGTACACGATCATAAGCAAATGGAGAGCTGTGTGCCTGTGTCCGAATTTTTTATTTTTTAACTATTTTTTTAAAAAAAACACAAATATGACCGTGGAGTTAAGAATTCAAAATCTGGACCCTAACTGTTGGCGTCGAGCTCGAAGCCACGTTGGCGCCATGCACGTTGACATGGCAGCCAGCTCGGCGCCGTGGATCTTGGCGCCAACGATCCTGACGCCGAGCCCTCTTACGTAAGGGCCTGAGGTTCCTTTCTCTCTTCCTCTCTCTTTCTCTCTACCGTCCCCGCCCGCACCGTCCGCGCCGTCCCCACAAACGCCACCGCGCCCGCGCGCCCGTGCCGCCCCGCCCGCGCCGCCCCGCCCGCTCACGTGCCGGCGTCCGCGCCCGCCGTGCCACTTGGCGCCGCAGCCCTGCCCTGCCCTGCCCTGCCCCACCTGTCCGCGGCCCGCGCGCCCTCACCGACTGTCGTGCCCACCCAGCCCGGCCGCGGCCCGCTGCGCCCTGCCCTATCGTGCCACTCGGCGCCCCGACCCACCCGTTCGCGGCCCGCGCGCCCTCGCCGGTGGTCCGTGGCCTGCCCCGCCCTGCACGGTCCGTCGTGTCGTGCCCGCCCCTACCCACCACGCCAAGGCGCGCTGGAGCTCCGGCCCAGGCACGCCAAGGCGCTCCGGCGGCTTGCTGTTGCACTCCACCGACGCTCCATCGACTGCACAGTAAAGTAAGTTACTTTATTCGTTTGAATTGGTAATTTAGTACTTAGTTAACAATAGTTATGGTGTAATAGGTATAGATATTTATATAGATATATAGATACTTATGTTGGTATAACTAGTTTTCGTATATAGTTATTATATAGTTAGATACATACATAGGTATATATTTAGTACTTAGTATATATACGTAGTACTTAGTACATAGTATAAATTTACTTATCTAAATACTAGAGACCTTCACGTTAGTAGTTAGCGTGTATTTTTTACTAAAGGACATGTGTTTCGTTACGTGTTTGAAATAGATGGACAACCTAGTGATCCTATATCATGGAGGCACCGTTAAAAGTGATCGCTATAGATATGTTGAGTTTATTGACATGCAAAGCGTGCATATGTTATTCAATGATAGGCCTTCATTTAGTGAGATGGTTGCAAGGGCTTGGGAGGAGCTGCATTGCCTTGGAGATGATGATGATGGCATTGCAGTTGACAGTTATTATCTTCAATCATTGCCTCTATTCATGACCATTTGTTCATGCGCTTCCCTTTTTGACATGTAATCTTGCTTTTGTCTAAAATGTAGGTGGCGACCGGAGACTCATAGCTTCCACCTACCTTTCGGGGAGATGACAGTCACACTCCAGGACTGTCAGAAGATGCTAGGCCTGAGGATTCACGACAACGCAGTCACTGGGCAGTGCAGGTCAGAAGGCCAGAGAGCACGAGTAGATGCCTTCCTTGGCCGTTGTAACACCCTCGGTGTTACATTGTACAGTTTTTGCTAAAATACTACATGAGCATCATACTTGTGTGTCAATGTGTGTAATATAGGGTGTAAATCAATATACGGCACTTGAAACGTTCATCTAAAACAAGAAACGAGTGTTACATTTTATGCCGTGTTGTATCACTTAAGTTTCCAAATGAATTTTTATTGATCGAAAATGCTATGGAATGCATATGCGGAACGTTAGTAAAAGTTGTAACACGAACTTCATAGGCGACGATGAAATACGTGCGGTCGAGGACAGGGTTCGCTAGCTAGTGTATCAAGTAGCTTGGAAATGGAACTCGACGCAAAACCATTTGAAACTTAGTCGATTCTCGTAAATCTAAAAATGGGTCGACGAAGCCATGTTCAACATTTTTTGTAGAACGATTGGGTTAAGTAGTGGCAAGATGTTTTGGCTTAGTTTGATAGCCCTATGTACCCTCTTGAGTATAGAATAACTGGTTTGGCGTTTGGATCATCGGGTTTGAGTTTTTGAGCCACTTAAAAAGGTGTGTGGGTCACGTTTTGAGCAATGCGAGCGCCAGGGCGCGGTCACCCTGCCGGCTCTCGGCGCGCTGCGCTCTGGACCGCTGTTACACCTGCGCGTGCACGCTCGCGCGCATGGCCGCGCTGCTAGCCACGGCTCCTGCTGCCACACCCTGGCTCGCGCTCACGCTTGTGCACGCACGTGTCCAGTCGTGGGGTCCCGCCCTGAAGGGACCATGACGCCTAAGAGGGGGGGGTGAATTAGGCTACTTAAAATTCTAACTCTAAACTATGGCCTCTTTTTCTAACCCTAGCAAAACCTATGTAATAGATAAGCTATCTAGATGTGCAACTATAGTTTTGCTAGTGTATTGCTATCTCTACCACAAACGTAGTAAAGTAATCAATGTAAATGTGGAAGTTAAAGAGCAAGGTAGAGATATGCAAACTCCCGTCGACGACTCTGGTATTTTTACCAAGGTATCGAGAAGCGCGCAAGCTTCCCCCTAGTCCTCGTTGGAGCCCCTCACAAGGAATCCCTCGCAAGGGCCAAGCTCCCGGTCGGGTGACTCCGTGGATAGCCTCGGACCTTCCCCCCGTGCAAGTGGGTCTCCGATGTGCCTCTCGGCAAGCCTCTCCCGGATGCTCCCCGCCGTCTTCACTATCAAGCTTCTGGCCGAAACGCCGCGGGCCTTGTTCCCTCCGGTACACGGTGGCGGCCACACCACAAACGTGGTTGGTGTGATCTCGTAAGACTTCAAGCCCCTCCGATGTACAACACTTATGCTCGCAAGCACGGGGTGGCAAGAGGTATGCAAACCTCACTAAACACTAGGCATAAACCTAGAGCAAGCGCATAAGCGGTGGTCTAATCAACCTAAGCACTTCACAAAGCACTTATGCTAATCACCTAATAAAACACTAAGCACTATGCATGTGGAGATCACTAAAATGGTGTATCAACACCCTTGGTATGTTTCCTTAGCTTCACACGCACCAAATGGCCGGTTGGGGGTCTATTTATAAGCCCCACTGAGAAAGTAGCCATTGGGGACGAAATCCCGCTTTTCTGCTACTGACCGGACTCTGGCCAGCGTCCTATCAGTACTGACCGGACGCGTTCGATCACGAAAACGGCTCTCTAGAACCTTACTGATGTTGACCGGACTCTGGCACTCAGCGTCCTGTGCAACGTCCGGTCGCTGCTGTTGACTCTACTGTTGCTTGATCAGAGCGTCCTGTGCAGCGTCCGGTGCAGCGTCCTGTGCATCGGAGCGTCCTGTGCAGCGTCCTGTGCCCTCTGTGAGCTCGTTTCTTTGCGATCTTGCGTCCGGCTTGGTTCCTATCTTCGTGCTTGGACTTTGCTTGATATCTTGTGTCTTTTCTTATGCTCCTAAGGTCTTGCTTATGGTGTTGATCATCGGATCATCACGTCGCCTTTGTCCAAGTCATGTCTTGCACCCTATTGAACTACAAAACATAACACTTGCAAATTCATTAGTCCAATTTAGTTGTGTTAGTCATCAAACACCAAAATCCAAAGTAAATGGGCCTATGGTCCATTTTCCTTACACGCCCGTCGTCGTCGCGCACTTACCGTTCGGCCACCACTGCCGCCCGGACCGTGCCACTGTTGCCGCGCTTGGCGCGCGAGTCGCGCGCACTAGGGTCCAGTGGGCCTAGCTGCTCTACCTCCTCCATCACGTCCGCCTGCAACCACTGCCCGCCGTCGCATCTGCCTGCGCTTTTGGTTCACCACGCTACCCCTAAACTGGTGTCGCCTCTCACCCAAGCGTGCTCACGTGCACCGCCTGCACAGCTATTGCTCCCGTTGATGCTTTGGCTGCACGTGTATGGGTTGGCCCCGCTGGCCCTCGCCTTCACATTTGCGCGCGAGGACATGCTACGTTTCCGTTGCATCGCCTGGAGGATCACCGGCCGGCCATGCCACGCCAAGGCCTAACTCACTGAGTCAGTCCCCTCTTGCAATTACCCTTGTTTGGAGGATGACTGGGGGTACAGCTTTATGCCTAACTTGCCCCTAGGCGGTGGTACGATGTCGGGCGCCAATTTAAGTTTTCACCGTCGCCGTCGACCCCATTAAGCTGAACATCGTCGCCCATCAAATTGGTCATGTGTAGTCCATCTCTTCCCAATTTACCGTGCACCCAACTAGCTAGGGTAGTTAGCTTTCGATTGGAGTCGTCCCGACGAGCTTTCTTCCTACGGTGAGGTAATGTGGAGAGTTTTCCCCACAACGGTCCGCCATGGCCGGCGAGGCGAGCGCTCGGCCGGGGCGATGCTCCTTGCTCTCTTGTCTCAATCGAGCAGGGATGTTGCCTCTTCTTGACTCGTTTGCCTCGCCCGTGCATTGGCTCCGCCGATGGAGCAGCAGGGCATCGAGAACGCCTTCACGGTGGCCGGCATGAACCGGAGCAACCTCGTGCATGTGGCCAACCTGTTGTAGAGCCTCGCGACTTTGTCTAGCCCATCCGTCACGTCTCTGGTGAGGCCCTCTTGCTCCTAGGGTAGGCGGTTGAGCCAATTAGGGGCTTGGTCATCCTAGACGCATTGGCTGCCACCGGCGAACGGGCTTAGGTGCCGTTCCTGTGGCCAGCGCGATTGGGAGCGGTAGTGACTCAATTAGGGTTTTGATGTTGTTGCTCTTAACCTGTAGATGGATACCAGGCAGCGGTAGAGGCGAGGTATTAGGTGATTTCGTCGATGTTGGGTTGCCGCGGCCAGACCCCACCGCGGCCCATGGCCATGCCATCATGCCACGCCATTTTTGGCGTTTGTTACCTCAATCTATTGCGCGTTGCACGTAGAGGCTCATGGGGGTGCTGGTTGGTGCCAGAGAGGTCTATGCTCGCCGGCGTTTGGACGGCTAGGCCGCCGCCACTGTTAGTCTGGCCAGGGACTTTGAAAAGCATGAATTTGAATAGAAGCAGGGTTCTAGACGCGAAGACAGTGACTCATTTAAATAGTGCTCAGGTGAGCTTCGTGAATAGGAGAAAGAACGGGGACTCATTTGCAAAAGCGCTAGCCGCACGTGGGTCTCCCCGTGCTGGGCCACTGTCGTGGGCGTAGGCCATCGTGTGGGCCGCACTGGGGTGCGCGTGTGAGTCATGGTAGTGGGCCGAGCCGGGTCGCGAGTTGGGCCGCGCAGTAGAATACATTTTTCTAATTTTCCAGTGAATTACAAATGTTTATTCAATATTGTTTTAGCTGCACTTTGATAAATTGTAGTAAATCTTATAGATCTCCAAAAATAGTAAAACCAAGTTTGTTAGGTTCACAAAAATGTCATCTATCAGTTAGTGTAGTTAGATTACAGTTAACTATGATAGTGATGGGCTCATAAATTCAAACTAGAGAGCTTAATATTATATAGATTAATATTTGTAGAAATTTTTGTGGTAAATTGGTGATAGCTATAGCTATGAAAATTTTATAGTAGGCTGACTGGATTATTCTGTACTTGCTGTAAATTTTGTAGCACTAGGGTAGGTTGATAAATAGAGTAGCTATTATCCTTGTTTTATCATATATAGTGTAAATCGGCATTAGGAGTAAGAATACATGTAGTTGTTATGATAATGCATGCCATGCTTCATACTTGTTATTGGTAACAATAGATAACTTAGTACCTTGGTCGGTAGCACTAGCTTAGTAGTTAGATAAATGTATTTTTATTTTTAGAGTTGTTGTTGCCGTATTACTAAGCATTGCACCATTATTTCATGCATGTAGATCACGAGTTGGTAGAGTTCGTGCCCGTGGACGAATAGGAGTATGAGGAGGTCATTGAGGAGTACGAGAAGGAGATCCTCATGCATGAGGGAGTCTCAGAGCCTTTTGTTGTTGACTTTACTGACCCATCGCCTGCCCAAGGCAAGTCCTGGTGCATAACCCCTATTTTTACTGATCACTAAATATATATATGTTGTGCATTTACGTCATAGGCATTCTATGGAAACTACATGCATAAATATAATTACCTATGAGTCCTACTAGCATAGGTCGAGTAGTTACTATGCTCAGAATGTCGGTAGCGTGAGTAACCTGTCGTTACTCACAAATAGGTGATAATTATGATCACTCGTGATAAAAGGATGTAAAGGTAAATGGTGATCGGACAGGGATGTGGTTTGGGTACTGGTGGGTGTAAGGGGTTGTGTCCTGTGGCCAATAGGGCCTGACTTGGTTACACTTTTTCCCTGTCCGTGTCGATTAAGGACCGGTCATTGGAACAGACGCTAGGCAAGTCACAGATCTATTATCTCAAGCACATACTTGGGTATGGGCGCAGGGAAGACTTGTTGCTCTCTTGTTGTGGATCTGGCTCTTTCTGAACTGACTGATTGGAGGCAGAGATGGTGGAGCTCCTTGCACCGCACTGAGTCTGGGACTCAGGAGTGGGGGCTTGGAGTCCAAGTTTGGATGAGGACCTGGACACCTAGGACACGAGGGTGATGGGTTGGTCCGGCTTGTGCCTGGGGTATAAGCGGGGCATGTGTTTTCGGGGCACCTAGCTGGGCACATTGGTTCATGAATCACCGCTGAGTCGGTACGACTTGTCTTAACTCTAGCATCATAGTAAGAACTAAAAGATGGTAGGTGATGAAATGGAACTGATTGCTCAACTCTTGCTTGAAGGTAGAACAGGTGCTTACATAGACTGGCTAGTTAATGAATTAATACGGCTAATAATAATATCATAAATAAGGACTGACTCAAAGTATTGCTTTCTGCTAAAAAGGAAACTAGCAAACCATAAAGCTTATCATATTCCTTGGAGTCAGGAAATTATTCCCACTAGTCAGATAAGTCGTGCGAGTATATTATGTACTCGGGGTTTATTTACCCCTATTGCAGGTAATGCATGAGAAGTACCTTTGTGTGGAGGATTCTTCTGGTGGGCACAGACGGATCCTCGTTTCTTATCGCTAGATGTTTATTTCTAATTCTGCTGTTTATTATTCTGCACTTTGACATTTGGTAATGTAATAATGTACTTTTTAAGAACTCTGATGTATGAAATGGACAAGAATTGTAACTCGTTCTCATTATTAGATCCTTGGGAAAATGTGGATCTTTCAGGTTCTTCCTTAGGGTGTGCCTGACGGATACCGCCCGTTGTAGCTTGCTTTCGGGGTGCTTAGTGTCTGTGAAAGACAAGCACCTCCATAAGCGTGTTATTTCGAGCGGTTCTGCCACAGATGGTACCAGAGCCAATAATGGTTACGAGTTTCATCACACTTTTTCAAAACTTAAAAATTTGACCAATAAAAGTTTTGCAAAAAGTAGGATGCGATTACATTATGTAAATAAGTATAAGCCCTAGCAATATGGTCTATCTAGGATAGCGACATTAGTTTAATCTAATCAGTTTTCTATAGGTACACTAACTTACGTTGCATAAGAAATCGCTTAGTATACGGAAAGTGAGTGTGTGATGTGCCAAAAATTTTACAAATGCCACTATATTCTGTCTTGAGTGAACGTATAGGCCGAAGCATGCATCATGGTAATAGCATTTTGCTTAAACTAAAATCCCCCTACACATATAATTGGATTAGTAAATTGATAGGATTAACAAAAGGAATGCTTTAAAATGTGCTGCCATTTCTCTAATATGTTGCTTCTGATCAGGAAGGTTGTTCTAAATGGATGGTTCCTATCTCTTACAGATGAATCTAAGGTCCAGACATGAGAGCACTAGTGCTGGGGTGGCTCATGGTCTTGGCCAGGGCCAAGGCGAGAGTGGTCGGGCCAATGAGCACGGCAGCGGGAGCAGTCAGGAGGCTCCACTTCTGGCTCCTTATCCTTTTCCGTCACTGCCACTGCCACCGCCAATGACACACACTGAAATGATGGCAGAACTGATGGCTGCTCATCGTGAGTTAGCCCGTACCATGGAGCTATTGGCACAAGCTATCGCTGGCTTCGCCCACAGAGGCCACGGGGGCAATGGTGGGAACGGGGGTGGTGCCCGTCGTCCTGAGGGACCCTCCTCTTACCAGGATTTTATCAAGACCCACCCGCCCACTTTCACACCAAAAAATGAGCCCTTGGATGTGGAGCACTAGCTTCACATTCTGGAGCAGAAGTTTCTGTTGCTCAACGTGGTCGAGCAGAAAGTGTGCTTTGTAGCATAGAAGCTGTTGGGGTCCGCGAGTGCATGGTGGGATACCTTCCATGCCATACAGTAGCCAGATCATCTGGCAACCTAGCAGGAGTTCACCACAGCATTCAGAGAGTTCTATATTCCTGCTAGTGTCATTAACCGGAAGCTGACTGAGTTCCTGGAGCTATGATAAGGGAGTATGATAGTGATGGACTACATTAATAAGTTCAATCACTTGTCCTACTATGCTAGCATCCATGTGGACACTGACGAGAAGAAGAAGGACCGCTTCTTTCGTGGCCTCTCTTATATCCTTCAGGAGAAGCTGTACACTGCGAACTATCAGACCTTCGGGGCACTGATAAACGCTGCCATTGCCATGGAAGGCTTGCAGCGATATTCCCAGGCAGAGTGGAAGAGGAAGCGGGTGGCCATGGGGTCTTCTAGCCACCCTCATACTCAGAAGGTACAGGTTGTTCGATAGGGGCCCTATCAACCATCAGGCGGGCATTCGTTTCGGTAGCCCTAGCATACTTCTCAGACTTTTTTCACATAGTACTATGCACCCACTTAGCAGGTGTAGCCCCAGCAGCATCAGGGACAGCAGGTTCCACCTCACCAAGGATTTGGGAACAAGCCTGGCGCTTGTTTCAAATGTGGCAAAGATGGCCACTATGCCCGAGAGTGTCCCCAGAACCAGCCAGCTCAGTCTGCTCAACCATTAGCGAACTCTAGGCTAGTCAAGCGGACTATGATCAAGAGGAAGGTGCCAGCCAGCCGATCCGAATAGGTGAATTTCATGGATGCTGAGCAGATATTACAGCAGGAACTGATGATGGCTGGTATGTTTACCATCGATTCCCATCCATCTTATGTGTTGTCTGATTCTGGTGCATCACATTCATTTATAAGCATGGGATTTGTAGATCGGCACAATATACCACTTATGGCTATACCGCATGCCTATAGAATCCGTACTGCGGGTTCGCTGATGTGCATCAATATCTAAACGGACACAGTAAGCTTGGTATTAGCCACCCACACTTATCACCTATAGTTCATGATACTGCCTGGGCAAGGCATTGATGCAATCCTTGGAATGAACTGGTTGTGGGTGTATAGGGTAGTCTTGGATTTGAAGCAGAGAAGTGTGGAATTATGGCTTCCTTCTCTTGAGAATAGGATGTCTCTTCTTGTACCCTTAGATCCAGTCTTACCTGTTGTTGCCCATGCTGAAGCCTCTCCTAATCTTACCTCCATTCTAGTAGTATGTGAGTATCTAGATGTATTTTCTAAAGATCTACCTGGGTTGCCACCGAACAGAGAGGTGGAATTCTCCATTGAGCTAGAGCCTGGTACTGCTCCTATCACTAGACGCCCGTACCGCATGGCTCCAAGGGAATTGGCGGAGATGAAGAAGTAGCTGGAAGAGTTTATGGAAAAAGGTTTCATCCATCCAAGTTCTTCACCATGGGGTTGCCCAGCCATTTTTGTGAAGAAGGATGGTACTCTATGGATGTGTGTGGATTACCACCCTCTTAATGTGGTAACAGTTAAGAACAAGTATCCTTTGCCCTGTATAGATACCTTGTTCGATCAACTAGCTGGTGCCAAGGTGTTCTCGAAGATTGACCTTCGATCAGGCTATCATCAGATCAAGATCAGACCACATGATATACCAAAGATAGTTTTTTCTACTAGGTATGGGTTGTATGAGTACCTAGTGATGTCTTTTGGTCTCTCCAATGCTCCTACCTTCTTCATATACCTGATGAATTTAGTCTTTATGCTAGAGCTAGATAAGTTTGTGGTAAGATTCATTGATGATATCCTGATATATTTCAAGAATGATGAAGAGCATGCCCAATACCTTCGGATAGTACTGACTCTACTAAGGGAGCACAAGTTGTATGCTAAATTCAACAAGTGTGAATTTTGGTTAGATCGAGTGTAGTTTCTAGGGTATGTGTTGACACCTGACAGCGTTTTAGTAGATCCCAGCAAGGTGCAAGATGTGTTGGATTGGAATTCTCCCAAGTCTGTGTAACAGATTCGTCAGTTCCTTGGTCTCACTGGGTCTTATCGGTGTTTCATCCCAGATTTTTCCAAGATAGCTCAGCCAATGACCAAGTTGCTCCAAAAAGAAGCTAAGTTTGACTGGAGTCTAGCCTGTGAAGAAGCCTTCCAAGCTCTAAAGACATTTCTGACCACTGCTCCTATGTTGGCCCAACCAGATATTGACCGACCCTTTGATGTATATTATGATGCCTCGAAGATAGGGTTGGGTTGTGTGCTTATGCAAGATGAGCGTGATAGCTTATGTTTTGCGCCAACTGAAAAAGCACAAGGTGAATTACCCCACTCATGACTTAGAGCTGGCTGTTGTGGTCCATGCTCTGAAGATTTAGAGGCACTATCTGTTGGGCAACAAAGTGCATATCTTTATAGATCACAAGAGCCTCAAGTATATTTTCACTCAATCTGAGCTAAATATGAGGCAAAGGAGATGGTTAGAATTGATAAAGGATTATAACTTGGAAGTCCATTATCACCCAAGAAAGGCCAATGTAGTGGCTGATGCTTTGAGCCAAAAGTCACACCAGGTTGAGGAAACACCTTTGTCTCTCAACCACGCAGAGGTGTTGGCTCACATTGCATTGACCTCCGAATTACGGGAGCAGATTATTCTGGAGCAAAGGAAAGACCCCGAAGAAATTCCCCACATCAGAAAATTGATTATCGAAGGGTGTGGCCCTCACTTTAGTGTTGATGAGCATGGTGTAGTGTGATACAAGGATAGACTAGTAGTTCCATTCAGTAAGGAGCTGAGAAGGAAGATTTTGAGTGAAGCCCATCATTCAAAGTTATCTATTCATCTGGGTAGCAACAAGATGTATCATGACCTACGTCACTTGCACTGGTGGTCCAACATGAAGCAGGACATCACCCAACACGTCGCAGAGTGTGACACTTGTGGTAGAGTTAAGGCAGATCATATGCATACTCTAGGATATCTACAGCCCTTGCCCATTCCTGTTTGGAAATGGGAAGATATTTCCATGGATTTCATTATGGGTTTACCCCGCACAACCAAGGGCTATAACTCTATATGGGTCATTGTGGATCGCTTTACCAAGTCAGCTCATTTTCTTCTGGTTAATTCCACCTATTCTGCTAGATAGTATGCCAAGTTGTACTTGGACTGGATTGTGACCTTACACGGAGTTCCCCTCACTATCATCTCTGATAGAGGATCAATTTTTGTCTCTCGCTTCTAGGAGCAACTCCAGGAGTGTCTTGGAATTAGTCTTCTTCGCAGTTCAGCCTATCACCCCTAGATAGATGGCCAAACCGAAAGGTTGAACCAAGTGCTGAAATACATGTTGAGAGCTTGTGCCATTTCTTTTCCTAAAAAGTGGGATGGATGCCTAAAGTTAGCCGAATTTTCTTACAATAATAGCTACCAAGAGAGCATTCGCATGGCACCAATTGAAGCTCTATATGGAAAGAAATGTTGGACACCACTTAATTGGGTTGAAGTGGGATACCGTGGATACTTTGGGCTAGAATTCATCAAGGAGGCTCGAGAGCAAGTCGTCCTTATTCGGAGTCATTTGAAGGCAGCTCAGAACTGATAGAAAGCCTATACAGACAAGCGAAGAAGGCCTTTGGAGTTTGAAATTGGGGATTATGTGTATCTCAAGGTGTCTCCAATGAGAGGGGTGCATCAGTGTGGTATCCATGCCAAGCTAGCTCCCCAATATGTGGGACCTTACAAAGTTTTGAAGTAGTGTAGCCCAGTTGCTTACCGTCTACAGCTTCCCGATATTTTATCTGCAGTACACAATGTGTTCCATGTATCGCAAATGAAGAAATGTTTGTGGGTTCTAGATGAAGCTGTGGAGATTGAAGGGCTTCCCCTCTAGCTAGATTTGACTTATGTTGAGCACCCTGTTAGAGTCCTAGATGAGAAGGAAAGAGTGACAAGAAATAGTGTGGTAAAGTTCTACAAAGTGCAATGGCAAAACCATTCAGAGGATGAGGCCATGTGGGAACAAGAGAGTTACCTATTGAAGCATTACCCCCACCTCCTCTCTAGTTCTGATAGTTAGTTGCTGCATCAAAATGTATTTCCTATCTCCTTCTCACACTAGGCACATAAAATCTTGGGTCGAGATTTTGTTTTAGGGGGTAGATTTGTAACACCCTCAGTGTTACATTGTACAGTTTTTGCTAAAACACTACATGAGCATCATACTTGTGTGTCAATGTGTGTAACATAGGGTGTAAATCAATATATGACACTTGAAACATTCATCTGAAACAAGAAACAAGTGTTACATTTTATGCCGCGTTGTATCACTTAAGTTTCCAAACGAATTTTTATTGATAAAAAATGCTATGGAACGCATATGCGGAACGTTAGTAAAAGTTGTAGCATGAACTTCATAGGCGATGATGAAATACGTGCGGTCGAGGACGGGGTTCGCTAGCTAGTGTATCAAGTAACTTGGAAATGGAATTCGACGCGAAACCATTTGAAACTTAGTCGATTCTCGTAAGTCTAAAAATCTAAAAATGGGTCGACGAAGCCATGTTCAACAATTTTTGTAGAATGATCGGGTTAAGAAGTGTCAAGATGTTTTAGCTTAGTTTGATAGCCCAATGTACCCCCTTGAGTATAGAATAACTGGTTTGGCGTTTGGATCATCGGGTTTGAGTTTTTGAGCCGCTTTAAAAAGCATGCGGGTCACGATTTGAGCAATGCCAGCGCCTGGGCGTGGTCACCCTACCAGCTATTGGCACGCTGTGCTCTAGACCGCCATTGCGCCTATGCGTGCATGCCCACGCGCATGGCCACGCTGCTGGCCATGGCTCCTGCTGCCACACCCTGGCTCACGCTCACGCTTGTGCACGCACGTGTCCAGTCATGGGGTCCTGCCCATCGTCGCCGCACACTACCGCTCGGACCGCACTACCATTGTTGTGCCTGGTGCGCGACTCATGCACACACACGCATGCTGGGGTCTAGCGGGCCTGGCTACTCTACCGCCTCCATCATGTCCGCCTACAACCACTGCCCGCCGTCGCGTCTGCCTACGCTTTTGGTTTGCCACGATACCCCCGAACTGGTGTTGCCGCTCGCCCAAGCGCACTCACACGCACCGCCTGCATAGCTACTGCTCCTATTGACGCTTTGGCTGCACGTGCATGGGTTGGCCCCACTGGCCCTCGCCTTCATGTTTGTGCACGAGGACATGCCATGTTTCTGTCGCATCGCCTGGAGGATCACCGGGCGGCCGTGCCACGCTAAGGCCTAACTCACTAAGCCAGTCCCCTCTTGCAATTGCCCACATTTGGAGGACAAGTGGGGGTACAGCTTTGTGCCTAACTTGCCCCTAGGCGGTGGTATGATGTCAGGCGCCAATTTAAGTTTTCGTCGTCGTCGCCGCCCATCAAATTGGCCATGTGTAGTCCATCTCTTCCCAATTCACCATGCACCCAACTAGTTAGGGTAGTTAGCTTCCGATTGGAGTCATCTCGACGAGCTTCCTTCCTATGGTGAGGTAACGTGGAGAGTTTTCCACATGGCGGTCCGCCATGGCTGGCGAGGCGAGCGCTCGGGCGGGGCGATGCTCCTTGCTCTTTTGTCTCAATCGAGCAGGGATGTTGCCTCTCCTTGACTCGTTTGCCTCGCCCGTGTAGTGCTCCGCTGATGTAGCAGTAGGGCACCGGGAACGCCTTCGCCATGGCTGGCATGAACCAGAGTAACCTCACGCACGTGGCCAACCCGTTGCACAGCCTCGCGACTTCATACAGCCTGTCTGTCACATCTCTGGTGAGGCCCTCTTGCTCCTAGTGTAGGCGGTTGAGCCAATTAGGGGCTAGGTCGTCCTGGATGTGTTGGCTGCCACCGGCGAACAGGCTTAGGTGCTGTTCTTGTGGCCAGCGTGATTGGGAGCGGTAGTGACTCAATTAGGGTTTCGATGTTGTTGCTCTTAACCTATAGATGGATACCAAGCAGTGGTAGAGGCGAGGTGTTAGGTGATTTCACTAATGTCGGGTTGCCGCGGTGCATGGCCACGCCATCGTGCTGTGCCATTCTTGTTGTTTGTTACCTCAATCTATTGCGTGTTGCACGTAGAGGCTCATAGGGGTGTTGGTTGGTGCTAGAGAGGTCTATGCTCGCCGGCGTTTGTCCGATGAGGCCGTGGCCTCTGTTAGTCCAGCCAGGGACTTTGAAAAGCATGAATTCGAATAGAAGCAGGGTTCTAGATGCGAAGATAGTGACTCATTAAAATAGTGCTCGGGTGAGCTTCGTGAATAGGAGAAAGAACGGGGACTCGTTTGCAAAAGCGTCAGCCGCGCGTGGGTCTCCCCACGCTGGGCCATTGTCGCGGGCGTGGGCCACCACGAGGGCCATGCTAGGGTGCGCGCGTGGGTCGTGGTAGTGGGCCGAGCCACGTCGCAAGTTGGGCCACGCAGTAGAATACGTTTTCCAATTTTCTAGTGAATTACAAATGTTTATTCAATATAGTTTTAGCTGCACTTTGATAAATTGTAGTAAATCTTTTATATGTCCAAAAATAGTGAAACCAAGTTTGTTAGGTTTACAAAAATACCATATATCTGTTAGTGTAGTTAGATTACAGTTAACTGTGATAGTGATGGGCTCATAAATTCAAACTAGAGAGCTTAATATTATGTAGATTAATATTTGTAGGAATTTTAGTGGTAAATTGGTGATAGCTATAGCTATGAAAATTTTATAATAGGCTCACTGGATTATTCTATACTTGCTGTAAATTTTGTAGCCCTAGAGTAGGTTGATAAATAGAGTAGCTATTATCCTTGTTTTATCATATATAGCGTAAATCAGCATTAGGAGTAAGAATACATGTAGTTGCTATGATAATGTATACCATGCTTCATACTTGTTATTGGTAACAATAGATAACTTAGTACCTTGGTCGGTAGCACTAGCTTAGTAGTTAGAGAGATGTATTTTTATTTTAAGAGTTGTTGTTGCCGTATTACTAAGTATTGCACAATCATTTCATGCATGTAGATCACGAGTTGGTAGAGTTCGTGCTCGTGGACGAACAGGAGTATGAGGAGGTCATTGAGGAGTATGAGAAGGAGATCCGCATGTAGGAGGGAGTCCCAGAGCCTTTTGTTGTTGACTTTGCTGACCCATCGGCTGCCCAAGGCAAGCCCCGGTGCATAACCTCTATTTTTACTTATCACTGAATATATATATATATATTGTGCATTTACATTATAGGCATTCTATGGAAACTACATGCATAAATATAATTACCTATGAGTCCTACTAGCATAGGTTGAGTAGTTGCTATGCTTAGGATGTCGGTAGCGTGAGTAACCTGTCGTTACTCACAAATAGGTGATAATTATGATCAATCATGATAAAAGGATGTAAAGGTAAATGGTGACCGGGTAGGGATGTGGTTTGGGTACTGGTTGGTGTAAGGGGTTATGTCCTACGGCAAATAGGGCATGACTTGGTTACACTTTTCCCTGTCCATGTCGATTAAGGACCGATCATTGCAACGGACGCTAGGCAAGTCACAGATCTATTGTCCCGAGCACATACTTAGGTATGGGCGTAGGGAAGACTTATTGCTCTCTTGTCGAGGATCCGGCTCTTTCTGAACCGACTGATTGAAGGCGGAGATGGTGGATGTGGGGGTATGGCCCCAAGACATGGGCCGCACCATCAGAGGTGGCTCGGCCCACAAGATCAAGGCGTGCACGGCGCTGCTCGGCGTGCACCGCAAGACATTGTATAGTACCAAATAGGATACTTTACTTGTAACCCTACCCCTCCAGAGTATATAAGGAGAGGCAGGGGTCCTCTACTCATCATCATGTATTCAATATAATACACCAAAGACATAGGACGTAGGGTATTATGTCGATCAGACATCCCGAACCTATCTAGATCGTTGTCTCTATGCCTTGTGTCACCATCCAGTTCCTGATTACGCGCACCCCCACCGACAAATCTACCATCGCGGGATACCCCTTGGTGGACTGCCGACGATATTCTATCGACAGTTGGCGTGCTAGGTAGGGGTGTGCGCTTGATCCATGGTGAGCTAGATGGACCTCAAATCAACAACGTATTCTCGTCATCAATCTCGTGGAGATCCATGCTGGTCCACAACGATGATTCATCGCTGGCTACATCAGCCCCGCGACAACAGATCTGATCTCGGAACCGCCTCCAAGATCGTCTTCACCAACAACTCACCGCCCACCAGGTGCTCACTGTCAATGCCGACCAGATAACGCCATATGTCGCCGACCAGACTTTGTCTAAAGCTAAGTCACGCTTTAATATTTTCCTAAATATTCTCCAATCTCCGTATATCGCCATGATGTTTCTCCAAACTATTTTCTCCATATTTGCTCTCTAAACGATTTTCTGAACCCCCAAACAGTCCTGTTGATGCTCTGACGCCTCCGGAGACGGCCCTGTCTCTGGCTCCTCCCTACATGTGCACGAGCGTCTACCCTCTGCGTTATGGGTGGTCGGCAGCAGCTCCTTGGTCACGCCTGTTCCTCCTACACGTGCACAGGCTCCGCGCTCGATGTTATGGACTATGGGCTAGCTAGGGCTGGAGACTCAGCTACACACTAACTGGTCGGGTGGTTTATATTAAACATAAATATATTTTCACGTCAACTGATCGCCGAACTGCATACGTCATTTTATCACCATTGCTGATTTTTCTCTGGAGTTTCTTTATTTGTACATCATGTACTACCCGTTCTACATATTTGTATTGTAGGATCGTCGTCCAGGTGATCGGACCACCTGGTGCTCGGGCTTCACCACCGATCAACTGGTCAGACCACTTGGTTCATGGACTCTGTCGCCGACCAGTTGATCGGACTATTCACCGGTCGCTTCTACTCAATGTTCACTTCGTCGCCGGCCAGTCGACCACTGTTTGTCGCTCGTGCTTTATCACCAGCTACGTCGGTTACTCCTCGGCCCTCGGATTCTTCGTACTCGAGGACTAAGTGGGCACACTTCACTGCACGGATGTCGTCAGCTACGTCGGTTCTCCGACCACGCCGCCTACATCGAGGACTCCTCGGTGCTCGGACATTGCCACCTACGCCGGGGGCTCCTCGGTGCTCGGACATCGCCACCTACGCCGGGGACTCCTCGGTGCTCGAACATCACTGCCTACGCCGGGGACTCCTCGCTCCTCGGTGCTCGGTCATCACCAGCAACACCAGGGACTCCTCGCTCCTCGGTGCTCGGTCATCGCCAGCGACGCCGAGGACTCCTCGCTCCTCGGTGCTCAGACATCGCCACCTACGCTAGGGACTCCTCGCTCCTCGGTGCTCGGTCATCGCCAGCGACGCCAGGGACTCCTCGCTCCTCGGTGCTCAGTCATCGCCGCCTACGCCGGGGACTCCTCGCTCCTCGCTCCTCGGTGCTCGGTCATCACCAGCGACGCCGAGGACTCCTCGCTCCTTGGTGCTCAGTCATCGCCAGCGACGCCGGGGACTCCTCGCTCCTCGATGCCCGGTCATCGCTGCCCATGCCAGGGACTCCTCGCTCCTCGCTCCTCGGTGCTCAGTCATCGCCATTGACGCTGGGGACTCCTCGCTCCTCGGTGCTCGGTCATCGCCAGTGATGCCGGGGACTCCTCGCTCCTCGGTGCTCGGACATCGCCGCCTACGCCGATGACTCCTCGCTCCTCGGTGCTCGGTCATCGCCGGGGACTCCTCGCTCCTCGGTGCTCGGACATCACCGCCTATGCCGAGGTCTCCTCGCTCCTCGGTGCTCGATCATCGCTAGCGACGCCAGGGACTCCTTGCCCCTCGCTGCTTGATCATCACCGCCTACGCTGGGGACTCCTCGCTCCTCGCTCCTCGGTGCTCGATCATCGCCAGCGATGCTGGGGACTCCTCGCTCCTTAGTGCTCGGACATCGCCACCAACGCTAGGGACTCCTTGCTCCTCGGTGCTCAGTCATCGCCGCCTACGCCGAGGACTCCTCGCTCCTCGCTCCTCAGTGCTCGGTCATCGCCAGCGATGTAGAGGACTCCTCGCTCCTCGGTGCTCGAACATCGCTGCCTACGCTGGGGACTCCTCACTCATTGGTGCTCGGTCATCGCCAACGACGCCGGGGACTCCTCGCTCCTCGATGCTCGGACATCACCAGCGATGCCGAGGACTCCCTTGCTACTTGAATCTTGCTACGTCTCATCGGTGTGCTATCAAGTTGCTCCATGTTGTTCGGATCAGGGTGCTGATCTTGGGCAGCACATCTAGGGTCTTAACACGCACATGTCAGATGACGTCGACAAGCTTTCAGACTTCTTTTCCTTTGACCCTGCTATAAGATTCATTCTTCATCTTCTAGCAGGCTTGGGGACTAAGTGGTCACACTTCACCTTACAGTGAATGTGCTTGTTCTCATCTCGAGGCTACGCCCGGGGACTGGCTACATGCTCGGTTGGTTTTCTACTTTATGACCCTGGCACCACGTGACTATGTCACCTACTATCGGGCTCGGGGACTAGCTATGGGGTATGGCCCCCAAGACATGGGCCGCACCATCAGAGGTGGCCCGGCCCACAAGATCAAGGCGTGCACGGTGCTGCTCGGCGTGCACCGCAAGACATTGTATAGTACCAAATAGGATACTTTACTTGTAACCCTACCCCTCCAGAGTATATAAGGAGAGGTAGTGGTCCTCTACTCATCATCATGTATTCAATATAATACACCAAAGACACAGGACGTAGGGTATTACATCGATCAGATGGTCCAAACCTGTCTAAATCGCTGTCTCTGCGCTTTGTGTCACCATCCGGTTCCTGATTACGCGCACCCCCACCGACAAATCTACCATCGCAGGATACCCCTTGGTGGACTGCCGATGATATTCTGTCGATAGTGGAGGTCCTTGCACCGCACTGAGTCTGGGACTCAGGAGTGGGGGCTTGGAGTCCAAGTTTGGATGGGGACCTAGACACCTAGGATAGGAGGGTGATGGGTTGGTCCTGCTTGTGCCAAGGGTACAAGCGGGGGCATGTGTTTTCGAGGCACCCATCTAGGCACATTGGTTCGTGAATCGCCGCTGAGTCGGTATGACTTGTCTTAACTCTAGCATCGTAGTAAGAACTAAAAGATGGAAGGTGATGAAATGGAACTGATTGCTCAACTCTTGCTTGAAGGTAGAACAAGTGCTTACATAGACTAGCGAGTTAATGAATTAATATGGCTAATAATAATATCATAAATAAGGACTGACTCATAGTATTGCTTTCTGCCAAAAAGGAAGCCAGCAAACCATAAAGCTTATCATATTCCTTGGAGTCAGGAAATTATTCTCACTAGTCGGATAAGTCTTGCGAGTATATTGTGTACTCAGGGTTTATTTACCCCTGTTGTAGGTAATGCATGAAAAGTACCTTTGTGTGGAGGATTCTTCTGGTGGGCACAGACGGATCCTCGTTTCTTATCGCTAGATGTTTATTTCTAATTCTATTGTTTATTATTCTACACTCTGACATTTGGTAATGTAATAATGTACTTTTTAAGAAACTCTGATGTATGAAATGGACAAGTATTGTAACTCGTTCTCATTATTGGATCCTTAGGGAAAATGTGGGTCTTTTGGGTTCTCCCTTAGGGTGTGCCCGACGGATATCACCCGTTGTAGCTTGCTTTCGGGGTGCTTAGTGTCTGGTGGAAGATGAGCACCTCCATAAGCGTGTTATTTTAGGCGGTTCTGCCATAGCCGTGAGGTTGGCGAGCAAGGGGCTTGCACTTCTAGAGTTCTATCTCCTGGCTCCAGCAAGAGTTCACACAGTGCCTCGAGGAGGCAGATGAGGAGACAGTTGGGTACTACTGTAGGGCGTGGATCCTACACCTGTTTGCCTACGTTCTCTTCCCCAATGCCATAGGTGACACTACGTCGTGGTTGTGGGTCCACTACCTCAGTGACTAGGACTAGGAGGGTCAGTATAGCTGGGGCTCTGTAGTCTTGGGTTTTCTTTACCGGCAGCTATGCGAGGGGTGTCATCGGACTTTGTCCACAGCATCACTTGGTGGATGTGTGTGCCTACTTCAGTTGTGGATGTGGGCTCGTCTACCAGTTGGCCGTCCCAAGGTTTTGGCTCCTCGTGAGTGGTTCCTAGGTCAACCTCCATGTCGACAGCTGACGTGGACGTACCTTTGGGACTAGGTTAGGGTTCCGCACTCGAGGTTATAGCGGGCATACATTGAGTTCACGAACGAGCTAGACACGCTCACGGCTTCTAGTGTAAGTAAATTTTATTTCAAATGTTGGTTTGAAATGGTTTAGTATACCATCTAACATCTTGTTTGGACATGTTGCAGGTGTCGTGGGAGCCGTACGATGGAGAGGGGGCACTTCCTTTTTATTTGAGCAACATGTGTGGGTTCGATGATGACTTCTATAGGATGAGGTGCCCTTTAATACGTTTTTATGTTGTCGAGTTCCACCTGCCAGATAGAGTTGCACGCCAATTTAGAGTGAGACAGCTTTGGCCAACGACTCCATTCTCGACTAGCGTTGACTTGCACAAGTAAGTGTTTTGCTATTTCAAATGTCTCATGATGGTCCATTTCCATTAATATGGTGACATGTACATGGATTCAAGTAACGATGACATACGTGCAGGTTGGATCATCAGAAGAACAGAAAGATTTTTGACTAGGAGAATCACCGCTAGTACTACATTGAGCAATGGGAGGAGATGCACGACAACGTGGATGAGAACAACGAACCGCACATGAACCTTGAGTTCAGGCGGTACCAAGCTTGGTACCAACGTGCGACACGTTGCAGGCTGAGGGTACAGTGGATAGAAGATGACTACGCCGACATCGAGTCCTCTGACGATGAAGACACGACGTACGACCAATCTACTCGTGTAGGAAGGCAGGTGGAGGCAGGACCAATCTTAGACATAGTGGTAAGTCAATTGCCTTATATTTATACGTTAAGTTGAATACCATTATATTATGCGTTAGAGGTATCTATTTTAGTTAGTGCCACCTTTGACCCGTAGCATCCTTATAATACGTTAGATTGTTGTACAAAAGAAAACAAAACCTATTGCTATCTGTTCAGGAGTATTATTACTGAGAACTTTGTTGCAGGGCAATACCCTCAAATGTTCCGTTGAAGACATTGAGTGCTTTCATCCGAGAGTCAGGGACGATGACACACGTAGCTTCCTAGACGTAAGATTCAAAATATTCTTTCAAACATATTATTAATATGTTATATTCTTTCAGTTAAAATAATTTTATACAATAGAGGTTGTCACGTTGGCTACGCCGTACGGCTGCTCGTTGTGGTTGCAGGACAGACACGATGCAAGACGTGTACATTCCTTCCACAGGCAGAGGAGGCTTAGGTTCCTCTAGCCAAGCAGCTACAGGGGGACGAGGATGAGGACGATGACGATGACGACGTGGACCAGAGGCACGAGGAGCTTGGCCCCTCTCAGCTCCAGGACGCTCTCTCGACTTAGTCTACACAGCATCCAGGCACTAGGCGACGCCGTCCACCTGACCCTTACACTCCAGGTACCAACGCTCTTGGTCACAAGGGTAAGGGTAAGACTAGGAGGCAGTGAGGGTTTGTGGTAGATATTAGTATGTACTATTATGGATTTTGTAGTCACTTTCCTGTAACTATTTGAGACTGTATGGACATTGTAGACTATTTGGACTATACAGGATATGTTATATTGATTGTGATGTTCGTTGTGGTTGCATTGTGCTCTTTAGACGATTAAATATTTGGATTATATAATGATGTCTCTGTTTGTAACTGTGGATGCTTCTGAAACAAGGGAAACTCTTGCGAATTTTTTTAGTGAATCATTAATTATACTACACTGCTAAAAAGACACAAATATAGTACACAGATTAAATATAATATCATTAGAACGTGTATAGTCCAATCATATCGTACAGACTGTCGGGAGTTCCAACGTGCGTCGACAGCCGGCCAGCAAAAACCCAGTTGTCGGGACTTTCGACGGCCACAGTCACTGCGCAGGCTAAGTGACTGGGCGTCAGGACTTTCGGCATGAGTCGTGACTTCCGACGGTCGGGAGTTCCGACGTACGTCGTGACTTTCGACACCAACAGTCACTGAAAAATATTCTGCGTGCTCGTGGAGTGCTAGAGTGTCTCTCTTTTGATTTTATTTTTATGCTTGAGCACTCTATCTTTCTCAGACCAACTTCAAAAACAAAAATAAAACTTTTGAAGAGCGCTTTGAGTTTGTCCGCCTTCACAACTTTAAGAATTGAGGGATACCATTTCATCTTTATCAACTCTTTGAATCTTTTATGGGACTAATAGCTACGACATATCTCATTAAGATCATATTAGTCCCTAATTTGGATGTCATCAATACACCAAAACCCACATAGATGGCAAATGCACATTCAAATTCTCAGTCTAAAACATACTGAGTAAGCAACTCATCATTCGAGTACCAGTCTTCTACCATAACCTTGTTGCTGTGGCTAGGCTCACCTGCATTGCTCTGACCTACGTATCGCCTGTAGTAAGCGGCCTCTGCTTCATCTGTGGTTTCTGCGGCTTGAGTGAAGAACGCGTTGTCATCCTCTGCCTGCTAGCCCGCCTCTGCTAGAGCAATGAGCTCGCTCTGTCTGCCTCATTAGCCTCCTCCGCCTGCAAGCCCGCCTCTGCTAGAGCGATGAGCTCGCTCAGTCTGCTAGTGTCTTCCTCTGCCTCCTCTGCTTGCAAACCCGAGAGGGAGGAGAAAGAAGAGGAAGAAGGCTTAGGCAGGAAGGTTGGGGCCGGGGTTAAAACACCACCTCGGTGCCAAGCTCGATGCCAGGATCTACGGCGCCGAACTGCCTGCCAAGTCACAGTCACGTCTGCGTCGAGCCCAAGACCTCGGCGCCAGCAACGATGGCGCCGAGCTAATGGTCCAGATTTTAAAATCTTACCTCAAGAAGCATATTTATGAAAAAAAAATTCAAAAAAGGGCTAAAAAATAAAAAAATTCTATGCGTGTGGGAGGAGCGCCTTGGATAGAATTATGGAGGGCGCGGTGTTCCAATGGGAAAGGCTAAATCGTCTGAGTCGAATGGATCGAAGAATGTAGCGGCACTGGTCGACGTGCACCGCAAAGCTACAAAAAAATATGATTTATTAGATATTGTATAATACCAAATATGATATTTTTCTTATAACCGTACCCCTCCAGAGCATATAAGGAGGGGCAGGGTCCTCTAGTCGACATTTTCATACGGATCCTAGGCTTAGCCTAAGGCATCTGATCATACGCAATACGATCCACAAAGACACAAGACGTAGGGTTTTACGTCAAGCTGACGGTCCGAACCTGTCTAATCGCTGTCTCTTAGGTTCTGTATCACCATCCGGTTCCTTTATGTGCACCTCCACCGATTCATCTACTACCATGAGTATACCCTTCAATAGATTATCGGACGTATTTCATCGACAACTACCAAGCTTCGTAACCATAAAAATGTGAAAACTTTCAAATCGAGTTTGAAGTTCGCTGAGGGAAAATATATTTGTCCTCCTTTCGGATTAGGAGCATTTGTACTTTAGTTATTGGATTGTCTATAGCGTGTCCTTATTTTTGTATGTACCGTGTCTCAAAAGTAACGAAACAGATTCCAAACACCAAACCTCGGCCCATTTTTGTTGCGCTGTGTGCCTGTGACCCAAATGGACTCATTTTGGATGGGCTAAACAAATTGAAGGTGACTGATTTTCGGCTTTCCACTAACTGATGAGAAGCCCATGTATCATGCTTTATAAGCTGTATAGCTGTATTTAATTTCTTCGTACGTGCACATTGACTCACCCACACCCACACCCACACCCACACCCACACCCACACCCGATGTTGATTTTAGCTTAAAAGCAAAATGAAATTTTGATTTCTCCCTTCGATGTTCTCCATCTTTTTTTAACAAAAACGAACAAACTCTCGTTTAAGTATCTGCTGTGAAGCTATGGCAACTCGAACAGTTCCTTGTCCTTATTTTTTTATTAGTTAAAAATGCTATTGAATATCTACTCAAGGTCATCCTCATCTTTATCACAATGTCAATCGGAGTTTTATTAGATTCATGCTTGATTACCCACATTACTTTGTACATGTGTGCTACAGTTACACGTGTCTGTTGCATGTGAAAACCTTTATGTGGGCGAATCTAAATTCAGTGAGAGCGGTTTTATGGAGCAGCCATGGACACCTCCGCTGTGATTCGTGCATTCAGAATTTGTCCACACGCATGCATCTAGCACGTGGAATTGTTGCTTAGAGCATCCATAGCGTGGGATGATTTCCGTCGGCCTTAAGTCCTAGGTGGCAATCTTAGGGTCAGTCTTATACATATCACTTACCAAAGCTCGACCTTAATCGAAATAGCTTAAGATTGAGCCTCAAGGTTAGGACCCAACCTCGACAAATAAAAAACTTGGGTTGGTTGACGTTGACGATGTGAGCAGAGACAGGGTTGAGCTAGAGGGTGGCATGTGTCCTGGCCACTGTCCGCTGGGGAACTTGCAGTGGAGATGACCAGAGAGGAGATTGCGGTGCTGGCATTCGCAAAGGGAGGCGCTTCGGTGTGGCGAGGGGCGGCGTTGTAAGTGGGCAAAGGGAGAAACTTCAGCCAAGGAGGGGCGGCACTAGTAGTGGGCAAATGGGCGGCGGTGGAAGCGGGATAGAGGTTGGTGGTAGAGGGCAGATGGAGGGGTGGCGCTAGAAGCGCGGGGGAAGGGGGAGGGGAGGGGGAGAGGGGGAGGGTAGAGACAACGGCGGCCCCTCCGCTCCGTGCGGATAAGGAAGAAAGGGAGATGGATCTCATGTTAAGATTTAGATAAAACCTAAAACATAACAGGGGGTTGATATTTTATTCAATAGGACCGAACTTAAAGTCAGGGTCAGCCTTAAATAAACAAACAAAAACTAGAGCTCTTTCAGGTGTTAGATGCATGCGCATAGACACGTATTGTGAACCCACAGCAAAGTGTCCATGGCTGCTAATTGAGAACGTTTGTACTAGCTTTTTTTTCACACAGGTTTACACAGTGTTCGAATCAGACCAAATGGAAATTAGCGAGTATTATTATATTCGGCTGTATTAAGGGCCTGTTTGGCACAGCTCACAACAGCTTCATAAGCTGTTGTGAGCTGTTTTATTTGCCAAACACTTATTTTTAAAACAACTTTTTTCACACAGGTTTATCCATGAAGTTGTTTTTCTCCTACTCTCATAAAGACATGAGTTGAGATAAAGCTGAAAAAGGTAACTTATCCTAGCTCTTTTCCTCATTTCTCTCTCCCATCCATACATGAAGTTGTTTTGCCAAACAGTTTTTCCAAAACAGCTCAGCTTCACCTAGAAAATTGCTCATGAAGCTGTTTTAAAAAAAATTGCTTTACTAGCCGTGCCAAATAGGCCATAAGTAATACATGCTTGTACAAAGCGATGGTACATCTTCTCACCTTCCTAACCTCTACCTCGCCAAAGTTCAGTTGCTGGAGGTAGACGTAACCGTCATCAACGCCAACCAAGCTGTCGTTATCGATCTTCAGGCCGAGCCGCCTATTGTGGTGAGAAGTTCAGCACACACTACCTCTCTCCTTTGCACCGCCCGTAGTTCCTGCAAATAACTGCAGCTGCGATAACATACAAGTACAGTGTGTTCCCAGACCCTAGTGCAGCATGCAAAGCATAGATGCTGCAGACTGCAGTCCATGAAGACACCTTAAAGTACTTTGCCACGTTACATTTGTTGGCTAATTAACTGCGGTGCTGGTGTCATGGTTAGATCATGGTTAATGGTTATGCAATGCTAGTTCAGATTTTCCTTCGGATAACAAAAGTTCCTTCCTGCCAACATCTCATGCATGCCTGCAAACGTGACATATCTGAACTTCATGCAAATTTTATTTTTTGAAACGGAACCGGCACGAGAGCTACCTGTTATATTAAAAAGAAAGAAAGCATAGAAAGGCACTGTACAAACGTATATACACAGAAAGTACAAGCGAACGCAAAGGTCCGAACGTCTCGGCTCAGGAGACCTCACATCAAGGGCGCAATAATAATTCATGCAATTAGTAAACCTTGCAACTTTGCAAGTTGCAACAAACCTGTTCACGTTAAGATACTTCTAGAAGTTAAATTTATTTGCACGGACGATCCTATGGACTCCCGTTGTCGCGAAGTCAGCACACCAACGACGTCAGTCTTACGATGCCAGCCGATGTGATCAGGTCAGTCAGACGGTCAGACCGAGAGGCGAGAGGCTGCTGATCAAAAGAACGCTGAAAGATAAGGCTTTTTAACCCTAACGCCCGGCTAGATTCGGCTTGCCTGAAAGGCCAAGATCCAAACAGCAAAGGTCACCGAAAAAAGAGAGGATCTGTGCCTCTGCGGGCTGCGGCTCGTGTAGTCTGCGAGGTCCACCGGCGTCGCCGGAGACCGCACTATTGGTGGCACGAAGCGTGCGACTTCTGCTCTTGTGCTCGTACGATCCGCTCCGGCGGCACCCGCATGTTCCGATCGTTATCTATCCTATTCCTATCGCGCTTTGGACCGGACTGGCTCCGGTGGTGGCGTTGGGGCCGCCCGGGAAAACGATGGCCGTCCAATCGTCGCCTCGCCGGGGAAAAGCGGCTCTGCCGAAATTGTAGTTTCTGGTGACGTGCAGTGCAGTGCATCACGTTTTTGGGACTGCGAAAGTTGCGTCCTTTTTGTTTGCTTGATGACTTGTTATTATTCGCTCTGCACCTGGGCTTGATCCGCCAGAAATGTATAAAACCATGGAGCTAGCTTTGGCCGGCCGCCGGCTAGTGACTACTGACTACTTGGACGTGAGCTAGTTCCGGGTTTGGCTGGCTTGCATACCCTGTTGCTATGGAAATTATGGATTAGTAGATTGTTTGACATGTTGATGTAGTCAATAAAAAGCTTGTGTGTTTTGCTGAAAGGAATAGCTTGCATGTTGAGATATATAGCTAGTGGAGTCGGCCCGTCCTAAGAAATCTGGGAGCCTTATGCTACTATGACAGATCCTAACCGAAGCCCTAAAGTTAATAAGCTTGAATAAAATGGTAACAATCCATATCGACAACATTTTTTAGCAAAACAAGTTCAGAAAAACCTGATTATTTGAGGTCGAAAAAATAATTCTACCCACGACTACCCTATGGACGAGTCAAACATGCATTTTCCAAGTCGGTCTCAGACTTGAGCAGGCCACCTAATTTTTTTTTACTTGGAAAACGAATAACATAAATACTTCGGGCTAGGCTTAGGTTGAGAAGGACGGGCCAAAACCCAGTAGACTCGAGCTAGGCCCATGGGTTGAGCCAAGCTCAATTTACTCGGATTTATCCATACATTAAACTATAATAATGTATTATTACCTCCATATAGGAAGGCAGCTCAAAATATCTTTAAATTTTACCAAATTTGTGGAAGTGGTATCAATATTTATGTCCCTAAATATGTATACGATGGAAATATATTTGATGACGAATAATAATATGATAAATACCAGTATAGTTCTATATAAATTTAATCAAATTTAAAATGATTCCGCTTAGCGTTGTATGCTATAAATTGTATTTTTTTCTAGAACCGAGAAATTACTTTGCAACCCAAGATACAAGAAGAATAAACCTACCAGTGTGAGATTTTTTTTGAATCATGTGTCAGAATTATTGGCAACATTAACATAGCTCGATTGATTAACGGAATGACCTTGTGGTTCCTTATTCTTCACTGTCCCTTCTTCTTCTTTTTTTACGTTTTCATAATTAGAAGTGTGTTACCGGCTTGTAGAGTGCATTAAAACACTCCACATGAGAGAAGAGTTTAACCATTCTTTTCGCTACTCCTATATTATAAGGCAGCGGGCCCGGAAACCAAAATCCAAAATCCAAACATAGCCTGCTGTGTTTTTATACTGCTTGGATCTCAAGGTTGGCTGACCGAGCAACCGGCGTCGCAAATCGGATGCTGGGACACTGCGGTGTAGGCAGATTTCCAACACTTTCATCTTAGGCCCTGACGCCATGTTTAGAACATTATTTCTTTCCTGTTATTTATGTTTTATTTAAGTAAGACCGAACTAACCTATGCTTGTTTTGCAAACAGGCTTTTAGGACCTGTTTCGCAGATCCCCCACTTCTAGATTCTTTGGCTCCCCTCCTGGACTGATTCTACTTGCTAATGGTAGAGGAGCAGGTTGGGGAGCGGTTGAGAATTGATTAAAAATGATTCTTGTGGGTTTTGAATAAGGAGCGGTGGAGAGCAGATTTTTTTAGCTCCCGCCTTCTAGTGTAAATGGAGAAGCAATTCTTGCTTTCTTTCCACCTAAATCTGTGCGAGATTCAGCTATCTGGCCGAGGAGGAGTGATTCTCATGAAGAATCAATTATAGAGAGCCCTACAAAACATCTCCTTTAGAGCATCTCCAAAAAACTCTCCATATCCTTTCTAAATGCTAGGAATAGAGGTTTTGGTGAAAAATTACGTTCCGACAGCTTCTCTAAATGGTCATATAAATATAGCTATTTTCTATTCTGGATTTTTCGCTAGCCAAAAATAGAAGATAAGAATGGCTTTCTAGAGTGTGCATAAGATATAGAAAAACTGTTGGAGAGTGAAAAGATATAGAAAACAATTTTTATGCAAATGGCTCTTCAAATTATAATTTAGAGAGTGAGATTTAGAAATACTCTTTGAGATGAGACAGCGGAACGGATCCCAAATACTTGGCCCAATTTAGAGGCCTCTAGCGAATGGGGATCCGCCTGCGGTACGTCGATACTTGCTCATATATCTAGAGCCTGTTTGAATCCCTGATATAAAGTTTTATCATTAAGCTTAATCACTTAAGCTCTTGAGATTCAAATCAGGAGGTTTGAAATATCATCTAAAGTTTAGCTAACCTCGTAAAAAGATTCTTTAGTTCATAAGACACAAATGAGCTAAAGTAACCTAAAATTTAGTCATTATATTTAGCCAATCTTTAGAGACGAGATTGAAACACGACCGAAGAACACCAGCTCGCTGAGGTAGGCAAGGAGAGAACAAGCACCACATGGTGCCGTGCCATGGTGGGCTCCTCTTGGGCGAGCAAGTTGCCGATTCCGACCCGGGGGTCTGTTCCCCTTACGCAAAGGGGAAGGGACGGCACGGAACGCCACGGCGGTCCGCGGGCTCATCATCATTTCGCGCTGGCCGGCGTGGGCAAAGCAACGGATGGCTGGGGTGCCTGCCGCGCGCGGCGAGGGTGCGGAGCGCGCGCGCACGCGACCCTTGTCGGCCCATTTGCCCGAAACGTTCGTCCCGTTCCAGTGCCCCTCCCGTTGGCGCGTTGCCGTCGACGTCTGCCTCCTGGCGTTCACGAGGAGGGCACCGCTCCGCCCCGTCCGCGCAATCTTCCTGCCTGCCCGTGGCCGAGCCCTGTCATGTGTAAACAGCCTCCTCCGTCCAATCCATCGTACTCCTATTTATAAAAACAGCTCGTCCATCGCGGGGGGCCAGGGATGGCCGAAGCATGCAGGTTCAATGGCTGGACAGAACACGACGGCTGGGTAGCTTCGCTGAAAAAACAAAACGAAATACTATTCTACTGAAAAGTATGAATTATAACACAAGAGCCATTTGTCGACAGTGTCCTTTCTTTATTCTGCGCACAGCACTCATGGTGCAGAAACACTGAAACAGCATGTCGGCCAGTCCGCGGAGGCGGCTCCAGGACGGTGATTCCGAGCTTTCGATCGGTCAGCCTTCTTCCAGGAAGCGTTAACAATTCCCCCTCTGCTAGACTGAAACCGATTGTCCCACCTGTCAACATGGGCCAGCTGCCGTAGACGTGTAGTTCTTGTGTTTTCCATTTGTTGATTGTTTGGTGCAGAGTTTGATTTAGTTTGGTATTAGTAATATCATTTGAATGTCAGTGCTCATGTGGGCTAGCATATTTATGGCGTTGTGGGCCTTTTTGAGATAGACGGTATGTTCGCTGGTTGGTTTCTGAGCTGATAAGTCCGGTTGGTGCTGGTTTGTTGTGAGAGAAAAATAATGTTGGCTGACTGATAAACCCTCGCTGAAACCAACAAGCGAACACGCTGAGAGGCGCCAAATCTTCCCTGATGACCATTTCGTCGTGTTTGCAGAGAACAAACACAGTAGTGGAACAGCATTCGTGTACTTCTCAGATTGAGTTCTTGAGCGCCAAATCCAAATGGAAGTACTCGCGCTTATTAATTGTAAAGTTACAAATAGGTTTTGCTACCTCGGTCCAAAAAAATGATTATGGATTTAGTTAAAACCAAACTATTTTAAGTTTAACTGAGTTTATTAAAATAGCATCAACATTTATAACGCCAATTAGATGTAGATGAAAATATGTTTCATGACGAATTTAGTGGTACCTGTTTATTATGATTAGTATTAGTATTTTCATATAAATTTGATCAAAATTAGCATACTTTAACAATGTTCTATAATTGCAACGCATGGAGTACCAAATAGCATGTGTTCCAAAAAAAAAGGAGTACCAAATAGCAGTAATGCTTGGATGCGTGAGACTTGGCCTTGTTTGGGGAAGCTTCTTGTAGCATTTGCTTCTCCACAGAAGCTCGGAAGCCATAAGCTTTCCCAAACAAAGTTGCTTCTTTAATTTGACAAAAAAACTCCAAAAATTACACTTTATACTAAAAGCAGAGAAATTTCCTTAGAGCAATTTCTTGAGCTTTTTAAGGAAGATTGTTTAAAAGGTGCTTTCGAAAAAGCTACCGATCGCTCAATCAGGGCCTTTACCCGATTTTGTTTAAAAATGGTTCCCTCTAGTGCTATCTTAATGATAAAAGAGTTTGAAATCTCTATCTCTATTCTAATATTAAAGAGTGAAACGTTTCTTTTGGCCCGCTTTTCTACCTCCTAAATTTATTTTTTCATCTTTTTTTTACTTTCTACTAAACTGTCGTCATACACATCGTATCCCGTATATAATTTGGACTCATGATCTCGTATATAACCCAAATTCAGTTCAAGTCCGATTCACTTTTTTTCCCCCAAACCTCCCCAGACTGACCCATCTCCATAAATAGGCTATCCACTGGGTAGCAGACCAGAGAAGGCAGGCAGAGGCAGAGCAGGCACCCTACCAGTCAACCACCGCTTCGTTCTCCGTTCTCCCCCACCCCGCTCGCCTCCTCCTGATTCGGCCCATCTTCCCCGAGCTCCGCCGCACCTCACGTCTATAAATAAGGCGCCCGCGGTGCCCATCAATTCGCGTCACCGCGTCCCGAGAGCGCGAATCATTCCGCGCGACGCAAAACCCTAGCCCATCCACCGATCCCTGTCATGGCGGCCACCAGCAGCCAGGCGAGCCTCCTCCTGCAGAAGCAGCTCAGAGGTGCGGCCCGCCGGAGTTCCCGTTCATCGGTTTCCGCTCGATTTTTTTTCCTCCTTGCGGATTGTTTGTCTGATTGACTTGGGGTTGGTTTGCCGTATGGTGATTGCCGCAGATCTCGCGAAGCACCCGGTGGATGGGTTCTCGGCTGGGCTGGTCGACGACAGCAACGTCTTCGAGTGGCAGGTCACCATCATCGGACCGCCTGACACCCTATAGTGAGTCAGATCCTCTCCATTTGAAGCGTGCTTTCATGCCTTGTCTGGATGAATTGCCTGTTTGTTGTGTCGGTGCCATGCCCTATGGACTATGAATCTATGATGGTGTTTGTGTGTTACTGTGGACCGGAAGCCGCGATTGAAAATCTTACTATACGGGATTGATTTCTGGTGGAGGCTGGTGTGGGGCGGAATTTTCTTTGCTTGTTGCTTGTTGTAGCGGGTAGCGTACTCCTAGTACATCAACTTGGCGACATGTCCGGTGCCCAGTTCCATCGAGTTTGTTTGGTTCTAGGTGCGCGGCCTGCTCTGTTAATCTGCTAATAGTTCTGTTTTCTTTAAATATGTTCATAGCTGTATCAGTACAGAATCGGGGTCTTCAATTGCTTATCAGGGCCTAGGGAATTGTTAATCGGAGTTCAGGGATAAACTGTGTATATTCTGAATTGGGGTTTGTATTGAAAGATGGGCTAAAATAGGCACCATAGGCATGCTGCTGGTTGTTTAGAATAGGTTCTGCGTCATGTTAGGAAATGTGACTATGTATGTTTGGAGTTCGTAGCAGATAGTTGTGACCATTTATCGTTTCTGTAATTTAATATTGAATGAATTGTGCTACTTGACCCAAGTAGAGTCACCTTAATTTTGTCAACCTGTTTGATGCATGAGCAGAATTTTAATAGCAGACAGTCTTTCTGCCCAGGTTTGAAATTTGATTGTAGGTAGAGATAAAATACATGAATCCTAATTCCTATGTGAATTCTTTTACTACTAATTACTGAAATACATTATGAACTAGAATGGTCACTGGATGCTGTAAATATGCCTTCTATTTTTTGGAGTTCTGCGTACGCAAAAAAACATTCGGGTCACTGATAATCTGATACTAATAAATTTGAAAGAACACTAGTGTTGGTAAATGAGTTCACTGTATATGCACATTTGTAAATGCCTGCTGTGTTTGATAACTGTTTTATCATTCATAAAGATGGGTTGGTTTGTATTGAGAGAGCATGCAGCATACTAGGAACTTAGGAAGTCACTTGAATAGCCTGCCACTAGCTGAAGTGTGTGGAATTTTTTGTGATACCTTAACTACATAATCAGAAGTAGTGTGCCTCTGGGGTTTTTCTTATCTGTCAGCTTTTTTTCTGCTGCATATTTAAAATTGGTTATATAAAATTGAACATTTCCGATATTGACATGCTCGTTCAATTTGGTTACATTTTATGAAGAAAATTCATTTCTAATTGATAGCAAAGTCAGACTTAAAAGGTACCATGATTATTATAAATGCCTCTTAGTACAACCAAGATGAATGAAAAGGTGGCCTGACGCCAAATAAACAGGAATGTTAGACTGGAAGTGTTTATTGTGAAGTATGTTCTCTTTGATAAATCCTGATCAAGCGTTAGGATGAGTAACTTATAGCATTGATAGAGTTATAATAATGCATTCTTAATTTTTTTACTGGCTGGCTACTCGCAAGCTGCAGAATCTCTTGCAGCATAATTCTCCATTTGAACTAAGGGGCTAGCAAACAGCGGAGCTATTAGTTATTTGTTTTTGTTTTTGTTTTTGTTTTTGTACTGCTGAAATGTGAATGTTCACTCTGTTGCAAATAAAACAGAGTACTGCAAGGAAAGTTGAAGTGGAACCTAAAGAATATCCCAAGGAGTTTGGTTGTGTGTGATCAATGTATTTTCAAGTTTAATGCATTCCTTGATTGATATTTTATTGGCTTCAAAGAGATGTTTACCAGTGCCGGTCTCGTCAATTGCCTGGTTACACTAGTTGATCACATATCAATCTGAAATTAAAGTGTCTGAGTTCTGAATGAAAAAAAATCAGCTAACACTGTCTGAACTACTAACAGACCTTAAACATGATACTGGTGTTTGCTGTCCTTGTATTTATCTTGAAGCATTGCATTCATGCAGTCATGTAAATAGTATTGTCTTTATCTTCTGAGCAACACACTAATATTAATCTTTACTTTGCAGTGATGGAGGGTATTTTAATGCGATAATGAGCTTCCCACAAAATTACCCAAATAGCCCGCCATCAGTCAGATTCACCTCTGAAATGTGGCATCCAAATGGTTGGCTTTTTATTAGTGAAAATTGTATTTATTTACTTGATCTGCAGTTATGTTTTCTGACATCATGCATAATATTTGGGGAAATGCCAGTTTATCCGGATGGGCGGGTGTGTATCTCTATCCTTCACCCACCGGGTGAAGATCCAAACGGTTACGAGCTCGCAAGTGAGCGTTGGACACCTGTGCACACTGTACGGCTTCGTATACTATGTTTACATACATACCTTTTTTCCCCCCATTTTTATCTTCTGTTCTCCACTATGAAGCCCTTGTTATATTACTGAAATTTACTGAGATTCATCATCAAAACAACATTCAGAAGTTCACTGGTAGATCTGTAATCATGAATGTGGTTAATTGCCAGTGAATCATATATTGAAATATTGTCGTATAGCCTGATACAATGCTTCCCCATAACTAAGCAATTAGGAATCCTGAGCAACTTGAGGTAGAACAGTGAATTCCTGATTTTTTGATTCATCATCAGGTCTTGAAGAGTTTGTTATATTTGCCTAGCTTCCACTAGATAGATAGAGAATGCTCTGTTTTGGTCTCAAGGTAGAATAATAAACAGAAGACTTCTTTCATGAGTGAATACTTTTGTAAGCTATCACTAGTTGTTAAGTTGATGGTTGTTATACATTTGCAGGTTGAAAGCATAGTTCTGAGCATTATATCAATGCTCTCTAGTCCAAATGACGAGTCTCCAGCAAACATTGAGGCAGCTGTAAGTTCACCTAATAATTTTCTTTATGCTTTGCACAAAAAAAAGAACAATTTACTTTATACTGATTTGGTTTACTGGACCTCTACTTGTGGGCTGCTATAATATCAAATACTTCATGTTTGTGTCCAGTTGTATTTGCCACCAATTTGTAGTTGTAAAATGACAAGTTTATTTGTGTTATACGACAAGATAGCATGCTAGTATTAAAGAAGAAATCAGTGCTGAGATGTCTCAAACAAGTGTCTTAGTGTCACCAACTCATTGAAAATTGAGTTCCGGGAGTTCTCAAATAACTTGTGTTACTCTTGAAATGTCATGAATTTATTATTTGCTTAATTCCGTTGGACATCTCATGCATCGATGCATCATCACTTTCATCCAGATATCCTTGTAGTGTTGCGTGAGGACTTTCTGTCACTACAATGTTGCAAAGTGCCTCTTTGTTTCTGAAAACCAGTTATTTCTCATGCAGAAGGAATGGAGGGAGAAGAGGGAGGATTTCAAGAAAAAGGTGCGGCGCATCGTACGGAAATCACAGGAAATGTTCTGAAGAAAATGGGAGTACTGGGGAAGTTAACCATGCCATGTCAAGCTGCAAGATTTTGCTGCCAATCTCAAATTGCTCATCTGACACCAGCATCTTGTGTATTTTCCATTTAGTGCCTGTCCATTGGTGATAGTTGCCTCAGAAATGCATTAGGACATGGTCTGTTCGACTGTTCTGAAGGGTCTGTTTGTATCGTGTGGCTTGGGCTCTACTAATGTTGACAAACCTGAAGTGACCAGTTATCGTAACTTTGGTGGTGAACCTGGTACAAGCAGGCGCCATTCCTGTCAGCTAATAGTTGAGAAAACATATCAGTGAAATTGTGCATTTGTTAGCGTAATGAGGCAGTTCCATATTGTTACTTCTGCTAATTGTCTACAGTTTCTTGAATGCATTGCAGAGTAACCGACGAAATTATTGAACACAGATTTATACTGAACTACGAGTGCAGTATGAATGGCAAGGCTCGTGTAAAATTACATATAAATCAATTGAGCTGTGTTGAATGCAACAATTTGATGCTGCCTTTTCTGTTTCTATCCAATCACAAGAGCAAAACAGAATCACTGTTGTGCCGACTATCAACATTTGATGAAACGAACAATAGACCACAGTCAGAATCACAATGTTGTGCCGAGTACCAACATTTGATGAAACGAACAATAGACCACTGTCAACGTACGTAGCTTTTCTCTGACTGAATGGTTCCATCTTCCATAATCCATAAAAAAATAATTCTTTTAGGGCACTCCCAATGTAGAAACCATCATAGTTTCTATGGACATTAATTATACTACTACCTAAACGTTTTGCTGATGTGGCAAGACAGTTATTGAAGAGAGCAAAAATTATAGAAATCGGGTCTAAATTAGAAACCATGTCTACACGAGAACCAAGACATGAAGAGATGTGATTGGTAGAGAATGGAGAGTGTATGTGATTGGATAAAAAGTTGTTACGTAGAAACTATTAATTAGAACCATAATTTTTATATGTAGTGTCTATAGAAATTAATAGGTTGTAGTTTCTATAGGGCACTTCTAATACAGAAACCATCATAGTTTTTATAGACATTAATTGTACTATCACCTAAGCGTTTTACTGATGTGGCAAGGTAGTTATTGGAGAGAGAGCAAAAATCATAGAAATCGGGACTAAGTTAGAAACCATGTCTCCACGAGAACCAAGACATGAAGGAATGTGATTGGCAGAGAATAGAGAGAATGTATGGGTGTGTTTGGTTGGATGGTCAACCCCTAGCCTGGCTCCCTGGAGTCAATTTTGGCCTGTTTGATTGCCTAAAAGTGGGCTAGAGCATGACTAGAGCTGGCCATCCGTACTGTTGTGGCTTGGCCAGGATTGAACAACCAAATCGGTCGTTCTCCTGGAGCCAGGCCCGAGCCAGCCCTCCATCTAGTTCGCATCACCTCCCTTCCGTGGTTCCTCACCGCCCGGAACGTCACCATCTGCTCCACCATGGATGCGCCGTCTCCGGCGACCCTTCCTGTGTCATCTCTGGCGGCCCTCCCCAGTCGCCTAGGAGCTCATGTGGTCGGACCTAGGAGCTCACGTGGCTGGAAGGGGAGGAGCCGGACCTCGCGCGCGCCACCGAGGATGGGGAGCAGCAACCGAAAGGGGAGGAGCTGGACCTCGCGCGGCCGACCATAGGGGAGGCACGCCAGGGATGAGGACGCACGCACGGCAGAGCCCACGCGCGGTGGATCTCACGCCTGCGTTCGCTACCGGAGCAGCGCTACTCACCGGGGTGGTGCGCGGACCTAGCGCTAGCCGGCTTCATTTGCTGTTGCTCGCATCTGGGAAGGAGGAGGGGGCTCGTCGACTTCCTCTGCTCTTGCTCGCGGCCAGGAGGGAGAGCAGGGCTCGCGACTAGGCGGAGAATGAGCGTTGCCGCAAGGGGAAGACACCAGTCGTGAACGACGTGTTAGATTGATCCCACCAGTTTGGCCCAACGACCAATTGGGCCTTGATCCGCGCCGTGATCGGGGGCGCCCAACCTTAACTATAGTTGGTGGGCCCCCGTCACACAGCACCATAAAAAGGGAGGTGGGGGCGGGACACAAGGCACGAGGTTCACCTACGCCACTAGAAACCCCACCTACACTCCTAACCTTAGTCAATCTAGAGAGGGGGCACCACCAGCGACAGGAAGTACTACCACCGGCTTCACAGCTGGATCTGCACCGCAGCCTCTATGACAGAGCCTCCACCGCGACGTTCGACATCGCCGCCGGGACACTACACCGACGGCATGGCTTCCTCCTCTTCCTCCAAGCCCGACGGTTTGCATCTCCAAACCTCTCTCCCTCTATCTCTAAATCTCGTACTAGTTCATATTCTAGGGCTTGCTATTTATCCCATATGTCAGTATATATGCTAGATCTATGGCTAGTGGATCCTATAATTTCTATCATTGGTATCAGTCATCTAACTAGGCGTAGATCTAGCTTGTCAGTGCAGAAAGTGACCAACAAGTAAATATTTGTAGTTTTATCGTACGTTGTGATCGGAGGTGGCCTAGTACTCAATGACACAGGGTTTATACTGGTTCAGGCAACGTGCCCTACGTCCAGTTTGAGTCGGTCAGTGACTTTATTCCTGAGCCTAGGTGCTTGAAGTTTGCAGTGGGGTTACAAACGAGAAGGAGAAAGATGGGGGTACAAAAGATCCAGTCGGAAGGGCCAAGAGTGACGGGAGCCCCGCTATGGGCTAAGTGTTTAAGCGTGTGCTTAAGGTTCGAACCTGGCGGTTCTGTGGTTGTGAACTAGTGAACTTGATCGATCTAATGAATCTGGAATCACTTGAATGTTGGGGGAGAGAGCATCCCCTTTTATAGATGAAGGGGATGGCCTTACAAGTGAGAGGGAGAGAGTACGTATGCTTCTAAGCCTTGTTGCCCACGCCGACGGGTATAGGATGATGGTAGGCACCCACAACACTGTTGGATGTCGGATGCATATGGGAGGTTGCGTCGTTTTGTTCGGGTATGGTAGATGTTGGTACCTGCTATATTATTGATGCCTAGAGGCATGTGAGGGGTTTCACCATGTTCGCTCAGTACGGTAAATGCCGGCGCCCACAACACTGTCGATGCCCAGAGACATATGGGGGGAGCCTTACCGTATGGGAGTTAATGGCGCCCACAATACTATAGAGAAATTATCGGCGCCTACAACACTATTTGTGTCAGGGAGTTTGCATAGTACTGTTTCTGCAGGTGTACAGGGTATGGTCCCTGGTATTGTGGTCTAACTTGTGCGCCCCACCTTGCTTCCTCCACCCATTTCCTGGTCCTTACCGAGTGGGCGTCCCCGGTCGGTTGGTTCCAGTCAGCTCTGATTGCGCCAGTTGGAGAAGAGCAGTGAGCAGGGTTTTAGCGTACCCCGGTTGGAGACGTGGGGTCGGAGTCAGAAGTAGTGCTTTGGCCAGGCCTTTTGGTCGGAGAGGCCATCCGGAGGCGGGCTGGAGATCGAAGTGAGCGCTCCAGTTAGAGAGGTGGGCCGGAGTCAGAAAACGAGCACCGCTCCTCCTCGGCCAGGCCTTCCGGTCGGTGATTGGATCGCCCTTCTGGCCTGTTGTTTAGATACTTGGGCCGGCCCATGAGTTGTGCGTTGTCTGCTTGGGCTGAGCCTTTGTTGGAAAGCCGGTCTGCGAGGGACCCCGGGTTTATGAACCCAACAGGAGCCCCTGAGCCCCCGGGCGATTCGGGCAGAATCGTCTGGGGATTTTTGTCTTAACGACGGGTGCGCGCGAGCGCACCCTCTGGTGTAGCCCCCGAGCCCCTAGACGATTCGGGCAGAATCGTCCGAGGGTTTTTTTTCGTGTTGCCAGCGGGGGAGGTTTTTGTTTCGTCAGCGGGTGCGCACGAGTGCACCCGTGGGTGTAGCCCCCAAGCCCCGGGCGATTCGGGCAGAATCGTTTGGGGGTGTTTGTCAGCGAGCGTGTGTGCGTGTTTTTCAGTCGAGACGGAGTTGTCAACCAAGGCGTCGTTGCGCAGCCGAGGCGGTTAGTTTTTAGTGATCGAGTGAGACGGAGCTCGTGGATCCTGGCGTCGATGCGCGCCATGGGATCGGGCGAGGCAGTTAGTCTTTAGGGATCAGATGAGACAGAACTCGCGGGTCCTGGCATCGGTGCGTGCCGTGGGATCGGAAGAGGTAGCTAGTCTTTAGGGATCAGACGAGACAGAACTCATGGGTCCTGGCGTCGGTGCGTGCCATGGGATTGAGCGAGTCGGAGTCGTGGATCTTGGCCTTGGCGCAGCCCGCGCAGCTAAGGCAGTCGGTTTTGTTAGTTTTAGGGATCGAGCGAGCCAGAGTTCGTGGATCCTGATGGGGGGAGTTCGGGGTCACAGACCTAGGCATTTGGTGTGCAGTTGAAGCGTAGCCAATGGATGGGGTGAGTTCGGGGTCGTAGACCCGGGCGTTTGGTGTGCAGTCGAAGCGTAGCCGATGGATGGGGCGAGTTCGGGGTCGCAGACCTAGGCGTTTAGTGTGCAGTCGAAGCATAGCCGATGGATGGGGTGAGTTCGGGGTCGCGGTCCTAGGCGTTTGGTGTCTTGAGCCCTCGAGCCCCATTGGGCTTTGGTAGGGGGCGGTTTGAGTTGTGTGCGCTACCCCGTCCTTGATTTCTCACAACCAGAGGGGCTGAGTTTTGTCCCTTGTCCCGATCGCTCGGACTCGAGTGATGCGCTCGATGAGTTTGCTAACGGGTATGATCAAGTAGAATCTGGGTCCGTCGTTCGTGGCGGGGTCGGCATAGCCCTCTTGTGATATTCCACTGCTCCTTTACCTGCAACCCGACAGATGCCTGGGTCATTCTGGAGACCAACCCGGGTGGTCTGATGGCCTCCCTCGATGGAGATTCTGTGGGCTAGGCAAGAGGTTCAGGATCAAACGAGAAGGTTGAGAGGACCTTGTCTACTTTGGGGCAGACGGGGCGAGGGCCACACGGGGCTCATCTGTGTTTTCTCCCCTGGCTCTGTTTGACATGGGGTGGCCTTGAGCCCTTCGTGGGATGGCCTTCGAACCCCGGTCGGTTGTTGCTCATGTCGAATGAGGCAACTACCGCTTCATGATGCGACACGGAGCATTGTGATTCATTTCGCTGCATGTGCGATGCTTAGTTCCCGAGCCCCCAGGCGATTCAGGGCCCAAATCGTCTGGGGGCACGGGCGTATGGAATGAATGCGTGTATGGATGTATGAAATGATTATAAAGAAATAGCGAGGGTCGGCAATGTTACCTTGATGACCCGAGTGACGGGGTTTGAAGAGCTCCAATCAAAAATGTCCGACCGAGACCCATGCTCGTCATTCGTGACGGAGTTGGCGTGGCCTATATGAGGCATCCCTTCGCTCCTTACATGTCTCTCGATGTTTTCTTGAGCCGTTCAATCAACTTAGGAAGCCCAAGGGTTTCTCCTGGCGAAGATCCCGTCGTTTGGGTTTTTCCAAGTCCCGCCTAGGGAGGCAGAGAGTTGTTTGTGTGTGGTGACACTTTGGTTTTCGTGCCTGGCGTGCGATAGTGGTGGGCCATGCCCAGGCCACATCCTATCTTACCACTTACCAGGCGGCGTTCCGTCTGACCAAGTGGCGTTCCGTCGGTTAGTGTGTGTCCCATCGGTCAGGGTGCGTCCCATCATTTCCCATCCACATTGAATGGGGGAAGGGAGAGAATTTTTTGCTCTGATCTTTTGCCCCTCTTTAGCTATCGTGTTTTCTCCTTAAATAGGGGGAGGGAGAGGGCTCTCCATCGTAGTCATTTGCGTGTTCTCCAACTATTGTCTTTCCTCCTTCTTCCTCCTCACCGAGAGTGCCTGTATGCCGTGGCGGTTCCTAAGTGAGAGAGAGGGTAAGCGAGGGGTAGGACTTATAGATCCTTTCGTAAATTTGAGGCGCGATGTCAAGCTGGAGGCTGCCTAGGGCAGTGCTGGCCATCTTTGCCTGAAAAGGGGCAGCTTTCGCCGAAGGGGGTGGCGTGCTGGATTCATCTACGAGGCCTTTTTTGGGATGGATCCGTGTGAGGATTTTCTCTGGTGGATCTTCACCAGGCGAGCCTTGTTGGAGGGGAAGTTGCGTAGGATTATACCAGTGGAGGGTTTTGCGCCTGCAGCTGCTCAGGTTGGCTAGTTCATAAAGTTTGATGAGATCTCTTCTAGCCATGGCGGCCATACCTCGGTAGCAGCGTCCTTGCCCAGGAGCTGCCTTGACTGCATAAGAATGTCAGGAGCTCCATGCTCTTCTGTTGAGCATCTATGGGTGCGATGCCCTTGAGATACCCATTGCGCTCGCCGAAGTCGAGGGGATAGAACCAGGCAGGTCCCTTTGGGTACCCGTTGCGCTCACCGAAGTCAGGGGAACAGAACCGAGCAGGGCCCCTGTAGCTGTGGTTACGTCTGGTGGTGTGTGCCATGGTCTCTCCTTTGGCGTCAGGCGATGTCATCGAGGGGGCGCAGTAGTATTTGGATTAGAAGTAGTTAAAATGTAATAGTTGTGGGTGAGCCCCCCGTGTGAACAGTTTTTGTATCAATGAATCCATCAGTTCTATTCTTGTGATAGAAGCACTATCCGTTCCTTGTTTTTTATCCTGGCGTAACTTTTGTTTTTATCCTTTTCTTTTTTGCACCTGCACGTTAGTTCCGTAGGCTGCAGCTGTTAAGAACCTAGGCATGGCCCGCGGGGCTCGACTGTTTATAACCGTAGGTCATGGCGGGGTCCGTTCGATTGGGAGTCAGAACAGAGTCACGTAGGGCAAAGTGCTTCTATTCGGGGACAAAGTTGTTTACCATATTATAGTAAAAAAGAGAGGTAATATTTAGTATTGTACCCTCATGGAGCCCCCGAGCGACCTGGGCTGAAAATGTTTGGGCTAGGGTGCTTTTACAGGAGCAAGTGTTGATTAAAAAGCGGTAAGACCAAATTTAGGGGAAAAACGATGTAGCTGTTCAATGTTCCAAGTGTTGGTGAGAACGTTGTCGTTGTCCTCCAGTCGGTAGGTGCCCGGTCGGATTACTTCGGTCACCATATAGGGCCCTTCCCATGGTGGAGAGAGTTTGTGTTTTTCCTTCGTCGATTGGGTCCTCCGGAGTACGAGATCATCGACTTCGAGTATCCTCCCCCTGATCTTCCTTTCGTCTTACCTGCATAGGGTTTGTTGGTAGCGAGCGGAGCGGATGACGGTTGTCTCATGGGCCTCTTCGAGTAGGTCGACTGCGTCTTGCTGAGCCTCCATGGCTCGGTCATGGTTGAAAGCCTTCACTCTTGGAGCGCCGTGGTCGAGGTTAGAGGGTAGCATTGCCTCAGCTCCATAGGCCAGGAAGAAGGGTGTGAACCTTGTGGATCGGTTTGGGGTCGTTCTCAGGCTCTAGAGGATCACTGGGACCTCTACAACCCATCACCCGACGTACTTGTTGAGTCGGTAAAAAATGCGTGACTTAAGTCCTTGGAGGACCATGCCATTGGCACGCTCGACCTGACCGTTAGTTCGTGGATGTCCAACCGAGGCCCAGTCGATCCTGATGTCGTATCCATCACTGAAGTCTAGGAACTTCTTTCTAGTGAAGTTAGTCCCATGGTCAGTGATGATACAGTTAGGAATGTCAAACTGGTATATGATGTCAAGGAAGAATTTGATTGCCTCTTTCGAGCGGATGTTGGTGATGGGCTTGGCCTCTATCCACTTGATGAACTTGTCGACTGCTACGAGTAGGTGAGTGAAGCCGCCTGGGCCCTTTTTGAGGGGTCCCACCATGTCGAGGCCCCAGACCACGAATGGCCAGGTGATGGGGATGGTTTTGAGTTCCTGTCCCGGCAAATGGGTTTGCCGAGCGTAGAACTGGCACTCTTCACGCCTGCGGATAACCTCCTCTACATCTCGTAGCACGGTGGGCTAGTAAAAACCTTGGTGAAAGGCTTTTCCGACCAGCGACCTTGGGGCCACGTGATGTCCGCAAATCCCGGCATGGACCTCGAGGAGGAGCTGCTTCCCCTAGTTGGTGGGGATGCACTTCATGAGCACTCCTGATGGACTTCATTTGTAGAGCTCATCACCGAGCGCGATGACAGTCTTGGTGTGTCGAGCGATCCATCGAGCTTCAGTCCTTTTGGGTGGGAGAACCTCCTCAAGGAGATAGGCGAGTAGCGGCGCTCGCCAGTCGGTTTGATCGAGTGCCAATACGACGACGTTGGCGGGTGATGTCGTCATGGAGGTACTGGGATCGGAGCCCCCGAGCGCTGGCTTAGCGTCGGGGTGTGTCTGGACCAGACCTTCCAGGATGCGGGCAGACGGCTCATGGACGTCATTGATGAAGACCCCACTTGGGGATGGATCCCGTCAGGCAGCCAATTTTACAAGAAAATCGGCGGCATCGTTGTCCATTCGGGGGACGTGATGCAGCTCAATCCCCTAGAATTTGTCCTCGAGCTTGCGCACCTCTTAGCAGTATGCTGCCATGAGGGGGCTTTTGCAGGAAGACTCCTTCATGACCTGATCAACGACTAGCTCCGAGTCACCATGAACGTAGAGTCGCGTAGCACCAAGCTCGATGGTGATGCATAGTCCGTTGATGAGGGCCTCGTACTCCACGGCATTGTTTGAGGCTAAAAAGTGGAGGTGGATGGCATAGCGGAGCCTACTCCCATCCGGGGAGATCAGAACCACTCCAACCCTCGAGCCGGGCGCCATTATGGACCCATCGAAGTACATTGTTCAATACTCGTGGGTGACGTCCGGGATCGGTAGCTGCACCTCTGTCCATTCGACGATAAAATCCACGAGAGCCTGAGATTTAATGGTGGGACAGGGGATGTACCTCATGTCATGGCACATGAGTTCGAGTGCCCACTTAGAGATTCGTCCTATGGCGTCATGGTTGCGGATGATGTCCCCAAGCGGGAATGAAGTCACGACCGCGACTTCGTGGTTGGTGAAGTAGTGCAGGAGCTTCCGGGTTGCCATCAGCACGGCGTATAGGAGTTTCTACACCTAGGGGTACCAGACCTTGGGGTCGGTGAGTATTTCCCCGATGAAGTATATGGGCCACTAGACCTTAAGTTGGTGTCCTGGTTCCTCTCTTTCGACGACCAGCGCGGTGCTTACCACATCGTTACTGGCCGCGATGTAGAGGAGAAGGGGTTCTCCCTGTTCGGGAGCGACGAGGATCGATGCTGACGTCAGGGATGCTTTGAGACTCTCTAGGGCCTATTGAGCTTCCTCAGTCTAGACGAAAGTGTCTGTCTTTTTGAGGAGCTTGTAGAGTGGCATCCCCCATTCACCAAGCCGGGAGATGAATCGACTTAGGGCAGCCAGACAGCCGGTGAGCCTTTGCACGCCCTTGATGTTGCGAATGGGACCCATATTTGAGATGGTCGTGATTTTTTTGGGGTTGGCCTCGATGCCGTGCTCGGACATAATGTATCCTAGCAGCTTCCCCTTCGAAACCCCGAAAACACATTTTTCAGGATTCAGTCTGATGTTGAATCTTCGGAGGTTCGCGAACGTTGCGGCCAAGTTTGTGATCAGGTCACAAGCTTGAGTTGTTTTGACCACTACGTCATCAACATAGACGGCGATCGTTGGTCTTGGCCGCTCGACTTGATCAGGCTGATCGAGCGGGTCGATTTGGTCAACGAAGCATTGCTGCATGCACCTTTGGTAGGTGGCGCCAGTGTTCTTCAAGCCGAATGGCATGGTTACGTAGCAATACGAACCATACGGGGTGATGAACGAGGTAGCGAGCTGATCAGACTCTTTCATCATGATCTGGTGATAGCCCGAGTAGGCATCTAGAAAGGAGAGGATCTCGCAACCCGAGGTGGAGTCGACTATCTGGTCTATGCATGGCAAAGGAAAGTGATCCTTTGGACATGCTTTGTTAAGGCCAGTATATTCAACGTACATTCTCCACTTCCCGGTCTTCTTTTTAATAAGAACAGGATTGGCAAGCCAGTCGGAGTGGAATACCTCTCTGATGAATCCGACTGCCCGGAGTTTGGCGATCTCTTCGCCTATGGCCCTGCGCCTCTCATCGTCAAAGCAACACAAGCGCTGCTTAGCGGGCTTCGAGCCTAGGATGAGGAACAGTGCATGCTCGGTGACCTCCCACGGTATGCCCGACATGTCACAAGGCTACCATGTGAAGACATCATGATTGGCACGCAGGAAGTCGATGAGCTCGCATTCCTATTTGGCCAGGAGCTAGGTCCTAATCCGCACCGTCTTGGTTGGGTCGGTGGGGTCGATTCCCACCGCCTTGGTTTCCTCGAGCGAGTGGAAGGCCATCGAGGAGGTTGGTTTGTTGCAGTATGAGGCTGTCGAGGTCAACGACTCCCTTAGCCACGGGAGCTTGGACGAGTTGATGACCGCGGCAGCGAGCTTGAAATGCTCGCGGTCACATGTGAAGGCGTGTGAGAAGGCGCTGCTCATGGTGATGACGCCGTTTGGTCCCAGCATCTTCATCTTGAGGTAGGTGTAGTTGGGGATTGCCTTGAAATTGGCATAGCATGGCCGCCCTAAGATAGCCTGGTAGGACCCTGGGTAGTCCACCACTTCAAAGGTGAGGACCTCCGAGCGGAAGTTGGCTCGGTTGCTAAACATGACGGGCAGATCGATCTGCCCGAGTGGGTATGCCTGCGCTCCCGAGATCACCCCGTGGAATGGAGAACCCGCAAGGCGGAGTTCTAACCAGGGAATGCGCATGGCATCGAGGTTGTCGATGTAGAGGATGTTGAGGCCGCTGCCTCCGTCCATCAGCACCTTGGTGAGGTGCTTCTTGCGGACGATGGGGTCAACAATGAGCGGGTTGTGTCCTGGTCTCATGACGTGGGAGGGACGGTCCCTCTAATCGAAGGTGATCGGAGATTCTGACCAGCTAAGGAAGGAGGGGACGGTCGTCTCAGCGACGCATGCCTCCCTATAGCGTACCTTGTGCTGGCGCTTGGACCAGATGGCGTCGGATCCACTAAAGATCATGATGCGTTGCTCAACATTGGGGAAACCATCTCCATCCTTGCTCGTCGTGCCTCCTTTCTTGGCTATCGCCACTTTGCCGTCCCCTTCTTTCGGCTCGCCGGCCTATCGTAGGGAACGTTTGAGGAGCACGCAGTCCTTGTAGAGGTGTTTGACGGGGTAGGTGTGGTTGGTGCACGGACTGTCCATGAGCTTGTTGAAGTGGTTAGGCAGTCCCTGTTGGGGCTGCTTGCCTGTGCGACCAGCCACGGTGACCAATGCGGTGTTGTCCGATCGGCGTCGATCCTTTTTGTTCTTCTTGCACCTCTGTATGGAGGGGCCCTCGTCTTGGTCTATGCGCTTGGCCTTGCCTTTGTCCCGGCCCCCATTGAAGACCGCTCCGACCGCCTCCTCGTCGGAGGCATGGTTAGTGGCGACGTCGAGCAGGTGGTGGGTGGTTCGAGGCTTCAGGCATCCAAGCTTGTGGATCATGGACTCGTAGGTCGTCCCAGAGAGAAATGTGTTGATGATGTCCGCGTCGACGACATCAAGGAGGGAGTTGCATCGTTGGGAGAACTAGTGGATGTAATCCCGCAGGGACTCACTGGGCTCCTGCTGGCAACTCTTAAGGTCCTAGGAGTTTCCAGGGCGGACATACGTCCCTTGGAAATTTCTGATGAAGACCCTCTTGAGGTCTGCCTAGTCACGGATGTTGTCGTGCTGGAGGAATTCAAGCCATGCTCAAACATGTTCCCCCACGTAGATGGGGAGATACTGAATGATAAAAAAGTCATCATCCACCCCTCCGGCTCGGCAGGTGAGCCAGAAATCTTCGAGCCAAATACCCAGGTTCATCTCCCCGGTGTACTTGGTGATGTTGGTGGGTAGTCAGAAGCGCTATGGGAACGACGCTCTCTGGATACACCGGTCAAAGGCCTGTGGTCCTGGGCCCTCGGGGCTGCTCTCACCGTCGCCTTGTGGATGTCATCATTATGCTGAGCCCAATGCCGGTTGCTGACGATGCTGCGAGCATCCTGGTGTGGACCGGGCTACTCGTGTACTAGTGGTCGGTGCAGAGCAGGTGCTAGGTCGGACCAAGGTGTAGCTGCTGCCTCCCGAGCCGCACCTGGTGGCTGTAGCGGCGAGCGGATGGAGCGATCCATCTGGCGCGTCCCTGCTCCCCAGTGGGGAGAGAGGACACGTGTCGGAGTTGCGATGCGGAGCTTTCCGCTTGTTGAATGGCGGCGGCTTCTACTAGAACCCGAAGGTTCCGGTAGACCGCCCGCTCTTGGGGGTCGACGGGCTCAGGAACGCCGCGCAGAAGCATTGCTGCAGCAGCGATGTTCTGGCTAGCCCAAGTGAACTGTGGGAGATTGTTCCCCTCATTCATGATGTCGTGTTGGACCTAGCGGGCATGACCCCAGGCGCCGCCCACCGAGTTATGCGCATAGGGCGCAACGTGCTGCACCGAGCTTGCCAGTGCAGCTAGCGGCTGGTTCTACCACCGTTGTCGTGGTTCCTCAGTGTGCCCTTGCGCAAACACGAGGGCCACCTCATGTGGGTCCGAAGGGGTGTGAGTTTGCGCAGACTCCGCAATGATCGGTGGCTGTCCTAGAGCATCCGCCAAAGCGCACTCCCGGGATAGATTGTGGCTAGGTGCCACATCGCCGATGCTGGAGTCATCGCTCTTACCCTCGTCATCTGGGAGTTCATGGAAAGTGGTAGGAGCATAGCTCGCCATTCCCACAAATTCATATGTGAGGGGGGATGGCAGCAGCATCCCTCAAAGCCCCAGAGTGCACGCGTCCACGGGGGACACGAGGCCGTAGGGGAACCGATCGTACAGTGTCCGCGATGCGGTCAATACGGTCCTTCCGTATAATCGGCGGGAGATAGTAAATAGAGAGTAAATTATAATATGCATATTACTCACAGTGGGGTTTGAGCAGAGAGTTTGCTCAAAACGAAGCGCAGATGCCTCATCATTGAAGTCGTCATGCGTCCCGAAGCCGATGGACGGCGCCCCTTCGATGGGTGATGGAACGAGAGTCTCCTTGCAGAGGCATAGTACGCCGAGCCAGTCGGCGATGAAGTCTAGACTTCCGAAGAGGAAGGCCTAGGACGGCTCAAAGACGGGTGGAACCCATATCCCAACCGGTGGAAGGGCGGGAAACTCCAGTGAGCCAAAGCGAGTCGTATCGCTTGAGCCTACCATGGCGAAGGTGGCAGAAAAGTGGGTCATCCGATGACCAAAAAGTGTTGAACGTACAACATCTTCCCCACGGACGGCGCCAACTGTCGACGCAGAAAGTGACCAACAAGTAAATATTTATAGTTTTGTCGTACGTTGTGATCGAAGGTGGCCTAGCACTCAATGACATAGGGTTTATACCGGTTCAGGCAACGTGCCCTACATCTAGTTTGAGTCGGTCGGTGACTTTATTCCTGAGCCCAGGTGCTTGATGTTTGTAGTGGGGGTTACAAACGAGAAGGAGAAAGATGGGGGGTACAAGAGGTCCGGTCGGACTCTGGTTGGAAGGGCCAAGAGTGACGGGAGCCCTACTATGGGCTAAGTGTTCAAGCGCGTGCTTGAGGTTTGAACTTGGTGGTTCTATGGTTGTGAACTAGTGAACTTGATCGATCTAATGAATCTAGAATCACTTGAATGTTGGGGGAGAGCGCATCCCCTTTTATAGATGAAGGGGATGACTTTATAAGTGAGAGGGAGAGAGTACGTATGCTTCTAAGCCTTGTTGCCCATGCCAACGGGTACAGAATGATGGTAGGTGCCCACAACACTGTTGGATGTCGGATGCATGTGGGAGGTTGCATCGTTTTGTTTGGGTATGGCAGATGTCGGTACCTGCTATACTGTTGATGCCTAGAGACATGTGAGGGGTTTCACCATGTTCACTTGGTACGGTAAATGCCGGCGCCCACAACACTGTCGATGTCCAGAGGTATGTGGGGGAGCCTTACCGTATGGGAGTTAATGACGCCCACAATACTGTAGGGAAAATGTCGGCGCCTACAACACTGTTTGTGTCAAGGAGTTTGCAGAGTACTATTTCTACAGGTGTATAGGGTATGGTCCCTGGTATCGTGGTTTGACTTGTGCGCCCCGCCTTGCTTCCTTCGCCTGTTTCTTGGTCCTTACCGAGCGGGCGTCCCCGGTCGGTTGGTCCCAGTCAGCTCTGATTGCGCCAGTCGAAGAAGAGCAGTGAGCAGGGTTTTGGCGTACCCCGGTCGGAGACATGGTGTCGGAGTCGGAAGTAGTGCTTTGGCCAACCTTCTAGTCGGAGAGACCGTTCGGAGGCGGGCTAGAGATCGAAGTGAGCGCTTCGGTCAGAGAGATGGGGCGGAGTCAGAAAACGGGCGCCGCTCCTCCTCAGCCAGGCCTTTCGGTCGGTGATTAGATCGCCCTTCTGGCCTGTTGTTTAGATACTTAGGCCAGCCCATGAGTTGCGCGTTATTTGCTTGGGCCGAGCCTTTGTTGGGAAGCCAGTCCACGAGGGACCTCGGGTTTATGAACCCAACATAGCTTATCGGGGTAGAAAACCGAGTAGAAGAATGTAGGAGGGGATTCGACTTGTGAATCGGATTGAACCCCAACCCGAAACCCAAAGCCTAACCCTAGAACAAAGGTCAGCGAGGGAAGGACCTACCTGGTTCCTCGCCGCTGTCGCTACCGCCGCCTCGTCGGCACGCGGGTAGTTGGCCGAGCCATGCTCATCGCTGTGCACGCGACCCCGGCTGAGGGCACCATCACAGGACCACTCGACGGTGGGGCGCTCACCCATTGGGGAGCGCGCGCTCTAGCGAGGGGACCCACGGCGGCGCTGCACAACTTCTCTGGCATCTGCTGCTTTGAGGGCTGACAAAGGAGAGAGGGATCTAGGGCTTAGGGATAGTCCCACCACTACACGAATGGGGACTAGGGCACCGTAGCCCAGACCGCTCGACGGCGGCGCACTCAACCTCGAGCGAGTGCTCGCGCCGGCAAGGGGACCTATGGCGGCGTCGCTCCATTGCTCCTTTACGTTCCCGGTTGCGGCGCTGAGGAGAAGAGAGGAGGAAGAGAAAGGCTAGAATGAGCTTAAGGTTTTGGATGCGGCCGCGGACGCCGGTTTTGATCTCGCGAGGAGCGCGGATGGGCGTCGGATCGCGATGGACGGTCGGCATTCCCTGGACCAAAACTGGCCCAGGTGGGATCAAAGATTCCTGGTCTAGGCCTAGGTTACGGCCTGGGCGTGGGGGAGCGGGCGTGCGCGCTGTGTTGGGCCGCTGCTGGGCCACGAGCGCGGGCATGGGGCGACATTTTTGCCGCTGGGCCGAGCACTGTTTCAACCGGTTGTGCCAAATGAACAGTAGAAACTGTGCTATTGTTTTATTCATTTCCAGAAGCAAATTTTGATGATTTTTTGTCTAGTTTAAATCTCTATCAAAATTTGAGCCAACGGGAAAGTTTTTTCATAAAGTAGATGAGTACAGTAAAATGCTTTTGAAAAATAGATAAAGAATTTTTTTCATGTTTCCGCTGTAAAGGTTAAAGTTTATTATCTTCTAATTAAATTTGATCCAACGGGAGAATTTAATTTGAAGAGCAGTTAAAATTTATTCAATAAATTATAATACTGTTATTTTTCTGACAAACGTTGATAATAGCAATATTATAATGTTTATTCCTAAGGTTTTCCATGCATTAATTCTATTTCTGCACAACGATGATGTAGAATTAGTGTATAAGAAAGTTATATGTTTTAATTTTGACCAACGTTAAATTAAGGCATGCAATTATTATATCAATTTACTCACTTTCTTCGACGATGTTTTTTAGGACTCAACCTAATGGCATTTATCTCGCACATACCACCTCTTGAAGGGGGCAACTATAGGGTATGGCGAGAGAAGTATGAACTAGCACTTGTGCTGTCTAAAAATGACCTAGCGCTTACCTCCCCATGTCCTACTGAGCCAGTGGACCTGGTGAGGGAAGAAAATAAGTCTAATGCTGATTTCACTGCTCGGCAGCGAGATCATGTAGAAGTGAGGATGAAATATGATCTTGAACGCAAGAAATGGGACATTTTAAACCGCAAGTGCTTGATGGTAGCTAAGTCCACTATTTTAGATGCGATAAGAGGATCTATCCTAGATTGTGATACCACCACAGAGTATCTTAAGAAAGTGGAGAGTCAGTTTACTGGCTCTTCAAAGGCTTATGCCAGTACTTTGATTAAGAAATTGTTCAATGAGAAATACACTGGTGGCGGTATCAGAGAACACATATTGAAGATGAGCAACATGGCTTCGAAGCTGAAGCCAATCGATTTGGGGCTTAAGGATGAGTTCCTTATTCATTTGGTTTTTGCTTCCTTGCCCAAAGAATATAAACTTTTGTTGTGAACTACAACATGCAACCCGATAAGTAGGATATAGAGAAGTTCATTGCAATGTGTGTTCAAAAAGAGGAGAGGCTAAAAAAGCTCACAGGGTGACTCTGCTAACCTTGTGAATGACAATAAGAACTTCATAAGAATGCCAAACCTCAATGGAAAGCCCCTCAGACTGAGCACCATCAGAAGAACAACAATGCCCAAGTTGAAAAAGATCAGTGCAAATGGTGCAAGCAGCATGGATATTACCAGAGGGATTGTCTAGACTTTCTGAAAAGCCTTCTGAAGAGAGGTGAGGATTTCATTACATTCATAGATGAATCCTTGTATTTAAGTTATGCAAAATCTACTTGTGGATTGATTCAGGTGCAACTGTTCATGTTGCAAATTCATTACAGGGATTCCGTACGAGGAGAACCCTGCAAAGAGGAGAAAGAAGAATTAAAGTTGCAAATGGAGTTGAAGCCATTGAAGATCTTTCTCTAGAATTAGATGATGGTTTTAGACTTCAACTTTCAGATATTCTATATATACCCTCTTTGCGTAGAAACTTGATAAATGTTTCAAGATTAGATGATGATGGATATGACTGCCATTTTTGTAATGGCAAATATCGGATTGTGATTAATAATAAGTGTGTTGGTCTTGCCTTTCGACAAGACAAGCTTTATTTATTATCACTTTCTGAGAATGTGAATGCTGTGAGCACTGAGAATGAGAATGTCCCCTCGTCTATGAATGTAAGTAATAAGCGGAAGAGAGTTCATGATGCATCATCAAAATTATGGCACTGTCGTTTAGGCCATATTTCGAGGGGGGAAATAGAGCGATTGATTAAGAAATCAATTCTTCCGCCTTTAGAATTTTTAGATTTAGAACAATGCATTGACTGCATAAAAGGAAAATATGTTAAGAAAATAAAGAAAGATGCCAAACAAAGCGCATGAATTTTAGAAATAATTGACAAAGATATCTGTGGTCCTTTTCCAGTGAAAAGTATGGATGGTTATGATTCATTTATAATATTCACAGATGATTATTCTCGTTTTGGCTATATTTATCCAATTAAGGAAAGATTGGAAGCATTGGATAAATTTAAGATATTTAAGGCTGAAGTAGAAAATCAGCACAACTTAAAGATTAAGGTAGTAAGATCCGACTGTGGGGGGTACTACGGTCGACACACCCCATATGGCCAAGTTCCTGGACCTTTTGCATGGTTTTTATAGGAAAATAGCATAGTAGCCCAGTATTCTACACCGGGCGAGTCTCAACAAAATGGAGTAGCTGAAAGACGCAGCTGTACCTTAATGGATATGGTGAGAAGCATAATAAGTTACTCCTCTTTACTAATAAGTTTATGGATGGAGGCGTTGAAAACCGCCATTCATATTCTTAATCGAGAGCCAAGTAAGTCGGTGCTAAAACACCGTATGAGTTGTAGAGAGAAAAGGAACTCTCACTTAACTATTTACGTGTGTAGGGTTGTCTAGCTGAGGCAAAAGTTTGTAACCTAAACATAGGAAAGCTAGACTTCAAGACAGTCAGTTGTCATTTCATTAGCTATCCAAAAAAGTCAAAAGGTTATCGCTTCTATTGTCCTGACAGATAAACGAAGTTTGTAGAAACAAGACATGCTATGTTCTTGGAGGATGATATGATCAGGGGGATCATGGTAGCGCGGGAAATTAATTTTGAAGAGAAGCGAGTATACATGCCCACTTCGATGGTTCAGGAACCATTCTTCTCGCTACCTGTTGTTGTTGTACAAATAGTGTAAGACACTGTAGTAACATGTGTTGTTAGTTCTTCTATGGCAACAATGAATGAATATGAGGAACCTGTTGTTCAGGATCCCATAGAACATATTGCCACACATGAGGAAGAGCAACAATAGCCTCATATAGAACAAGCGTTATCTAACGAAGCCATTCCTGATGACTACGAAGTTTATGATTATGTTGAATTTCAAATGAAGGGTGATCCCACCTCATTTGAAGAAGCCATGAGAAGCGCTCACTCATCAAAGTGGCTTGAAGCCATGCAAGATGAAATAAAATCAATGAAAACCAACGGTGTTTGGGACTTAGAAATAATTCCTAAAGGAGCCAAGTAAGTAGGCTATAAATGGGTCTACAAAACCAAACATGACTCCAAAGGGAATATAGAAAGATTCAAAGCACGACTTGTGGCGAAAGGCTTCACGCAAAGAGAAGGTATAGATTATAATGAGACATTTTGTTCAGTCTCATGTAAGGATTCTTTTAGAATCAAAATAGCTCGTGTAGCACATTACGATTTAGAATTACATCAGATGGATGTAAAGACGGCATTCCTAAACGGGGATCTAGAGGAAAATGTTTACATGGCACAACCGAAAGGTTTTGTTGTGGAAGGAAAAGAACGTATGGGATGCCGCCTGAAGAAATCCATTTATGGATTAAAACAAGCTTCAAGACAGTGGCATTTGAAGTTTTATAGTATAATAAGAAAGTTTGGGTTTCAAGAAAATATAGAGGACAATTGCGTTTATGCAAAGTTCAAGAATAGGAAATACATTTTCCTAGTCTTGTATGTGGATGAAATCTTGCTCGCTAGCAGTGATGTTAATCTACTACTAGAAACAAAGAAGTTCTTATCCTCGAAGTTTGATATAAAGGATCTCGGTGAAGCTTCGTTCGTCCTAGGAATAGAGATTCACCGAGATAGAGAAAATAGGATTTTAGGATTATCACAAAAGACATACTTAAAAAAAGTTCTAAAGAAATACAGTATGCAAAATTATAAGTCTTCACCTGCTCCCATAATCAAGGGCGATAGATATGGATAATTTCAATGTCCCAGGAACCAATATGAGATCGATTAAATGAAAGCGGTTTCATATGGTTCAGCTGTCGGAAGTTTACAGTATGCTCAAGTGTGTACTCGCCCTGACTTAGCATTGGTTACCGGGTTACTTGGCAGATATCAGAGTAATCCAGGAATAGAACACTAGAAATTAGTAAAGAAAGTTTTGCGTTACCTGCAAGGTACGAAGGGTCTCATGCTAACATATAGAAGATCTTATTCCCTACACATAGAGAGGTATACAGATTCTGATTATGCGGGAGATGACAGAAAGTCCACGCAGGATACATATTCACTCTAGCAGGAGGAGCTATATCATGGAAAAGCTCGAAGCAAACCGTCACTACATCGTCCACAATGTATGCTGAGTTTGTAGCATGTTATGAGGCCACAGGACAGGTGAATTGGCTGAAGAAATTCATGCCCGAGTTGAAAATGGTAGACTACATACATAAGCCACTCAAGTTATACTACGATAATAATCCAGCAGTATGTTATGCTCACAACAATAAGCCAAGTGGTGCTGCCAAACACATTGACATAAAGTATTATGTTGTGAAAGATAAAGTTCAGGATCATATAATTAGTCTTGAGCATATAAGAATAGAAAAGATGCTCGCGGATCCGCTTATAAAAGGCTTACCACCCAGCGTGTTTAGAGAACACTTAGCCGACATGGGTTTAAGGGAAAGCCTATGATTCTTGGACAATGAGGGCCTAGTTGAGAATCTGTTTCAAAACAGAGAGGTACATTGTAGCTGTTTAATCTAATGGCAACAGACCATGACGATGAGGCACACTCTATGCTCTAATCTGTGATGGAATGGGAACAAGATAAAGTAAGCAGGTTAAGTTTAAGTCATAAGATGATATCAAGGGGGAGAATGTTAGATTGATCCCACCAGTTTGGCCCAATGACCAATTGAGCCTTGATCCACGACCTAATCTGGGGCGCCCAACCCTAACTATGGTTGGTGAGCCCCCGTCGTACAACGCCATAAAAAGAGAGATGGGGGCCGGGGCACAAGGCACGAGGTTCACATGCACCGTCAAAAACCCCACCTACACTCCTAACCCTAGCCGATCTAGAGGGGGGCGCTGCCAGCGACGGGAAGTACCGCCACCGACTTCACCGCCGCCTCTACACCGCAGCCTCTGTGACAGCGCCTACACCGTGCCGTTCGACACCGCCGCCGGGACACTGCACCGATGGCATGGCTTCGTCCTCTTCCTCCAAGCCCGACGGTTTGCATCTCTGAACCTCTCTCCCTCTATCTCTAAATCCCGTACCAGTTCATGTTCTAGGGCTTGTTATTTATCCCATATGTTAGTATATATGCTAGATCTATGGCTAGTGGATCCTGTAATTTCTATCACGACAAAGACGACACGTGCGTAGCAGTCGCTCGTCGACCTCTTGTTGGATCCGGACTTGGCAAGCTCCTGAACCATTCAGAACAACGCCCATGGAACCACGAACGAAACCCAAGCCAAAGAAACCACGAACATAACCCAAGAACAAGCGTCGTGAGCGGCAGGTTGCGAACCACCGTGGTGATGGCTGATGGCGCCATGCTCGCCGTGGTGATGGTTGTCGCGCTGTCCTCACTGCCTCTGGGCTGCCCTCATGCCCGCCGTGCTCGCGGTGGTGATGCCCACCGTCCTCGGCGTGGTGATGGCTGCCGCACCGTGCTCGTCCTACTGCTCACCAAGGATGAGCACCACCTGTTCGATGAAATCCCTCAAAGGGGTAACCTCACCAACATCAAGAAGAGGTGATTCTGTGCGAAATAAACCAGGCAACCAAACAAGCCATTTGCTAGCCAGGCTTCGACAATACAGACAACTAAACAACTAGCGATTGGCTTGCTGGGACAAGGCTAAAGCTACCTAGGCTTGGATTCTAGCGAGGCTAAAAATAGGCCATGAAACCAAACACACCCTATATAATTGGATAAAAAATGTTCCGTAGAAACCATCCATTGGGAACATGGTTTTATACGTAGTGTCTATGAAAATTAATAGGTATAGAAACTACATATAGTTTCTAGCATTGGGACTGCCCTTAAGCACCGGTTACAAGCAGATAACATGCTACAATTGTCAAAAGGAATATAAACTATGAACTAATATCATGCAAGCCTGCATTTACATACAACTGCAGGCCCATGAAATGTCAGCACTGCAACAGTACTGCACTTCGTTACAACTCTCACTAAAGGGCCGAAGGCAGCAGGCCTAATGGGACCACTGTTTTTCACACGCAAGAATGCAAGACTGGACACCTTGTGGCAGTTGATGCCAAAATGTCACTTTCTGCTGGGGAAGAAACAGAAACAGCAAGAAAAATAAAAGAATATATTTGATCATAGTGGGATTTGAACCCACGACCTTTAGATTCGGAATCTAACGCGATATCCGCTTCGCTATATGACCATGCTTGTCTTCCACACATTTAAAAAATCTGAAATGACAAAGGTATCAGAATTCACACTCTAGCTAATAGATAACTAAGGATTAGTGTCATTCAAAAGCTGAAACGAAATGTTTTGATATGCATATACTGCAAATATGGTGGCCATTAGTTATCTCACTGGAAATAAAGCACAAATGGCAGATATGAATTCCCAATTGGCCAACAGGTTGAACTTCTGGTATGTGACTATAGTAGAGTACATAAATAATGCTACCTCGCCTCTATTTTTGGTTTTGTTATGAGTCAAACTTCTCAAACTTCGAATATGTTTATAAAAAAATACACAAACATCTGCAACTTCAAATATGTTTTGATAGTGCATTTATTTGGTATATTATATATGTTTATATTTTTTCTATAAACTTTAAAGTTTAAGAACTTTGACTTAGGCCTTATTTAGTTCGCGAAAAAATTTGAAAAATGGTACTGTAGCACTTTCGTTGTTATTTGACAATTAGTGTTCAATCATAGTCTAATTAGGCTTAAAAAATTCGTCTCGTGAATTTCGTCTAAACTATGTAATTAGTTTTATTTTTTATTTATATTTAATGCTTCATGCATGCGTCCAAAGATTCGATGTGACGGAAAATCTTGAAAAATTTTGCAAAATGAAGTGCAACTAAACAGCACCTACAAAACTAAAGTGAACTACAAATTTTGAAAGAAAAAAAAGGAAGTACATACACAATAAAATGAACTACAAACTTTAAACGCAGGAATTTCACAGGAATCGCACAGGAATTTCACAGGAATTAGTTCAATTTCAGGGGTCGTTTGGAACAGAGGATTTTTGAAGGAAAATCGTAGGAACTAAAACCAAAGGAAAGGAAGTTGACCGGAGTGTTTGGAACACAGGAAGAATCGATTCCTTTCCTCCATTTTACTGTAGTTGGATGCTCATTTCACAGGAAATAAAAAATCTATCGGGACCTCTTGGTTTCATTTCCTTTGCGTATGCCCGATGCACTGCCGTGAAGAAAACAGGAAAGAAGAGAGCGTACCGCAGTTTGTCAGGTTGTCAGTGACCCAAACATTTCAGCTAACGCAAGTAAAGTATGTTGCTATTTTTTTTTCTTTGTTACTTCCTGCGTTTTTCCTGCGTTATAGATTCCTGCGTTCCAAACACCCCTTCTAGTTATTTTCTGTGTTTTTTCTTTCCTCTGTTTTACCACTACACACTCACCCCATTCCTATATTTTTTCCTATTCCCGTGTTTTTGATTCCTGCGTTCCAAACAGGTCCTCATAAAAAAAACGTAGGAATAGGAAAAAAATCCCGCATTCCAAACAGGCGCTGAGCGGAGACGGATTGGTCCGAGAAAGCACTTCCTCTTAACAATATGAGCGTCTCCTGCATTCAGGGTGGGAATATGCTTGATTAAATGATTATTATAAACGAGTGAACGCGACAATAAGATGTACTGGAGATAAGGTATCGATCCAATCGTGTATGTAAACAAAAGTATGAACAAGATAACCAGAATCTTACTGCAACATCCAGTGAATGCTATAAGCAGCCATACCAGTATGAGTTACAGCTTTGTTCCTCCGATGAGGGTGAGCCAGTCAACTAACAAAGGCAGGCACAAACAGACAGCATCCCGAATCACCTAGTAGTTAAAGGGAAAGATCTAATATGTCAGATATGCACTGCAAATGGGAGGTGCCAGCTTTCCTATCTGGTGAAAACAAAGTGAGGTGCAGCCGGGACCGTGCGACTAAATGTGACGTCCAATTAGCATCAGCATACTAAATCTCAGCCTAAGCGAACAGGGTGACGCCCAAGTCCCAAATCCAAATCTTTTTTTGTTTTTGAAAAAGGGCCACAAATCCCAATAGCGAAGAGAAAACTATTCAAGCAACCATGGCCACTACAGGATCTAAAGATGCCTCCTAATCTGACACTAGCGTATCTGCAGTCTGCGTCTATAAGCCCGATCTGCGGAAGGGGATCCTGTGATGGGTCGATAGATTCAACGAGCCAGGGAAGATCGGATCACGGCGAAACAGAACAGATCACTGATTGGTGTAGACGTAGGTGTAAGCCGCAGGGATGATAGGACGAGATTGGGGAGAAAATAGAGACGAAGTCTGAAAGGATCGTACCGGTTGACCTGCAAAGCTGGCGAAGAGAAGAACGCCTAAGGCGTGCTGCTTGGGTACATGGGCTCACCCTTCACCGGTTGAGCACCGGGCCGCCGGTGCGCTTGAACATCTCGTCGATCCCGGTTGCCAGTCGCCGTTTGGGGTGAAGGAGCCGCCATCTTTGCTGGGCAGCGAAGTTGGTGCCTGCTGTCTGGTGGGACGTGGCCTGCTGTGTTATTCGGCCCCGCGGTGTCTGTCGGGTGGGCTACACCCGTTGACCCCGTCAGATTTTAACTAGATTTTTTTTATTCGTACTATTACAATTTTGTAAGTTCGTATAATTCACCTATTTTCAATACATCCTCGTCCATGCTATTTTATACGCCTTCTACGTACACGGGCCTACCGTCATGCACATCCACGTATAGAAACGTGAATGGGCGTGAAGTCCCCGACTCCTCCGTTAGAACAGACCCACCCGCGTTCTTCCACGACTTCCGCGGCGGAGCAACGCTCGCTGGGAACCGTCTGCTCGCGTCGGTGGGCCTCGTCACGCTCCTGTTCCCGCGCTGCCGGCGGCATCGAGTCCACCGACGCCCTCCCGTGCCCGTCGCTGCACTTGACGCCGAATTTTTTACAATTTGGCCCTTTTTTGAAAGTTTCTCACAAATAGACCCCTGGCGAAAAGAATTTCGGAAATAGACCCTTAGCTCGGCGCCAGTGTCTCTGGCGCCGAGCTCCTAGGCACGGTCGATGATCTGCCAGGAGGCTCAGCGCCAAAGTGACTGGCGCCGAGCTCGGAAATATCTAACGGGCACGCGTCTTTCCTCTCTTCTTCCTCTCGCGCCCTAGCCCTGCCGACGTCGCCGCCCTTGCCCACGCCACCGCCGCGCCACCACGCCTGCGCCCGCTCCCGCGCCGTGCCTGCTCCCGCGCACGCGCCCTCTCACGCGCCGCGCGTGAGGCCGTGCCCACGCCCCCCCACACGCCGCGCCTCTCGCCGCACCGCGCCTCGGCGTGCTGTAGCGCTGCGCCGCCCCCCGCGCCGCGCTGTCGCCCGTGGTTGGCCGCCGCGCCACGCTGCGACGCCTCCGCCGTCCTCCACCGCCGTCCTCGCCTTGCCCTTCACCGTCGGTCCGAGGCCGCACCCGTCGAGCCGGACTCGCCGCGCGTAGTCCCGGGCATCCTGCGCCCGTCGCACGCCACCGCTGTCGTCTGCCGCACCACCGTCACCCCTGATCTTCGACCTGACCCACGTCCATCGTCCGTCGGCCCAAAAAGGTAAAAATTATGAATATGCAATGTACCTACTTAGTTGGTATTTGTTATTTATTAGTTAATGTGATGACTCAGGTAGTTGATTTAGTTAGTGATCTAGTGAGATATATATGTAGATAGATAGAAACATAGACACATAGGCACATAGATATAGTTAGATAGCTACTTAGATATATAGTTACATTTTTAGTTATCTACATATGATCTAGCTATTTAGTTAGTACACTGTAAATATATACGTAGTTATTATCTTGATTACTTAGTTTGTAGTTAGAAAGTACTTGTTAGGTACTATCTATCGTCTAATTTGGACTAAAAGACATGTGTTTCGTTACGTTTTTGAATTAGATGGACAACCTAGTGACCATATATCATGGAGGCACCATTGAAAGCGATCGCTATGGATATGTTGAGTTTTTTAACATGCAAAGCGTGCCTGTGCTATTCAATGATAGGCCTTCATTTAGTGACATGGTTGCAAGGGCTCGGGAGGAGCTATATTGCCTTGGAGATGATGGCATTGCAGTTGATGGTGTACTGCACCTAGGTTGTCCTCCGAACATCTTCAGGCGAATGATCTCAATTGGTTGTGCGGATCAGTGGGAGAACTATGTAAGATCGGCTATGAAGAGCCAGCTGCAATGTTTGGACGTGATTGTACGTCAGGTGTTAGTTGATCCCATCCCTCATGGGTTTACCCCAGCAATGGATCATCAGGCATACATCGACCCTCCTGTCCTGGAACCTTACCTGCATGTGTAGATTGCACCTACGGTTCCCGATGCTCAATCTGCCCCCAATGTGGTATTTGGAGCTGGTTGTCAGACTCATTTTTCTATGGCAGATCCTCCTTATGAGATCCCTTTGACACAGAATCATCCGAGTAAGTGTCTTAACCGCATGGTTTTTGGGAGCTTACCCCGTTCCTTACATCTATTTCTTTCATTCTTTCCTCATTTCTGTAATGATATTGCAGGAGACATTCCTGAGAATATGGATGTGCCCCCTGTTGCTGTGCAAGTGCACTTTGGAGATAGATTCTGTGGGTCAAATAGTGTTGAAATTATGCATAATTCGGAGCCATATGAGATGGCTAGGGCTCTTGATTCTGATGATGATCGCCCTATTGGAGAGCTGACGGAGAGTGATGTTGAGATGATGAGGCGTATCTTTCCCAGCCGCCGTGATCCTAGAGTTCACGAGTTCAGTGATCTTGCTCATTCTGATCAGGCGTTTGCAGAAGGACGTGATGATGAGCTCCTGAGGCCGGTCCTAACATGGTAATTGAGAATGGGAGGGTGTTCAATGACCTTTCTGCTTTGAAGAGATGGTTGCAGGCTTTTGCAGTGATACGAAAGAGGCCTTATAGGGTATTGCATTCATAAGTGGAGCGCCGTTATATAGTTGTGTGTGACAAGGAACGCTGCCCATAGAGGGTTTGTGCAAGGAAGCAATAGGTAACCAAAAAATGGAAGATCACAAAAGTTGTCGGGCCATACAATTGTGCTGACCATGAGCTGACACTGATTCATCGGTAGTTGACATATACCCTCATTGCCAACCGGTTGATGGGAATTTTATAGGGAGAACCCAATATGAAGGTGAGGACAATTATTAGGACCATTGAAGCGTTGTATGGAGGATATGTGATAACTTATGGTAAAGCATGGAGGGCTAAGTAGCGAGCATGGAAGATGATATATGGGGACTGGTAGGATGGGTATGAGCAGCTGCCAGTTCTTTTCAATGCAATCAAAGTGATGAATCCAGGCATGCATTATGAGTACATCCTAAAACCTAATGCATGGGAGGATGGGAGGCAGATATTCTTCCGTGCCTTCTCTTGCTTCCCTCAGTGTGTTGAGGCCTTTAGACACTATCGTCCCATCTTCTCCATTGATGGTACGTTCTTGATTGACAAATATCAGGGCACACTTCTTACAGCCATATCCTATGATGCGAACAACAAGTTGGTTCCTTTGGCATTTGCCTTGGTTGAGAAGGAGAACAATGACAGTTGGGGATGGTTCTTGAGGCTAGTCCAGATACACATGGTTAGGCCTGGTAGGGAGGTTGGCGTCATATCTGATAGGCATTAGGGCATACTTAATGCCGTGAGAGAGCAGATAGAGGGGTATGCACCGTTGCACCATCGTTGGTGTACTCGGCACCTTGCCGAGAATCTACTCCGAAAGGATGGTGTCAAGGGTAACTTTGATCTGTTCTAGGAGGCTGCTCGATAGCTTGAGGACAAGTACTTTAAGGAAAAGTTGGAGCAGGTCAGAACCGCATCAAATGCAGAAGGTAGACAATGGCTCACAGGTTTGATGAGGGATTTGGAGAAATGGATGAGAGCTCACGACGCCGGTGGCTAGAGGTACGAGTTTCAGTGCAGCAACATGGCAGAGTCATTCAATAAGTTGCTATTGGGGATACGTGGTATGCCCATGAATGCAATTGTTCAATTCACCTTTCTATAAGCTTGTTGCCTGGTTCAACGATTGACATGCCCATGCATTGCAGTTGCGGAGTGATAGAGAGATATGGGCTCCAAAACCAAAGGCACACCTAGAGAAGGCAAGAGAAAGGGCTGGCACAAATGAGGTTGCATGCTTTGACCATGCCACAAGGACTTATTAGGTCAAGCATAGGGGTGGTACAACGTCCGACGGTGAGGTCCAAGAGTCGAGAATACATGTGGTTGTCCTCCAAGATTTCAAGTCGAGAGTCAAGGACCGATCTTGGACGGAGTGGTAAGCCAATTGACTTATTTTTGTACGTTAAGTTGCATAACAATACATTAGGCGTTCTTGGACCGACATTAGGAGTTATCTATTGTAGTTAGTGCAACCTTTGAGCCGTATAACCCTTATAATACGTTAGATTCTTGTACAAAAGAAAACAAAACCTATTGCTATCTATTCAGAAGTATTATTATTGAGAACTTTGTTGCAGGGCAATACACTGAAATGCTCAGTTGAAGAGATCGAGCACGTTCGGCCGAGAGTCAATGACGACTACATACTTGGCTTCCTAGACGTAAGATTAAAAATATTCTTTTAAACATATCATTAATACATTATATTCTTTTAGTTAACATAGTTTTGTACAACAGATGCTATCACGTCATCTATGCCGTGCGGCTGGTCGTTGTAGTTGCAGGACAGACACGACGCAAGACGTGTATGTTCCTTCCATAGGAAGAGGAGGCTTGGGTTCCTCTAGTCAAGCAGCTATAGGAGACGGGGACAAGGACGAGGAGGAGGACGACGACGATGACATGGACAAGAGGCACGATGAGCTTGGCCCCTCTCAGCTCCTTGACGCTCCCTTGACTCATCCTACACCGCCTCTAGGCACTAGGCGACGTCGTCCACATGACCCTTACACTCCAGGCACCAGCGCTCTGGGTCATAAGGGTAAGGGCAAGAGTAGGAGGTAGTGAGGGATGTGGTAGCTGTTAGTATGAACTATTATGGATTTTGTATTTACTTTTCTGTAACTATTTGGGACTATATGGACATTATGGACTATTTGGACTTTGCATGACATATTATGTTGGTTGTGATGTTCGTTGTGGTTGCATTATGCTCCTTGAATGATTAAATATTTGGAATATATATTGATGTCTCTGTGTTGTAACTATGGATGCTCCTAAAACAAGACCGTATCTTGCGAATTTTTCCCGTGAACCTTTAATCATACTACACTTCTACAAAGGCACAAATATAGTACACAGATTAACTATAAATTTATTAGAATGTGTATAATCCAAACGTATTGTACATACGCTTTGTAGATGAATCTAGGATTACCAAGCAACAGTGAATGAATTTATGCTTTTCAGATAATAAACATAGACTTTTCAGATACACGGACAACATCGAATTATCACAACACTGATATAGTACTAGCATGCAAGGAAGCACAACTCCACTCTATCTCCACCATCCATCTTATGACTATTTGATCCAAGGGCTGAGGTGAAGAGGCACACGGATCGCTGACATGGCACATTGAGAGGCCTCCATTCCTCCTCTCAACCTATAAATAACCACTCACTCCCTCTCATTCACACACACAACAAGGAAGAAGAACACTCCTCAACATTTGCTTTCATTACAGTACCAATGTCTGGAGGGTCGTCCAGAGGGAGAGGAAAGAGGAAGGAAACTACCTGGGGGTGGGAGGGTCCTCTTGGTCCTGATTTCTTTGAAGAAGCTCTTTATGAGAGGTTCCCAGTTGAGAGCAAAAGTGATTTCACCAAAAAGACACCACTGAGAGGATACGATGAAAGGAAAGAAGAGTGGCTAAAATGCATGCGTGGTGAGGACTGCCTAGTGTAGATGTTCACCAAGGGAATAGATGGAGGTCGTTGTTTCTTCAAATGCCCACGAGCATGGGTAATTGCTATTACCATTTGTTTCTTCAATATGTTTATCTTGTATATCACTTACACGCCATACTTATTGTAGTCTTCCTTGGCCGAAGAAAACTATGGGTTCAGTAGGTGGGTCGATCCTCGACATATTTATCCACATGCAGAGTACATCTACTACCTATAGGACCGTATCTTTGATCTAGAAAGAGAAGTTAGCAGCGGTTACAAGGACGACGGACAGAACGACAACAACAATGGTGCTGATTCATAGGAGGCACTCTACAATGATCCATATTGCACCTGCCCTAACTACAAGAACAAGGGGCCTCCCCGTCACCCCCACCACCACCAACACCAGCAATGGGAGGCTACTATGGAGAAGGTACAACACAATTTACTATGTGGCCACACTACTAGGATGACTTTATCTTTTTCACATGTACCCAGGTTTAATTAACCAAGGCATGTTAGGTTTAATTACCTAAGACATGGTTTAATTACCTAAGGCATGTTAGGTTTAGTCGAAGGAAACTCTGTACCTAGGTTCGGTACATGTAGTCACATGTCATTTAATATGTTTCGTGTGTTGATTTATATAATGCCGTACGTTGTTAGGTTTTTTTGCAGCACGTGTTCATATTTCAATACGTTTGTATCATTACGCGGAATATTAAGACCATAGATAATGAAAACAACCACATAATGAAAAGTTCAATACTATGCCACATTACACAACATATTAATACAACAACTACGTGCCGACAGTAGACATAGGGGCAAATGCACTTCCAAATCCTCAGTCTGAAATGTACTGAGTAAGCAACTCATCATCTGAGTACCAGTCCTCTACTACAACCCTGTTGCTATGGCTAGGCTCAACTGCGTTGCTCTGACCTGCCTGTCGCTTGTAGTAAGCGGCCTCCGCTTCATCTACGGCCGCTGCGGCCTGAGTGAAGAACACATCGTCATCCTCCTCCGCCTGTAAGCCCGCCTCTGTTAGAGTGATGAGCTCGCTCAGTCTGCCAGTGTCGTCCTCAGCCTCCTGCGCCTGCATGCCCGCCTCTGCTAGAGCGATGAGCTCGCTAAGTCTGCCAGTGTCATCCTCAGCCTCCTGTGCGTGCATGCCCACCTCTACTAGAGCAATGAGCTCACTCAGTCTAGCAGTGTTGTCCTCATCCTCGTCTCCCTCATCAAACAACACAATCGGTGATTGAACGGTGCAACCAGCTCACGATCTATGGTCATCTAACTTCTTCTCCTCATACCTTGCACAAGCCACCTCTGTGGCATGTTCCCCGCTGCAACCAATCCCTTCATGTATAAAATGCAATCAGTTAGCAACGTAATTATATTATATTTAAAACCAGGCAACGAAAAAAAAAGTTTTCAAGCACTCATTGGCACATAATGTAGCAACATGCTTGTTAAAGACCTGCATCTATACTCTTGCCTCCTCCCTTGCCCTCTCCTCCTCTAACGTCATCCGCCTCTCCAATCCCCATTTGTTAAGCCCAACATTGATTGGGTTACAAATACCGCGATGTCTAGCAAACTCACGCATCTTTTCTTTGTGATGTTTAACAAATAGGTTGACGTAGTCAGGTCCATATCCCCTCTTTCGTGCAATTAGTTGCCTCTTCTTTGGTTCATCCAAGAACTTAGCTTCACCATCATAACATTCCCAACTGCATTTTCTAGTGCTCTGTTCAAAAGAAATATTATATCATATATGCCTTAGCAAAGCAAACAAAATACGATTTCATGTTTACCAGAAAAATAACGAACCTCATCATACTCAATCATATGGCCGCAATAATGGCCTATTCCAAGCTCCGAAGGGACTAGGCCATAGTTGGATTTTACACCACATTCGCACATGGCAGGAGGTGCTTTGTAGATTACCCTTTCTTTCTTCTTTTCCTTAACCCTCCGTAGTTCTTCCGGCCATTGGTTCTTAGGACCATACAACCACTCCTTGAAACGACACTTCGCCATTGAAAACACCTAAATAATGAGACATTAGTACATGAACACATATAGCTCAAGATTTCAAAACATACACTTTGCACTTACTTCATGCTTATTTGGACACACAAACTCCAATGTATTCTCAGGGTTTATCACAGCTCGATCTCCGCAATAGCACAGAGGAGGTTTCTTGAGTCATCTAACTACGGCTAGGTGCTTATCCTTAGCCATCATTGGTGGAGGGTTAGGGGGGGTGGAACCCACCACTTGAAGTGCTCATGTGGATGTCTCTCTCTAAACCAATCGTCGAAAAAGAGGTACCTAGGATCAAACTTGTCTGTACAATTAACCAACTGAAAGAAAAAGCACCTCTCATGGTCCTACACAACGAGATTCCAACAAAATATTAGTAGCATACTTACACAAATAAAGAAAAAGGATAGTGCAAACAATTTCTTACATTAAACCGACTACATGTGTAGAAGCAACGCGCCGCTGTGTCCGGATGTTTCGATTGAAAAACATGGACTGGGAAACCACAGTCATAGTTAGGGACAGGGAGGTCAGGAGAGACGGGGGCATCTTTGCTAGACGCGTCGTGGTATAATTCTCGAGGACGACCCTGTTTTCGCCAAAACTCCTCCCGAAACATTTCTTGCATCTAACAAAACGGATGTAATTTAACAAACATAAATCAAAACATCACAAATAAATATCAATGAGAACCATAACTACAATACAACCAATTTCATTCTAAGAATCGAAAGGAGTTAACATTAAACCCTAAACCTAGGGTTTCTCATTTGATCCACAACAATGAACCCATAACATAACTACATGCGCCTTGGTTTGCTAGCTTTTTCCATGCCTTGGAATGAACCTACGGTTGTATAATACATATATTGAGGGATACAAGTGATGATGATTCTTAGGTTCAAAAATCCGACTAATATATACCGAATCGATGCGAAAAAACAAGGAGGGGAGTGAGGATACCTTGCTCATGAAAATCTACGAATCAAATCAAGGTTTTCAAGGTCCAATATGTCGATTCGTGGGGTAGGGTGAAGTGGGGAGAGAAAAACCCGAGAGGGAGGAGAAAGAAGAGGAAGAACGCTTGGGCAAGAAAGTTGGGCCAGGGTTAAATATAGGGAGCTCGGCGCCAGTCACTCTAGCGCCGAGCCCCCTGGCAGGTCATGGACCGTGCCCAGGAGCTCAGCTCTAGAGACGCTAGCGCCGAGCTCGGTGCCAGCATCAATGGCGCTGAGCTAAGGGTCCATTTCCTGAATTCTTTCCGCCAGAGGTCTATTTGTGAGAAACTTTCAAAAAGGGCCAAATTGTAAAAAAAATTCAGACATTCATGCACGCGACCGTCCTGTGCGGGCCATTCGCCGAGTTCCTGGCATCGCTGCCGTCCCCACCACTCGCGCTCGTCTCCAACTTCTTCCTCGGGTTCACGCGTCGCGTCGTGGCCGACGCCAGCGTCCGCCACATCGTGTTCAATGGCTTGTCCTGCTTCGCCGCGGTGATCTACAAGGCGCTCGCCATGAGCCCGCCGGCCATGATCCAAGTGCCCGGCATGCCAGAAGCCCAGAACACGTGGTGGTCAGGGCGGAGGAGGAGGTCCCGGATGGTGTCACCAAGAGGGCCGATCCCGACAACCCGTTCACACGCTTCTTCATGGACAAAATCGATGACTCGGACGTGCGCAGCTGGGGAGTCCTCAGCAATAGCTTTGATCGATGATAGCGGAGCAGCACCTAAACGTAAGGCATGTGGCCATGGTGTTACTTCGGCCATGTCTTTGCACTTTGTAGAAGCTTATGGAAAGAGCTATAGGAGGCCTATGATCGATGACGTCGTAGGGAGGCACTCCCAGAGGTCGTTCGAGTCTAGGAAAAAGCGGGAGCCGATGGACTCCGCCATGGTGGAGTAGTCAGGCCACGAGAGAGTCAGCACCGTGTGCCCCTATGCCACCAGCGTGCGCGCCAGCGATGAGCCTACGGTCGTGTGCTGCCTAGCCCCGCGTGAGGTGCACGAAGCCGTGGCTGCCGGGAGCACGTCGTCGACGGAGGCACGGTACTGCACCAGGCAGCGCTCTCTAGGCGTGGCCGCAGTGCGCCGAGGCCATGGCCTCGGCCACACCCTCGGCCATCTCATGCAGCGGTGGATGACCTAAGGACGCATCAGGGCGCTTCGAGGTCCGAGGCCGCTGGGGAGGAGGAGGGTGGCTGCTTCAAGGTGCGCAGGCGCTCGTCGTGCTCTTTGGCTCGTGCGTAGGCCACCGCGGGCGCCCATCACGCGAGCGGAGCATCGTCGCTGCTCCGCTTGTGCATAGGCCACCGTAGGTGCTCAATGCCGCTCCGCCTCATGCTCTGTCCACCGTAGCCAATCGCTCCTCCGTGGGTGGGATTATTCTTACGGAGGAGACGGAGACTAACGCCCATACGCGTTCCCGTTGGAATACATGTCTACCAGTGGCCCTTGTATGCAGGATATGTAGAAAATGGCATCAACGAGGGAGCGATGAAATTATAATGACAGTGCTCTAAATAGATGAATTATAACGACATATCTCCAAACTTTCAAAATTATAATGTTATGGATAAAAAAACCTTTTAACTAACAGATTTGCTGGTGCCTAGACATCTTCTGACGGTTCCCGCACAAGGAGCGAGTGAGCGTCTAGCACATCGAGCTCGCGAGCAAGCGCACCGGCAGTGGGTTCGCGTCGCCTCGGGCATCGCCCACGTTTGACCGAACATCGCCCGCGTCACCAGCCGCTTCCCACCCGAATCCATGTACACCCGATCTACTTTTAAAATATTCAGATGCAACAGTTGCAACATATAAAAGACAACAGTTGAAACACTTGAAACAAGCGTCTATGACACTTGTGAAAATACCTGAAAAACATTTAAAAATCATTGCAAACAAATGCAATATCCAGATGAAAAACACTTGCAAACATAAATATGAAACACCTAAAAATACGAAATATATGCTTGCAACATGCATGTATATGTAACATTCAGATCTACTTTTACAACATCTAGATAAAACAATTGTAACATACATTTGTAATAGTGGAAACATTTGGAACATACACTAACATATGTGTATAGTCATTATAACATGTGCGACATGTCGATCTACTTTTGCAATATCAATATACAACACATGCAACATACCTCTAAAACACTTGAAACATACCCTTGCAACATACGGTTTTCACCCTTTTTTCTTGCGTATGACGCAACACAGAGCGGGGGAACGGTCGATTCCGGAAGTCTGCATCTTGGCCACCGTCATCGTAGCCGCTATTGGGCTAGTCGCCCATGCCGGAGGAGTTGCCCCTACCTGATCTCATACGCATCATTGCTGGAGACCGTCTCCAAGGGAGGCAGCGGCCCGGGCGCCATGGAGATAGAGAGGGGAAGGCCGATTGGTTGCCACTCCTAGCATGAGCTGCCACCAGAGAGGGGTAGAAACAGGTGGGGGAGCGATGCAGAATGGAAACCACACACATCAGTTGGTGAGAATGGTGGAGAGGGAAGAAGCTGCACGACGACGCTCAAGTGTGGTGGGGAGGAAGGATGAAGGTAGGCGGGCAGCTGGGCGCAGTGAAGAAGCTACACGATGACATCTTTCAGTTTTACTCAGTGTCCCTCGATGTTTGTCTATGTTACTCTACATCACTTGACACCTCTCTTGGTAGAGTCGTCCCTTAAAGTCACTCATTGACATTTGGCGTCCTTCAACGTCATGTGATGTCTATCGACGTCACATCGAATCTCAACCCCCTCAATGTCCTCCAATGTCTCTCGACATCCCTCAATGTCCCTCAACATCCCTTGTCAATGTCATCTATAACAGAACCGACCAAATCATAAGAACGTAAGTACAAAAACAATCACCGAAGCGATCAAATTCCTGTACTTAAGCTCCTATAATCCCGGTAGTCCGGAAATCACGAAGGATTTCAACCAACTCTCGACATACAAACCAAGATCATAGTGATTCAACACAACACATCATTCGTTACAACATTTCACAAGTAGCATTCGAATTATATCCATCAGAGTTCAAATAACATATTACAAACCAAGTTTGAGTGTGCGGAAGCAACATAGTTTAGTACAAAACATCATAGTTTTCAAATACATTGCCAAGTCTGAGTCATGTTCCACAAAAGCATTATTAGGTACGAGAACTAGTAGAGACCGCGCCCAACAGTCTAGTCTTCATCCCCAGCTGGGAGAAGGCAGTACTTGCAGCAACCAAAGTAGAACTGGTCATCTGCAACAGGTGGGAGATAAACCCTGAGTACGAGAAGGTACTCAGCTAGACTTACCCATCAAAACCAGAAATAAAAGACACCAAGGGTCATGCAAGGCTTATGAGGTGGGCTAGCTTGACACAGTTGCATAAAAGAGCTTATGATTATAGTAACCAATTTAAACTTAGCATCAAGCTTATCATCATTTACCTGTCCACTAGATTTGCACCTGTACTAGAGCACTCACTTATTAGGAGCAATCAATATTAACCATAGCAGGTATAATAAGGTTGTCATCATCATATCATCATTTCCGAACCATTATATTATTTAGTGTATCTACATTGGAGATAAGCCCGTCAAGTTCTCACTAACCGGGAGAGACGGCGACTCGAATCGAATTACAACTCAGCTGAGGGGGTATTCCTAACTCTCACCCTGGCATACTTAGTAAGGGTAGCCGTGGGTCACCTTTGGAACAACTCAGGAACCAAATTCACGGGTTCGATCAGCGCCAGCACTCTCAGGGATTACCCTTCTGCTAGGACGATCAGGACTTTTAAATCACCTGCCCTTGGACTCACGCCTATGGCTCCCTTCCGAGGCGCACTTTATACTTATCGACTCCCGGCCTGAGGTGAGCTACTCGGCTTCGTGGTCGGTCTCCAGACCCGGCCAACTAAGAGAGAGGCATGCGTTCAACATGAACAGGAAAGGCTCCAAGATTCAGTCCTTAATCGACACAGACGGAGTCACTACAAACCGGCAAGCCTCCGTCCGGTCTTCATTTCAAATTAAGACTGGTTCTTTTCCACGATAGCAAATATAGCCAACCGTGCCACATGTATATTCCTATATCTCGTAGGTGACAGGAAATCACCCGACTTCTACCGCGTTTGAGCAAGGCTAAGCACTATGCGAACCTGAGCTACATAGGATTCAGGGTAACAATATCTGGACAAGGATTGGATAACCAATGCAGCAAATGTTTGCATCCAACACCTAAACTTAATGCAACAATATATATATATATATAACAATAATACTGTAACTGCATTTCGGAAAATAGGAGGCTTAAAATGCTCTAGGGCTTGCCTTTCACAAAGTTGCAAGGACGGTGATCCGGGCACTCAACGGCGACCTCGTCTAGCACTTCTCCTGAAGGCTGCACCTCCTGAACCTCCGGTGTCGGCTGCTGCTGCTCGCTCGGTTCCTTGAATTCCAGCAGTGTCACACCCTCCGATACACCTATTGCATGCTGATGCATAAGATAAATATCATGGATGCATAAGGAATGACATGATGCTTATGATGAATGAATCACAGTAAGTGTTTACGAAAGCATCACTGGACACCCGTTTACCGAGTAAAATAGCTCTATTCGAATCACTTTAAGCATGTATCTAACTTAACTTAAAGAACAAGATCAACTTACCTAACTTACATAACCTAAGATAAAGATGCTCATCTTCAGTTAAAGGCCTAACACCTAGGAATATTACCACAAACTTAGAAATAGTAAAGGCATACATAAATTAACATTCAAAGTTTCATATGCACACAAGTAGTCCATTAATTCAATCACAACAAGAGTTCTACAAATCCAAATGACTTGCATGAGGACATTCTAGAAAGCTTATGAAATTCTCTACAAATCAATTGTAAACATCATAGCATGATTCTTACGTTAACCAAATTGAATTCCAGTAAATCTAGAATATATCTAGAAATGACAGGGCTACTAACTTAATTATTTAATGATGATGCAAAAGCCTAATTTGACCAAACCAAGTTTACCAACTTGTTGCACATACCAGAGGAACACTAGAAAGTATAGTGCTAACTTCTAAATAAATTATTTAATATCATTTTCCAATTTATTTAGTTAATTAGGTGATTAAAGCAATATATAGTAAAACTGTTCATAAAAATCTTCAAAAATTACAGTAGCTATCTCATGCTTCACATAGACTACCATAAAAATTTCAAAGCCATTGAGCAAGCAGAACTTGTTGTACCCAAAATAACAGATGGCCTGTCTATTTCTAGCATAATTAGGAAACCCTATTGAAAAGTGTCAAGCAATAGATTTCTCATGTTTACTAGCCTCATTCTAGCATAAGAATAGCACTCACCAATTTTTACAATTACTAGATCTATAGAAAAATTATGAAAACTCACACAAGATCCATCCATACAAACAAGATAATTTTCTATCTCCTACATACAGTGTCCAAAATTTATGAAAATTTAACTACAAGCTATTCATGATATGAGAAGTACACCATAAAAATTTCATGCCATTTGGATCTACCTAGAAAAAGATATAATTACCCCTATTTCTTGCATGATTAAAAGAGATAAATAGAAACTCCTATTTTTATAACAGAACATGGCATGGAGTATATTTTTAATATAAATTAGATATTATCATGAACTCAACAAAATTAGAACCACATCATTTGGATCTACCATCTAAGAGCTACATATTTTTGAATATGTACATAAATCTGTGAAATAATAAAACAAAACAAAATAAGAAAACCTATTCAACTACTGGTGGGCCGGCCCAAAGAAATGGCGGCCCGTGACGCAGGCGTAGGCGCGGCCCAGAAATGGCGCGGCCCAGCCAGGCTCCCGCGTCAGCCGCGGCGGCTGACGCGTGGGACCCACGTAACAGAGAGACAGGCAGGGAAGGAGAACAGGGCGACGGCGAAGCTCATCGCCGGTGACTCTTCCGGCGAACCCGACGGTGCTACGGTGTTCACTACATCAATGTGCATCTAGCAGTGCCCTCAATTGATGCTATTGGCGTGGCTACCGGGGTTGGCGACGAGCATGGCGGCGCACGGCCGCGGCATGGCCGGCTCCGGTGAGACGATGGCGTCGCAGCCCCTAATGGTGACCCTACGAGCTTCAGCAACGCTCCTAAGACCTAGCGTGAGGCAGAGGGGGGATGGCAAGGGCGCGAGGACAGCTGGCCGCGTGGAGCAACAACGCCGATGAGGTCAGCCATGGCGGCGGTGGAAGGAAGCTACGATTTCGCCCTTAACACGGCGCAATTGGATTGACGGTGGGGTGGAGAAGGTAGAGGAGATCACTGCAAAGCCACAGACGAGCTGGGCAACGCATTTTCGCGATGGCGAGCGTGCACAGTGATGGCGACACTCGGTCGGAAACGGAGAAGCCGCTGCGGCTCGACGTTGCGCGCTGTGGAGGCGAGAGAGAGGCAATGGAGCGGTGAGCGCGTTCGGGCAGGCGCTGGCCTTCTTCTAGAGCTTGGACGCACGACGTGGAGGCTTTGGCAGCGCATGAGCACCACATGGCGAACATCTTCTGCGTCGGTTGGCCATGGCGACACTGACCATTTTATGAAACGTTGCGATTCAGTGTTTGACGACTATGACTGACAGCGCCATTTCATCGTGTCAACATGGCTAATCCAATGACCCTTTGCAAAAACTATGTACATGAAAATTGTAGGTCTACCATCCATCTACAATTTCTTTTCAAGGACCAACACCTAAATCGTCGTGGATCCGAAGTTACATGAAGCCAAAGTGGGCTTGATGCAACTGAAAATGTAGCTACGACTTAGAATATTTTCTAAGTGTGAAATCAGCATGGAATTCTGACTTGTGGGCCATGTTTGAGGCTATTCCACACATTTTCATGAGTTGATCATAAAACAACTTTTGTTCCTTGATAAATTAGCTACAACTTTGGTAAAGAGTGCACAGCCATGCAAAGTTTCTAGGTTGGTCTTTTGAATCAGTCAAACAGTGGCACTCAAGGGGTCATTTCAAGTCAAACCTCCACTCAAGGGCAATTTTGTCATTTTGATCTACATAAACAATGTCCAAACAATTACCCTAAGTGTAGTTAAGGTGTATTAGATCATGATTAACCACTTTACACAATTGTTATACCAATTTTTCTAATGATCACATGTGATGAAGCAACTAAAACAAGCAATTCACTCATATGTTTCAATTCCATGTTTCACATGTTTCATGACCTTGTTGTTATTTTATATTTGTCATATTACTACCCTGTTGCCATGTTTTAAGGTATGAGAAATTCATGTTGCATTCATAAGTTGCACTACTACCATTCATAAGCAATCAAGTACAAAACAAACAGAATATGCGAATGTTGCATATGTATGTTTCAATGATAATGGCATGATGACATAGATGATGCGTATGTTTATGAAATGACATGCAATTTAGTGGAAGCCAAACACCTAGGGTGTTACAGTGTCATCAACTCAACTCCTTCGAACTTCGCCGCCGGCGTCACTGCCACCTCGTTCAACCATTTGAATCACTTTTAGAATTGCTTTCTATATATCTTGCTCTATATTTTTTGTTTGTGACTTTCTACTAAGTTGACATACAACTTTAGTAAGAAAGGGATGCATCTTACATGTGCACTCGGTGGATGAGTGTTCTTCTTTCTAGAATTCATGTACCTGTGTGATATACATTTCGAGTGTAAAATTTTGTCACTAGTGATGGCCTCCACACATGGCATGGGACTATGATCTACTCAGTAGCTCACAGTGAGGAAACAATAACAAGGATAGAAATTAGCAAACTTAATGAAGCTATGTTTTGTAAATAAGTACTCGCGTGACAAATTATGTGTAATAAGCTTTATACACAACAATGGCTTACTGCTATAGAATATGGCATCTCTAGTTATGCATAGCAATCCTCAGACATTTGCAATCATATTGAGAGTATGACACAAAACATATAAAAACAACGTAGATGATTCTCGTAGAAAATTCCAGAGGACAATGTTGAAGCAACCACAACAAGTAAATAGGATTTTGGAAAAATGACCACAAATTATATAAGCATAGCTCCAACAGAGTACAAGTGCTTGTTGCTCTCTCTCACAACCCTACTTGATCCTCTAGGGCCCTCTAATTCTTGTCGTACATAAAAAACTAGTGCAATAGAAATGTCTAGCCTAGTCATCTCGAGCGCTACTAATTGCTCTAGTTGACGCCTATGACCTCCTCCCCCTTTGTTTGTATAGTGCCCTCCAAGATCCTCATGCATATAAGTAGGAGTCCTATTTCTAATAGGATTCAACATTAAAGAACTACGGCTACAACTTTGACATCTGAGAGGGGGTAAATTTGACCACTTAAAAAACTAAGGCTAAAACCACTTATAAAAAACTACAAGTTCTATCTAAATGTGGACTAAGGATTTTCTCTTGCTTTCTCATAGTCTCTTTTGCCAAATCCCTCAAGAAATCATCAAGATTTGAGCAAGGGAGTTGGGAGCACCAAGAATAGAGAGAGACAAAAAGCTTTAGGTCGAAATGAGTGAGTGAAGAAGATGACCAAGAAGGTATAAATACCCCCTCAACTCCCACAAAACGATCGACCTGACAGCATGGAGGCTCCGCGGCGCGGAGGCTCTGCCTCCATGCGCAGAGGTTTCGTGTAGGCCAGAACATATTAGAATGAAGATCATTTGGGTTTTTATGACTGGGATTATTTGTAATGTAGGTACATATGTGAGCATTTAGTTCCACCCAGCACACTATTAGTATCCCCTTAATAGTACAGCTTGTTCTATAACTCAATTTCAAAACATAAAATGAAGCAATCTTGCTCCTTAGTCATTGCAAGCCATGCTTTTGAGTTGGGGTCTCCTCCTATGTTTCTTTGCACCCATAACTTATGATCCGCTATTAAACACTTGTAAAAGCCATTAATTCTTTAATTATGTGGCCAACATCACCAAAACCTACTTAGGGCTTGATTGCACTTACATGTGTGTGTAAGCACAATAGTAAAGAGGTGTGCAAACCTCACTAAACTCAAGGATAGCACTTAAAGTAAAGCATTAATGTGGCTTAAACTAGCCTAAGCACAAACAACTACAACATCTTAACCCGACAACATTTAGATGTCAATGACCTAGTGCACATGCATTTTCCCCATATGTTCTCAAGGACAACTAGCGAGTGTAATTCTAATATGTGAAATTGCCAACTAAGAATGTGAAACACTGACATTGTATTCTCCATCAATTGCACCACACAATGTGAAACACTAACATTCTATGTTGAACTCCCTTTATTTCAAACTATAAGTTACTTTGACTTTTTTTGTATATCCATTTTATTATGTCTCTAGATAAATAATACGTCAGAATACATAGCAAAATGGATGAAATTAAAAGTCAAAGCGACTTCTAATTTGAAGCAGATGGAGTAGTTGTCAAGCGGTTCAGTAAAACAACTTCAACTCTATTGGTTGAGCAGCTCGTATTATATGTTTTCAAGCTCTACCAAAACACCAAAATCTAGTTATGTTGTCAAGATTCAAGAACTCGATTAATTTTTCAGAAGCAATATTATATGTTTTCATTTTGCAACATATACAAATTATATATAAATGCCTATTTTTTACCAAATCTAATAGGACACAATCCAATTCTACAATTGGATCCGGTCAAGCTGCTCGGGATGCGATCATTTTCGACACGATTGTTGGCATGTGTAAGTCACAAGGCCTGATAGACATCGGCCCATCCTACCCTTCGCAAAATGCAAATCGATGTCAGCAAACTGCCCAGCAGCCTAGGCCCCTTCTAAAAAAACATAGCCTAGGCCCCACCTCCTCAGGGACCTGCACGGTAATAATCTCCTACAACTAAAAAGAATAAAATATGGATATTTTTTGGTGCGACATTTATTTTGGTTCGTTCGTCTGCTAACGCCTACGATCCCATGACATCTCCCGCATGCTGCGTCCTTTGGTGCGATTCTCCTTAATTGAATATTGTCTATCATGTGATAGAGGAATCATGGCAAAATAGGAAGTAGAAAATTATTGTGCTATCCATATACACATTGCATATTTGCATGCACCAGCATACATGGTAATGAGCAAAAGAAAAGAGAATTAACACAGAAGGAAAGAGAATTAAGATAAAAGAAACCTCTTTGTATTTATGAGAACCTTACCAAATCTGTCTACATTTAATTACTTCCTATCTTTGCATTTGCAAAAGGGACAATTTTTTCTCCTTTTATTTGGTTTCACGCTCACGTGTTTCATCACCATCGCTTGTTGTTTCTTGCTAAAATTGCCATTGGGTATGTTCATTTTGAATCCTTTCTCCATATTCTAATTAAACTATAACATTTTGAATTAGGATACGAGGTAAGACATGCAAACAGATATTTCAAAACTACCTATAGAGTCTAAAGAACTTAATAAATAAATCCTTCTGGAGGCAATGTAAATTCTCTCTAATCTTTCATTTGGTGTAGTTAGTGTTATTATAGTACCCGCATGTATTTCTACAACTAAAAAGAATAAAGTGTGGATATTTTTTGGTGCGATATTTATTTTGGTTCGTCCATCTGCCCACGCCTACGATCCTACGATATCTCCCGCATGCTGCGTCCTTTGGTGCGATTCTTCTTAATTGAATATTGCTAGGAATCATGGTAAATAGGAAGTAGAAAATTATTGTGCTATCCATATACACATTGCATGTTTGCATGCACCAGCATACATGGCAACGAGCAAAAGGAAAGAGAATTAACACAGAAGGAAATATAATTAAGACAAAAGGAACCTCTTTGCATTTCTGAGAACCTTGCCAAATCTGTCTACATTTAATTACTTGCTCTCTTTGCATTTGCAAAAGGGACAGCCTTTTTCCTCCTTTCATTTGGTTTCACGCTCACGTGTTCCATCGCCCTTGCTTGTTGTTTCTTGCTGAAATTGCCCTTGGGTCTGTTCATTTTGAATCATTTCCCCATATTATAATTAAACTACAAAATTTTAAATTAAGATACGAGGTAAGACATGCAAACAGATATTTCAAAACTACCTGTAGAGTCCAAAGAACTTAATAAATAAATCCTTCTGAAGGCGATGCAAATTCTCTCTAATCTTTTATTTGGTGTAGTTAGTGTTATCATAGTACCCGCATGTATTCATGAGAAATAAATCGTGGATAAAACATGAACACTTTTTGGTGCGATATTCCAACATAGGTCCATCGTCCTGCTAATATCCTTGAGGCAGATCACATAAAGGATGAGAGACCCTCTATGAGATTGCTCACAAGAAACTCAAACTTATATCTGACCATAGTAAATGTTGAATTGCTCTGCATCAAAAACATCGGCAATGATAAGTGGGGACATAGGTTTTAGTATGCATAGTGGAGGAAAACTCAACATTGGCCTTCTCAGTAACTTTTCTAATCCTTTACAGTGCTAACTTGTCCTTACTCAGATAGTCAAGAGGTGCACTATAAAATTATGCACCACTAAGAAAAGTGTCATCATTGGTTGCCTTGACCTGAAAAATATGTTGAAATTAAGAATTACAACACCTAATTCAACATCTTGGAACAGACACTCATGTGGATACCTTATTCTACAATATATGTCTGTGTGGAATAGTCATAAAGCTAGACATATTTATACGGTGAGTATAACATACTTTGTTTTAAATTTTTATGAGAGATTATTTAAGACACGCAGTATCATCCATGTGACAGTCACTAATATTTACATATATATTCGAACCTGTGTGTACAGGATTATATGGAGATGCAGCGGAACTTATTAATGGATTTATTGGCGCACGGAAGAAATGGATATCGAAGAATTATTTCTGCCGATATAAAATATTATGTCTTAGCCATATCACGAAAAAATCTATACAGTAGAGTTTATGAGCCTACGACGCTGCGCTCTCCGTGACTGTGTTAATTTCATAAACTTTGATTTTTAAATTAAATGTCACTTTAACGTTAGTATTTAATTTAACAGTATTATTATCTTATCGAACGATCCGTATATTTTTAGTAAAAAAATTTAGTTGTTTCGTATCGACGTACGAACTCGCTGCCCAGTAAACCTCCAAAATTTCCGACCCAAAGCGCCCAAAGACACACGATTTCGCACGGCTTGGCGGCTTCCCGCTCACATTTTCGGCTCGCACACCCCCGCTTACCGCCTAAACCACCCCGATCCGCGGCATCACGCGTCCCCACGCCAAACCACCCCCGCGCGCTGAAATCCCAGCCGTACCGCGCATCCAACGCCTCAGAGACCGCCATCTCAGCGATCCGCGCCGCCACCGCTTCCACCAATCACGTCCCGCCTCACCTTTCTATATAACCCCACCGCATCCTCCATCCAGAGCACACAGCCAAAAGCCACGAGCACTCGACAAATTCCAAATCCGCCGCTTCCCACCTCGCGTTCGCCGCTCCATTTGATCGATTCCTTATGGCTCCCAAGGCCGAGAAGAAGCCCGCCGAGAAGAAGCCGGCGGAGGAGAAGGCCGAGAAGAAGCCCAGGGCGGAGAAGCGCGTGCCCGGCAAGGAAGGCGGCGAGAAGAAGGGGAAGAAGAAGGCCAAGAAGAGCGTCGAGACGTACAAGATCTACATCTTCAAGGTGCTCAAGCAGGTGCACCCGGACATTGGTATCTCGTCCAAGGCCATGTCCATCATGAACTCCTTCATCAACGACATCTTCGAGAAGCTCGCCGCCGAGGCCGCCAAGCTCGCCCGCTACAACAAGAAGCCCACCATCACCTCCCGGGAGATCCAGACCTCGGTGCGCCTAGTCCTCCCCGGCGAGCTCGCCAAGCACGCCGTCTCCGAGGGCACCAAGGCTGTTACCAAGTTTACTTCCTCTTAGGTTGCTGCGGCACGGTGCTACGGTCCTGTTTCGTTTCCTCGTGTGTTTAGGCCAGTGCTAGGTTGCTCGTGGAACAATGTAGAATTTGTTGTATCTGCAGAATGATAATCAGTTACCCTTGTGGAAGTTTCTAATATATTGCAATATGCTAATATGATTTGCTTCAAATCTTGAGGAGGTTGTCAATTTTGGTACGATTTTTGCATGCGGTGCTGTTTAAATTTGCGACAACGGCCACGGTTTTTACATCTCGTACTATATTTGGCGCCAATATTTGCTTGGGATTGCCTGGGGTTAAAACAATCTCCTGGACGATGTAATGTGTTCAGGGGTTTATGGGTAAACAATATTTGTCAGAAATGTTTGAGGCACTGCTATGTGAAATCTGATCGCCTGATTTGTGTCAATGTTTGCCTTGGCCAGTTGTCAGTATTCACATCCGGACAAATTAATTTGTGCTCATGGACTTCTAACTGAATTTATCATCACAAATTGCAAGAAAATGATATAAAGCTTTGTGTTGTTTTCGGAGTTTGGACGATTTGTGGCGCCATGCACCTGACTGGGGAGGCTCATCTTGGTTCTCGTCTTTAGGACAGTTACTTGCAGGTTTCCTTTGCTGTTGGGATTGAGGAAGGGACTTTTATTATTGCTGCTAGCTCAATGCGTTGATGAAGGCTGAAATCTGATTATTCATTCTTCCAGCAAGAATTGATGAAGTGCAGTCTGGTCTGGTGCGTTCCTCATGTACTAGTAAGTTCAAAAAAAGACGATGACAAGTAAACACATTTACCAACAACCTCTCTTGGATACTCATTTGTTATTACTATCACACAATTGAGTAATCACGTTCATCTTCCATGGAATAAAAACATGCTTCAAGCATCGAATAAATTTCATCACTCTGATGATGCCTAAAGTCTCCATTGGAGAAGACATGGACCTTGTCCTGGACCTCAATCCAACTACAGCCGGTGATTCTCTTCAGCCGCTTCTCCTTAATCTCCCTCCTGATCATAGACACACTTTGCCAGCTTCCTGATGCAGAGTAAACATTTGACAGAAGAATGTAGGAAGATGTGTCCTTTGGATCCAATGCATGAATGCGCTTTGCAACACTCTCAGCCAGCTCCCTGTTCCAGTGAATCTGACAGCCCCCTACCAAAGCCTTCCAGAACCCAATGCCTGGCTCAAAGGGGAGCTCCTCAAGAAACCTCTTGGCATCGTCGAACCGCTTGGCACGAGATAGTAGATCAACCACACAAGCATAATGCTCAGGTTTCAGTATGCCGGGTTGCTCCATCTCTGCGGTCTTGAACAATGCATAACCTTCATCAACCAGACCAGCATGGTTGCAACCAAACAGCAAGCCGAGAAGAGTGACATTATCTGGCTTGAGGCCCGTTGCTCTCATCAACCTGTAAGCATCCAAAGCCTCCTCTCCCTTCCCGTTCTGTGCAAACCCGCAGATCAGTGCATTCCACGAGACCACGTTTTTCCGATTAATCTTTTTGAAAGCCAAAACACTGTCCTCCAAGCTACCGCACCTGGCATAGAAGCTCACAAGAGAATTACCTATATAAACGTCAAGCTTGCCCAAGAACTTGATGGCTGATGCATGAACGCTTCTGCCAACGCCAAGTGCCCCTGCATTGGCAACAGAAGTGAGCACGCAGGGGAAGGTGCTTTCATTCGGTGTGATGCCTCCTCGACACATTTTCAGGAACAGATTGATAGCCTCCTCACTGAGACCGGCTTGACTGCACCCGCCGATCATCGCGTTCCAGGAGACCACGTTCCTCTCTGGCATGCGCCGGAACAATCGGTCTGCTTCATCAAACATTCCATTCTTCAGCAAACCGGCAATGAGGGCGGTGTAGGACACCACATTCGGGTCACAGGTGTCATCGAGCGCGCCCTGGGCCTCCCTCATGGCGCCCATCTTCGCATAGTGGTCGAGGAGGGCGCTGCCGACGAAGACGTTGGAGCAGAGGCCGAGCTTAGCAGCGCAGGCGTGGAGCTGCACACCGACGCGCGGTGCTCGAAGAGAGGTGGCCGAGCGCAGGACGGTGCCGAAGGTGAACTCGTTGGGCGCGACGCCGTCGGCGAGCACTTGGGAAAACAGTGCCAGGGCGTCGCGGTGTCGGCCGCGGCGGGTGAGCGCGCCGATGGCGGCCGTGGCTGAGACGACGTCCCGGTGCGGCATTCCGTCGAGCAAGTTGCGCGCGAGTGACAGGGCAGTCCGTCGTGGGCACTGGGCGCCGCACGACTACCACATGATGAGTTGCGCCAGGGGTGATGGGGAGCCCCGTCAGGATTTCGTCGTACACGTACTGGGTGCGGCTGCGCCGCGGCGGAGTGCGGCGTTACCCAGTGCGCGTGCGCCGATGTGGAGGCCGACCCAGCGGGCCCGGGCTTGGAGGTCCGGATGGGGATTGGGGAGCCTCAGGGAGTGCGGCGACGGCTGCGCGTGTGCGCCCTCGTGTTGGAACCGGCGGACTCAGCGTGGCGTCGCTGTGCGGCTACGCATCGTGCCACCTGCACAAGGGGTGGGGGCTGCACGCCGCGGAGGCCCTCGGCAGTTTGTGCGCGAGTACGCCGGTAAAGCAGAACACGCCCCTCCTCAAGTGCTTGAAATGCTAATGGCGTTGGTGTGCAGACAGCGGTCTTCACAGTTCTGGTAAAATATATGCAATAATGAATAATATCATGGTGGTTTCAATCTGTTCTCTATTGGAACAGACTCTTTTGCATCAGTCAAATAGTTGGTGCTGGTTTCAATCTGTTCTGTATTGGGTTTCTGTGTTTCTTATGGCTCATTTATTTATATCATAAATCTTTTAAACTGATCAGTGGCTCATTGCTTATTGCATGGTCCCATACTCAAGCTAAGCACTGCAGTATATCCCAGTGGGATTGCGCAGAGTAGGGTATACTGACGCCCGTAAACTGCGTATTTGTTTACCTCACGTCCACAGTTCGATCTAAATCTGACGCCGGTAAACTGCGATCAGGAGCACAGAAGGAAAAACAACCCAACAAACTACAGTTGAGGTCTATCAATGGTGAAAGACAGAATCAGAAACGAAACTGCGATAACGATCCACGGACACAGGATTGGTGGATTGATGCATACACGAATCGTAATCTGTAGTTACATCTGTTACAACTGCAATAAGCAAAACAGAGATACATCTCGCTCGTTCCAAACGTCCTCTGTGGACAGCCTTGCAATCTTCAATTGATGAATTAGAAGCAATGAAGCATACAATATGACAATAAAGTTTGAATTATTCTATCGGCAGTTATCTCCAGAGAAAAAAAAAATCTCCTGCGACTTAAGCAAAATAACTGAAACTTTCTATGGAACATAGATACACTAGCTCATAAGCCGTCTGATTCCGAGGTCTTGGTGATTTTAGGTCCTGCCCATTGTTGGCTAGCACGTGACTTGGTCCATGGATCAAGAGGAACTCGTTGACGCGGCGGCGGTGTTGCTGGTTTGGGCTCTCGAAGCTCATTCTCCCTGTCCACGAACCTGCATATGACATAACGGATAAATACATGACTACAAGGAATCTGCTATATGTCATTTGACGGGTTCTGCAGTCTGACTCATATTGAACTATTTGAATGTAACAATGTCAAGCAAAGCCAATTACTCCCTCCATTTTTTAAATATATGACGTTTAGGACAAGCTAAAATAAACTAATTAGCTTGTCCTAAACGTCATATATTTAAAAACAGAGGGTGTACTTGGCTAGAAATATATACTCAGCTCCTTTCACTAAAGGAAGTACCAAGGAACAATGAACTTGCAACAAGCACCAAACTATAACACCCTGTGAGAAACTGTATGGGTAAAGTCGGTCTCCAAGAAATAGATAAAGAATGTTACTCGATGTATGCCATTGTTGAAGCATCACCAGTACGTATCTTGGTTCTTAACATTCTTGTGTATCCGCCAGCTCGATCTCTGGAATATAAGAATATACAATTAGTTCCAATCCACTCTGCTTCCAAATACATGGCATTCTATTCTACTTTTCACATTTGTGTTATCATACAAATCATTATACAACTTTTAGATGAATAGTAAAAGTTTTTAATGCCAAAATCTTCATATTATTGCTAGAACTAAGGTTCTGAAATATACATTAAATATTGTACTGTAGTTGTTCTCCTTATGCCTTATTGCCTATTTCAGACATCAAAATCACAACATCACACCAATTCTGAAATAGGGCTAGTCACAAATCGAATGCAGATACTGTAAATTGTGTGAATCCATGTGCAGGTAAAACAGATTACCTGTAGCGGTAGGCCAGCTCAGTGAATAGCTTATGAACGACATCATCACCCCGAATAAACGCAGCAGCACGTCTTGCTGCATGCTCAGTACCCTACATATCGTGTCAATATATGATATAAGTTTCTGCATTGTTGGCTTCAAGACATCAAGTCACCAAAAATCAAAACAAGACCCAGGCCAGAAAAAAATAAGTTTCAGTTGCAAATAAGCTTCTAAGGAAGGGCATAGGGCTCTAAATCATATGCCTATTGCATACACCTCTGGGACATTTTTTTTCTGGTTCTGACAAAAGAATAACATATCTAGGACTACTGGGTGTCCACAAAAAAGTTTAATCCATGACTAAGGGCTCCTTTGACACAGATTCTTGCCGCTGATTCCTTTAAGAAACCAGCAAATCCCCGTCAAATGCCTTTTCTTCCGTCGGCTCCATGTGGGAATCACAGTGAATTGATTCGCCGTTTTGCACACGTGAGGCAAGTCAATCAAAACCTCATTTCACGTGCGACTAATCAAACTGTTTCACCAACTGCATTATCCCCTGTCGCTACGGTTGGCTCTCCTTGACGCTGAGCTCCCCATTGGTGGGAAGCTCGTCCTCGGATGTGAGCTCCCTGTCGGGGTCAAGCTCGCCCTTCATGCTGAGATCCCGGTCCCATCTCTCCTCCGTGCCAAGCTCCTCCTTGATGGCAAGCTTGCCCTCCATGCTGAGCTCTCTTTCACAGCAAGCTTTCCCTCCACACTGATCTCTCCCACGCCGAGCTTGCCCTCCATGTTGAGCTCCCATGCAAGGCAAGCTTGCCCTCTGCACTGAGTTCCCTTCCACGCCATGCTTGCCCTTCACAATGAGGAACCCTGGTGCCCACTGAGGCCTCCCATACAGCCAATGAATCAATTCAATTTGTTGCCACCCTTCGCACAGATGCAGAAGGAATGCGGTCAATTTATCCTCTCTTTTAAGAATTAGAACCCAACCAGCTATTCAAACGATTGCACAGCTGAATTGATTAATCAAAGAAACACGTTCAGGGCACTGGGGGAGCCTCCTGGAGGTGAACCTGGGCAGTAAGGCTAGTACTTGATAGAATGCTATGTTTTCTTTGCTGAAGACAATTACTAATTTCTAATAAGAGAAGGTATTAAGAAAACTAGACTGAAGCGGTAAAATGTTTCTATATATTGATTTGTACTCAACAATTTGGTTTCCTCCTTGTTTAATCACCACGCTCCGCCGCTATTTCAGGGTGAATTTGAATAACTTCCAGAGTGAATCAGAATCTGGAGCCATGCCAAATGGGTCCTAGGATGTTAGGGTTATTGGATCCTTTATTACAAATTAGCATTGACAACAAAAGATGCTAAGTTCCGTGCCAGAAACAAAGATGCTGGTCTGCATACTCGATTAAAACAAAGGTGTTGGTCTGATTGCTTAAAACTTTGCTTTGCTTAAAAAGAGCTGGAAAGAAACTACTTATAAGTGTCCATTGAGATTTCAATGAATCAGAGTGTCAAATAAATAGACAGGAAGCATTATTTCTGAAGTGGTAATCAGACAATCAGTGGCCAATAGTGTCCAGCTCCAATTCAGGCAGCAATGCATACAGGCCATGTGGAGAAGTATCTCATCTGAATTGTAGAGGTGAATCCTACCGGACGCTGAGAAGCAGCGGCGGCCAAATATAGGAACACTGATTTCTTTCTTACAAATACTTCTAACCTATGCGCATACTTCGCAAAAATGATTGCTAGGTTGTTTACAGCCACTGCCCTGCATAGATTCATGGATACCACGAAATGCCCCGATATTTCACGCAGGAATTTAATTAGCATCAGGGGACTTGTGTTCCAATTACCTCCTTCCCTAGCTGCACCATCTGATCCGCCTTCCGCCGGACCTCCTTCGCCTGAAACGAACCACGGCAAAGGAAACGCATTCAACGATCACCCCTCCTGGAACACAAATCCTGCCCGCGCCACCACAGGTCCCTGCTCGAAAAAACACCGGTATGGGAAATAAAGTACCTTGGCGAGGGTGGTCTCGATGCGCTCGTGCTTCACCAGCTGCGACACCATCGTCCTGCCGAGGAGACAAATCCAGAGGTTAGCGGGCAAGGCAACGTAGAGGCTAGAGCCATAGGATAGAGGCGTTGATGCGGGTTAAAAGCAAGACCTGAGCAGGGAGAGGCGGTGGGAGTAATCGCGGCCAAGCTTGCGGAATTTACCCATGGCGACGGCGGGGAGGAGGAGCAGGCGAGCAGCCGGCGACGGCGAGGGTTGTGAGGGGTTTGCGAGCCGGCTCGGTGCGGACGGAACTCTGTGCGATCTCGCTGGGCTCGACTGCCGTTCGACTCGGTCGAACCGGCCTGATGACCGGTGTTTGGATGGGGCCTCATGGGCCTTCACTCACTTCACCCATCAGTCCTAGTGCGTTTCGGCCTTTGGGCCTCTGTCAGCTATACGCGGTTTGTGTAGACCACTTGGCCCAAACAGGACAAGCAGAAAAGGCGTTGGGTGATCTCAACGCAACACGGTACTGGAGTAGAGTAGTAGTTCGCTTGCTGTCCCGTCCAACGTCCGAACCTCCACTATATGATCTCCGGCTACAATGGTGTGCGGCCGACGCATGTTCTCTGTACCGGATCGCATCGAAGAAAACCGATCCCACTCCCATCCGGGCGATTTGCAAAAATAGGACTCATTTATAGATTTGATACTGGACCTACATTTATAGACATAGATGGAGCTACTTGTCATCCACCCGAGTGTCATCATAATATGTCATCACAATCAAAGAGTTCTTCTTTCGAGTGTCATTTTTGTAATTTTTTCTCCCATCCCTCCCTCCCGTCCTCTCTCTTCACGGCGGCGTGGGCTGGACCGACGCGGTACGTGAAGAAAAGGCGCGCAGCAGCAGAAAGCAAACGCATCAGAGGCAAGAGTACACTCTCCGTGACCCTGGAGATTCGATCGAGCTCTACTCCCTCCCTAAAAAAAACGCAATTCTAGCTTAAGTTGTTCAGAATTTAAGTTAGAATTGCGTTTTTTCGGGAGTACGACGGTGCACGACTCCAGCTCTGTTCGGGCTGATCTGAGGCCTCGTCAGTTTCTGCTGCTCTTAAACTCTAGCAAAGATCGGACGACCCGTTGCATGTCTCCGACGCGTGCACTGCTGCTCGGTTTGCAGACGCGCGCCACAAGCTTCCAGCTTTAGCAGGTCTCACCAACGCACCGCAATAATAAACAATAACTCTGGTGTTTGTTTTCCTTCACTTGGAGACGGATGTGGACTTTTTTTCCCGAAGCTCTAATAAATCGCATGCCAGGTAAGGCAGGAGTACAGCAGTCTATTCGGCCGGGCTTATACGAATTACAATCATATACGATCGTGGATTATAAGCTGAAATAATATTTTTCTCTTACATCAAATCAGCAAATAATCCACGTAAACGAACAGGCCACCAGCATCGTTGGCTCCGCCGAATCTGCCATTCCAAATTAAAGAAACACGCGTCGGCGTCCAGTACGATGAGCCTCTGGACAGGAATGCAGGATACCGGACCGGCTGCGTGAACGCGAGCCATCGATTGCTCGCCTGACCGAAAGCCCGAGTAGCCACGGCGGTTTATCAGTGCGCTACGCTTACCGGGGCGCGGTAAAGACGAGGAATTGCTGTAAAAAGGCGAAAACAAGCTCACACCACACCGCGCGCGGATCTCGACGCCCGAACGGCCCAGCGCGGTGGCCGCGCGTCTGCTCCGCAGTCCGCACCGCCCCGTCCCGTTCGTCTCCGACTCCGTGGGTCAAACGCAGTCGCGATCCCCCGCGCGCCCCGGTAGCTGCGGCCTGCCCTCCCCGGTGTCGCCGCCCGCCCGTCGTGCGCTCTCGCTTTCCGCACCTGGCGCGGCATTGCCGTCTCGTCTCATCCCGTAGCCGGTGGAGCCTCCCGCTTGTCCTCACCGCCTGTCCCCTGCGCCAGTAAATACTCAAATTTTCCGGTGTGATTTCAACTGCCCAGGGAGCCGCTGAGAGGTGGGCCACTGGGCACCGGGGGCCCAATCCTAAACGGCTTTGATTAGCCTAAACGTGGGTCTGTGGTGGCCCCTCGTCCCCTCTCACGTGGCTCGGATTAGTATACTTGTCCCATCTTCTCCCATGCATGCATACGCAGAGCAGCGGGTTGGAACTCGGAGGCCCCAAGTGGGCAGGACAGGGATTGCAGCCTTCCCCTGCACGCAAATGCTTCCAAATGTTACCAACATCAGCGCGGTACACCCTTACTCGATCCACTCACATGAGCCCTGTTTGTTTGGCTGGTTTGACTTATAAATCATGGCTAAAAGTACTGTTGGCTGATTTGATGAAAAAAAAATATTATTCATTAACTGATAAATTATGACTTATAAGCCAAATACAACCCAACGAAGAGGCTGATGATGTACAGCACAAGATCATTTTTGTATGCGCAGCGCAGACACGCATCAGACATCAAAGCAGAACGTAGAGCCAGTAAACAAATCGTTGGAAACTTGGAACGGTCCGGAGTATGAGGTACTACACACTTTTTACAGTGCGATGGAGAGGCCTTGGTCTTGGACCAGCAGGGACTGCCATCTTTCCTGGCCTTGGAGCTTGGACTCGCCGGCGCGTCTGGTCAGCGTCGATTCGCCATGCCCCAGGCGTTGTGTGCCTGGTGTGGGCCTCGTGAGTCAAAGGCGCAAGTTAAAACAAATTGCTCTGTAGTACTCGTTGGCAGCGCTAAACCAGCTGCCATTTTTTTCACCATCCTAGAAGCCTTTGCAACCCGGCAAGCCTCGTTAGCTAGTCAACACCGACAGTAATTAAGCTCCTGTTAATAAGTACTAGCAGCGGCACTTCCCATCATAGCAGCAATTAACGCACAAGGACGGTCTGCCTGCCATACAAAAATGCACTGCTCCAGCAGCTAGTTGACCTCAAGAGCCATAGAGGAACCAAGGAGAAAACAACAAGATCAGGCAGAGTTTTCTACCAATCTTTTTTTTTCTCAGTTGCCTTTCACAATCACAGGCTCCACAGTTTCACTTCGGTTAGTGTACAGCAAGCCGCACACAGTGACACATCGCTACGGTTGCAGTGCAAGCTGGTCCTAGCACGATTTCAATGCCTGCATCACAGTGTGTGCGCTGCGCCTCTGAGCCCTTTCTTTTGCACCTTCCCTTGTGTCGCACTCGCGCCATTTAAACGCTACGAGCTCGCTAGCTAAGCTAGTACTCCATCGACGAGACGGCGCCAGCGACAAAGAGCGCGGCGGTTTGGTAAGCATGGCGGTGGTGGTGGCGGGCAGCAGGGCGAGAGCGGAGCAGGCGAGGCTGCAGTGGCGGGAGCAGGAGCCCAGGAGCCCCGAGATGGCCGCGCCGCCAAGGCCGCCCAGGCTGCGCCCGGCGAGGGCGGCGGTCGTCTACTACCTGGCGAGGAACAGGCACCTCGAGCACCCGCACTTCATGGAGGTCGCGCTCTCCTGCCCCGACGGCCTCTACCTCCGGGGTACGATACGAATGCTTTCCTTGCGCCAGCTTCTCGTGATCTCGTCGCATTTTGCCTTCCGCTGTAATGGCGCTCAGCGTTCTGCTCTGTGTTGCCGTTGCGTTTGTGCGCGCAGATGTGATCGACCGGCTCGACGCACTGAGAGGAAAAGGGATGGCGCGCATGTACTCATGGGCGTCCAAGAGGTTCGGGGCATCTTCTCTCGTTTTGGTCAATGCTGCAAAGTGCAAACTAGTGTGGTGCACCCACCACGCCGTGACATGCGTTCCTCGCGATTTCGCTGCAACGCAGGAGCTACCGGAACGGCTTCGTGTGGCACGACCTGGCGGACGACGATTACATCCACCCGGTGGTCGGCCGGGAGTACGTGCTCAAGGGCACCGAGCGCCTGCACCCGGTGCCGCCGGCGCTACTCGACGCGGCGGCCGCGTCCTCGTCGTCCTCCGGCTCTCATGAGACGCCCACGTCCTCGTCCTCTGCCAGGTGCGAGGCGCACGGCAGGCCGGCGCACCGGATGAAGAGCTCCAGCGCATGCGGCGCGGCTGACCTTGGCGAGTACGTGGTGTACAAGGGCGAGGAGCGCGCGGCGGACGCAGCGACGCAGACCGAGGACAGCCGCAGTCACCAGAGGCGCCTCCTGGCTCCCGCCGCGCAGGAGGAGCTGAGCAGGGCGGAGACGTCGCCGCCGACGGCGTCGACGAGCCCCGAGACGCTGGAGGCGCTGATCAAGGCGGACGGGCGCGTCGTGGCGGCCGTCAGCGGCAGCGGCCGGGCCAGGGCGTCGTCCGTGCTCATGCAGCTCATCTCGTGCGGGTCCGTGTCCGTGCGGGACGCGCGCGCCTCCCCGGTGATGCCGCCCGCGCATCACCACAATCACCACCACCGCGGCCGCGCCCGCCCGCCCCGCCCGCCGGCGACCGCGGCCGTGGAGCTACCGTCGTACCGCGCCAAGATCTTGGAGGACAAGGAGTACTTCAGCGGGAGCATCATCGAGACCGCAAAGCGCTCGCCGGCCAACCACGTGACGTCCCAGGACCTGGCCGTTCTCCGGCGGTCGTCGTCGTACAACGCGGAGAGGTAAGGAACAACGAGACCCATCCCTCTCGCAATCAATGGCGCGACGGCGCGAGCGGCAGGCGCCGGAGACTGATCCGTCGCTTACGCGGGACGCCTCTCTCGCTCATAGTCATATGCCGCCCAGGAGTAAGGATGAGCTGCCACTGTTACATTGAACCAACCAGCCTGTCCTAGTCGGGGAGTTAAGACTCTGGCTCGCCCATGGCCGCAGCTGAACCCACCACGCCATTGCCGTACGCGCAAGATACGCCCGAGTAGTGGTCACCTCCATAAATAGAAGTAGATCTCGCGGAGCTGTCGCGCACCAGGCACCACGGCACTGATCGCTGGGACGGGGTAGAGAATTTCGTCAGGAAGGAACGACCGGGGCTTCAATTCTTGGCGGGGACCTGCTCCTGTTCCGTGCGAGCTGCCGAGCTGGGCAGGCTCGGGCGCACCCAAATCCCTGAGCCGCTTTTGGCGCGCGCACGCTCTACGTTTCAGAAGGATTAGTGTGAAGCTACTCATAAACTGGTTACTACTGCACGGTTCGTTCTTTGAAAGAGTAACCCTGAAGACTGATGTGAGCTTGTAACAGCAGGCTTTGTCAGGCATTTCAAACCTTTGCTTTGAAGCAGTGATCGCAATCGGGGTCTGAACAACCTGCATCATTTACGAGTGCCTAGAAATAAGAAATTGTACATACCCCTACACTACTGCCATGTGCGACGTACGAGAATAGTGATGATGAGATAGTGATATGATGATTATATGATCTGAGCCGTGCTGAATACTGAATACGATGAGTACATGGCAGGGTGATAAAGCTGGAGCTGGCAAAGGAGGCCGGGGACCTGCATGACCGCTGCATCCCACGGAAGCCCAAGGGCAAGAAAGACGGCTACCTGGTCATCTCCTGCAGCGCGCAGGGGAATAATAAGGGATGACGTGGGCGTCTTCGTTGGTAGCATATGGCCGTCGTCCGGCGATCGATGAGCTTAGCTGGTCCCGCCGGAAAACGGCGACCTGGCGTGGCGCCGGCCTATGTGCCTTCTTTCTTGCGTCGGGAACAGTAGATAAGTGTCCAGTAGTCCAGTTTGATGCCGTCTGCTTGTTAGATGCTGATTGCTGAATATGCCTGTGATTTCCGTGAGAGCTACCACTTTCACCTCGTTGTCTGAACTTTTTACTGCCTAGTGATCTGATTCTCTTCTGCTAGTGGGTTTAAAACTATTCTTCGCGTGTTCACGTACTGTACCGTATACGCGTGATGAGCCCGGGCCGTGCTGCCGCGTGAATACTGAGAATCGTGATGGATGTAGTACATGGTAACACGGTGCCGATGAGTTATGCTATTATTACTTCCCGTCCTCAGATTCCTCCCGGAGTCCCCAGTACTAGAATCTGGGCAAAGCAGGACTACTCGATTGTCACTTCATTTCCCTGGGGAGAGGTTCTTCAGTGAGGCGGTAAATTTTTGGTGCAGAGTGGCAAAAAGAATAAGCTGATGATCAGACAGTTCTGTCCCTGCTACTACTACTTCACCTTACAATTTTTCTGCCTACAAACTAGCTAGCACGGTCCCCACGATGATGTGATCAGCTCTCTCATCCTGAAGCCTGATCCATTTCCTCTCACATCGATCTCTTTCCTGACTGATATTTGGGCTGTAGTAGTGTGCAAAACGTGATTAGTAAGTACAGTACTACTAGCTTATGAGTGGCATATGAGTGACAAGTCGAGAGCGTCACCAGTGCTGTGGCTTGTGGCACTCAACAAAGAGGTCTGAATACCGGTGGTTCCAAGTTGCAACAAGTTCCTGCGAAACCCAGAGCTTAAAACGTTCGGCCGAGCTATTCGAGGACCAAGATTCCCTGAAACCAGGAACGGGCCAGTTTTAAGGAGGTTGGACTTTTCGGCTCTCTGGAAGTCTGGATGAACTTTTTTTCCCCCCAAATAGTCTGGATGAACTTCATCACATCACAGTTTTTTTGAGTTTTATGAAGACCCGGTAACCTGATCACAATTTTTTTTTTGCGAACAAACCTGATCACAAATTCGACGAGGAACCAGCCTTGCTGCAAGTTTTGCATGGGAAACGTTTCACGGGGCGGCACTAACTAGAGGAGAGATGCTAGCAAAAACGAGAAATTTCACTAAACCACCAATTGACGCAACAAGCTGTCAGATCAGTAAGTTTACATACAACAAATGAATTGCAATCGAATGACAGCTTTACTTCAAAGAGCAAAAGCTAATCTTGTTTCGATATTTATCTTTTCCTTCTTTCCAATCTTTGTCACTAATTTTCAATAGAGAGACCTCATTCCCCAAATGAGGAACTACTTCTATGTTTTATGCATCCTCCTTAACTCTTGCTCAGTGGTGGAGGGGGAGGGGGGGCTAAAGCCCCTACAGATTCTATTATTATTTTTAGATTGTTGGGTGGAGGACCATTGCATGAATTGGGTGGAATCATTTTATATGTTTCAGTTTCTTTTCTTTTGGTAACAAAGCTATAAAGCCAAAGTCTGAAGCTGAAAAGAGGTAAATCTTCAAACAACTATATAGGTTTATCTTACTTTTACTGAAAAGAGGTAAATCTATTCTCGAATAACATTAATAATAGGCCTTGAATAGAAAAAGGATACAAGCGTGATACACATAGAGCATCAAATTTATAAAACTATGTTAAACAACTCTTATTTTTAAAGAAGTCATGATTCAGACAGCTCGTGCACAAAGGATAGAGATACCTCGTCCCCCAAATGGGGAACTACTTCTATGATTTATCCATCCTCCTTAACTCTTGTTCGGTGGTACCGTGGTAGAGATAGGGGAGGGGGGAGGAGGGAAGGGGGCACAGACCCCTATGCACGTACAATTTCTATTGAAAGTTTTTGAATTTGACTAAACTTTGAAGAAATTTGTTCTGTTGGGCTCCCTAAAAAAGTAAAAATCATATTTTGGCTCCATCACTGCTCTTGTTGTTGGTATATTTCTAACATACCAATTATTTTGAAGACCCTCCTTTGTTTGGAAGCAATGATCAATATCGTTATTCACTTTAACAACCATGCATCGTTTTCTAACAAACCGCCCAATCGAACTGCACCATTTCTATGAAAAAAGACTTCATTCGTAAATATTGTTGTACGGAGGACCATTTCGTTTCCTCAAAAAAAAGAGAGAGGACCATTTCACTTAATTTCTTGTGTGCTTTCTCAAAATCTAATTTGAGAATAACACCATTCAATTGCTTCCTATACAATTCATGTAAGATTTTGTGGTGAATGCCAACTCCTCCTATAATGTATCTACCTAATATATGAACACAACTTGTGTAGCTTTAAAATTTTACGAGCTACACCCTTTTACAACTTATACGTGGTTAGAAAAAAATGAAGCTAGAATCCATAAGATGAATTGGGTGGAATTGTTTTATATGTATAGGTTCCTTTTCTTTTGGTAACAAAGCTATAAAGCCAAAGCTGAAGCTGAAAAGAAGTAAATGTTTAAACAACGCTATAAGATCATCTTGTATTACTTAAAAAAACCAACGACATTCAGCAAATCATCAGGATTGAAGTGCTTTGTCGTGTTCCATCTATAAAATCACATCCATGACCTCTTCTCCCGTAAAGACTTGTGCAAGCAAATCATTATTGATATAACTTACTTGAAGGGTGTCATTAGTTTGTGATTCGATCAAAGATAATTATTGACTCCCCTCTGGTTGTACGATTTGAGCGCTTCGTCCCCATCCTGGAATTCTTGCCTTACTATACTTCCCATGAGCAACTAGTTGGAAGTGATTGTTATTACCCCTTTTTCGATAAATTGTGTGTTATAAATTTATTTCACTTAACCACCAATTGAGTGGTTGACGCAACAATATATTCACAATTTTACTTACAAACAAATGAATTGAACCGACCAATAGCTTTATACAAAGGAAAAAAGAACCAACTAAGAGGGTGTTTGGTTCGAGCTACTAAACTTTAGTAGCTACTAAACGGTTTAGTCACTTTTAGTAACTCCAGAGTTACTAGAGATGACTAAAATCCTTTTAGTAGCTTTTAGTCATTGTGTTTGATTGAAAAGTTACTAAAGTGACTAAAACTACTAAATTTAGTAGCTACTCGGCGAAACAAACAGGCCCTAAATCCACGAACAACCTATGAAACTAAGCTAGTCATCGAAGAATTCCATTTCATGTTCTGGTTCCAAAATTTATGTAACCATTCATTTACAACTCTGAATCACCACGCACGCGTCCGTTTGTGCACGCTAAGCTATACAAGCAGGTTGAGCAGCTGAGGCTCGGAGCCGCGATCATCATCCGACTGCTGTGGACCTTGGCCATCGCCGCTGCCGCTGCCGATGCCGTCGTCGTCCAACGGGGGCAAGTTGAGGTCCGGCATGTCCCGGTCCGTCTGCGCCGCGGGGTTGTCGTGCGCGGCGGGTGGCGGCGCCTCGCCCCTGTGGCGGCGCATGTGCCCACCGAGCGCCTGGCCCATGGAGAATTCGAGGCCGCAGACGGCGCACTCGTGCACGCGCGCCCTGTCCCTCTCGGCCGCGGCCGCTGCCGCCGCAGGGTCGCTGAGCATCCGCGCCTGCAGCCGCGTGTGGCTGGTGCGGTGCCCGCCGAGCGCCTGGAACGACGGGAAGCGCTTGCTGCACGTCTTGCACTCGAACACGCCCTCGGCCGCCATGGCCCTGCGGGCCGCGGCCGACGACGGCGTGCCGCCGCCTATCGACGACGACACGGGCGACGACAGCGTGAGCAGCGCCTCGGCGTGCGTCCGGAGGCCCTCCATCTCCTTGCTCTCCTCCGCTTCGTATCTCGTAAGCGTCATGACCATCGAGAGATCAACCGACGTTTGCCGGTTCAATTCTCCTCCTTATACTATTGTTGTATAAGCAGCGAACTAAAATTCCACCGTTACGCGCACGTACGTGTTCATATGTAAACGGAGTCGAGCGCGCTTGCTTGTGAGAGTTTTTGTGTGTGATGACTGGGCAGGGGTATCTGTGATGATAGAGGCGTTCACGTCAGGGCTTGTGCGAACTTGGCCATGCCAGCGGCCGCTTGGATGTGATGAAGCTTGGACACGAAGAAACGTGACGCGGTCGCACTCGTACGTATCACACTTGGTCGTCGTCACCCATGGCGCGCGCCTCGGATCGGAACACATGGTTAATTGCGTGTTGCGTGCTTTGCCACGCGTCCAGAAGCTAATTTCCGGTGGACACTCGCCCGTTCAGATGGCATGGCTCGATCATCCTGGATTCCTGGCCATGGCGGCGTCGCAGGAACTCGAACCTACGCGACCGGCTGCGCACTTTCCACTGCCCGCTTCCAGCTAAGTGCAGGATGATCTACTGTACGTGCACGGCCGGGAACGTATCATACATGTGACGTCACCTTACCTTACCATGGCATGCAGTTTCGTGAAGAAGCCATATATCAGTCGGCATTCGCGTATGGATGATCGGTTTGTTAGAGTACTTGTTCACCATCGACCAACTTGTGTCATTGTGTGTACGTACAAACGTACGTCGATCGCTTGCACACATGCATATCCATTCTTGACTATTCATTCCGTGAGTGTACGTGCATATCTTGACGAATCGAAAGTGCGGCGACCATTTCTTCACGGCAGAAGACACGGTGCTAGGAGAGCATGCAGCCCAGCCAGGACGACGGCCGAACGAACCGCGAGGCGACCTGGCCCTGGTTTAGTTCTCCAAAAGTGCACTATATAAAAAAAAATTTTCGTTACATTAAACTTGCGGTATATGCATGGAGTACTAAATGTAGACGAAATCAAAAACTAATTGCACAGTTTGCTTTAACTTTGTGAGACGAATCTTTTGAGCCTAATTAGTCAATGTTTGAACAATAATTCACAAATACAAACGAAATGCTACCGTGGAGAATTGTGCACTATGCAAAGTTTGTAGGTGCAAACTTTACCGAACTAAACGCGCCCCTAATCCATGGGCGTTTACCATTCTAGACTCCAGAACACCGCATCCTCATGGTTTGGTTTAGTTCCGTGCGCGGCGGGCGAGCGGACCGCGTCGGCCGCGGGCGGCCACCCGCGAGTCCACACGGCCGCGCCGCGGCGGCGGACGTAACGTACGTAAGCTGTGATGCACGGATGCGCGAAGCAGGCGAGGCCAAGCAACGGGCGCCGACGACGAGCCGCCGTCACTTGGCCTGCGCGTGCGGGTGCGGCAGCCGACAGGCAGATTTTGTAAAAAAACCGGCGTTGAATTCTAGCTTCGTGGCTGACGTTTCGCTGGGTTATCGCGTGCGCTTTTTCTTGGGCCGGAAGGAGAGTACGAGTCCGCGAAGCGAGTTCGTGGAGAGTTCTCTCTGGCTCTTCTTGGTCAGAATTCAGAACACACAGGATCTGGATTCTGGAATCTGGAAGATAGAAGATCAGCTGGACACTGGTACGAGTCAACTTGGGCTCTTTCATCTATACAGTAGATTTGATGTGGATGTGGATGTGCATGCCGATGCGATGCGAGGGTACATCCGGACGGGCCTGACGCGATCGGCTGGTGGTACTGGTAGCTGCTCATGGAGCAGTTGGCTGTTTCGTTGCGATTGGAGGGAGGGTTACTCGAGAAGCAGCAGGTGGTTACAACTCGGGAATAATGGGAGGAGGAAAAGCAAGAGCCTAACACTACGACATGTGAGCGGATTTGACTTCAACTTTTCAAGGGTTCCTTTTTTCCACTCCTCCTATATCTCAGGTGCATAAATTTTAACATGATTTTAGGCGACACTTTTATGCCACCAACTAGTATAAGTAAATTGTTACTTTTATAATTTGTTATTTATCTTTGTGTATAAAATATTATTATTTTTTGTCCTTGTCTTCCTATATAAATAATTGTAAATTGTTAATTTTTTTGTGCCAACATAAATTAGATTTTGTTGAGCTTGTGATTTTTTCTAACTGGTTTTTTATTCTCGGTACCGAAAATTGTAGATTGCGTCTACAGAAATTGCATTTAACAAAATATGCAATTTTAGTATAAAATATATATAATAACCGTCACCTAAAAGAAAACTAAAATTCATAGCGAGTCCCTTTTTTTATTATCTGTTACGTGCTCCGAAAGGGAGAGAGAGAGAGAGTAGGTAGAAATTTCACCGGGATTTTTTTTTTTTGGCGAACTAACGGTTCTCATCTCATGTGTTGATTTTGACAGCGCCCAAACGTGTGAGTGTGATCGTCGGTGGGTTCAACGTTCTACACGGGCGGAATTAAAATCTGGGCTAGGAATTCAAAAGCACAGGTAGGAAGAAGAACGCGGATCTCGTCATTTTCTATTGTCCATGGCTTCATCATGCCGTCTTTCCATGAGAGGATTACACATGTTGAACATCTAATTTGCGCTCATTCAGACTTTTTTTTTAATTCGGATCATTCAGGTGGACGAAGGATCAGGCCGAAAGAAGACGCGTTAGTGATGGGGCCGTCTATCTGAAGGCCCACGAGGCAGTTCACATGTCGGGCCTCTTTGAGACATGGACCTAATCCTGCCTTCAGTTCCACCCCACTAGTACGACTTGACCTGAATGTGCTTTGGCGACGTCGCCATTCGCTAGGATCCATCCACTGCAAGTCTAGTCCTTGGAAGCTTGGATGCAAAAACATGACCCATGACCGGAGAGTAGCAGCCACGCCCACGCATACAAAAAGTAACCATGTTTCCATTTGCCATCTTGGTAAAGGGAGCAGAAATGTGCAGGACTCGGGGAGGAAAGACGGTCGTATCCATCCACTTCTTGTGCGGCCGGTGGACGGGAACCAGAACTCGGGAAGGAGCACAAATTTGGTGGAAAATCTGTTTGACCGGAGGTCCGGAGACGTCCGGGTCCGGGTACGTTCCACACGTGGGTGGTCCAGCTACCACTACCACACCAGCGCGGCAGCGCCACATTTTCTGCGGTCCGTGCGGCTAGATTTGTGCTGATAAACGCGACTGGGATTTCTGCGACGCATGTTTTGGTGCCACGATTAAGTTACCATCTGCATCATTGCAGAGATAAAGGTATGTCATATCTACATTGGAGAGTGACTGAGCTCGGATGGATGTTAGGCAGATAGCATGCAGTAATAGTTCTCCTTAGGAAACATTCGGATTGTTCCTGAGCAATGGGGTATTGGGGTGATTGAAGTTGGATCGTGCCTTCTACAGTTCAGACGGAGTACGTCAAGAGTTCAGACACAACAACCCATGTTTCCAAGGCATACCCTTGCTAAGCAAATACTAAATCGTAATCCACCTGTTACAATGAACACAGGAAAGATTCAGCGCGGACCTAATTGCACGTAACAGACAGAAAAAGTCCCTGATAATGGAAGGAAATTCAGAGGGGCAGCAGAATTACAGTGCTGCCTTTGCAATTTGCATGTTGCTTTCTCAACTTTGAGTGTTTGACATATGATCAGGAATTGTATTTCACTGCCTACATATAATGCCTTAAACTAAATATATAGACATAAAAAGAGACAGCATTCTCACAGAATGCAGCAGAACTATATTATTTCAGGGTCGAGACATATGCCTCATTTCATAACTCTAAATATTACATGCTAACAGACAGCTTCAAGTTTTAACTGATCAAATGATATAAGACTTAGCTGAAGGGGGGAAACTTCCATTTTTCAAAAATATGTGATAGCTTCAGCTGATTTACAGAAGCGAGAAATGCCACAACACATTAACCAAGGGAGTTAACACACCATGTATCATGTCAATTCCCAGGAATCAGCATAGAATTTTAATTCACATAACCAAACCATATATGCAATACATGCAGACAACAAAGCTCCCTGAACGCTCACATGACAGTTCATTCAAAGTTTAACACAATGCAGACTTTTTCTTTAATCAGACAAGGTATGGTTTTTAAATAGCAATGCAGCAGCATCAAATTACAGACGCATACATCAATCTCGACCATAGCAACACAGCAAACAGTGCTACCATACTATTATGGTAGCACCTCTTATTCCACTTATCGCTCCATGGGCACAGCTCAGTTTTCAGGGACACACGAGGCAATTACATGACACTATAAGATAAATAAACTGGTTCAGGCAAAATCTCTTCAGAGATTTGCATGAATCACACCCATAATACAATCAGAAGCACATACTTGGGGTTGGTGCAGGAGAACCCCTAGCAGCTGAGCCCGTTATCTTCGTCGCAAGAGGATCCCATGCCTTGCCTTCAGTGTCGCTGCAATGCCCATTCTTGTTTGGATACATAGCAGTATTTGTTGCAGAATCACCAGTACCCTTTGCCACCTGATTCCTTAGACGGATGCGCTCGGCCCTTGACCCAATAGTCTGGCCAACAATGGAGGCTGCTATGGTGAATGCCATCGCAGTCCTGGGCATCACAACAGACTTCCTCAGCATTGCAATGAACGGAACAGCGGCATGGACAGCTGCAAACCACTGAGGAGAGAACTTCTTGGTGTGCTCCCGCCACACCCCAAGAGGGATGTTTGCCGCCATCCCCAGTAGTGCAATGGCTACCATCTTCGAGGGCAGGGGCTGTGGTCGCAGGGATTTCACAAGTGCAGTTCGTGCAAGGGCAGCTCGGACAGCAATCACAGCAGGTGGGCACTTCAGGTTCATACCAACTGGTGGCTGTAAAGCCTTGGCGACAAGGGGCAAAACACCACTCATTGCCCGGTAAGACCGCGCAAGTGGGCACTGGCCATTTTCCAACCACTCATCGCTGAATGCCTCATGTGATGGTGGGTTGACTCCTTTTTGCTGAAAAAAGACCAATGGAAGAGAATGAGAACACTGATCCCATAAATTAGAGCAAGCAGAATAAGATAGCTATTGTTTTCTGATCAACAACACTCGCCTTTGGATATAGCAATGTAATGGATAACTAGGAATGTTCTGAGTTGGATGAAATGTAAAATAATTAACATTACACATTGAAACTTGGGTTGATATTAGGATGGAAAGAATCAAATAATATGGCCATAAAGTATCATCAGATGTAAATGGAATGAGACAAAGAATGAAGAAAAGAAGCGCTGGAAGTTGGAACACACTTTCATCGAAGACTGATCTGGTGTCTTGGGCTTCTGGTGGGACTGATCTAGATTGTTGGGCTTCTTGTTCTGCCTTTTGCCCTTACCGTTGAAGAAGCCAAAACCAAATGGTCCAAATGCTGATAGACTTATTGAGGCTGCTCTAGCAGCCAATGGATTAAATGGCAGAGCAGGTTCAGTCTTGACATCAATGCTCTCATTGTGATTTTCATCAGATACATATGATCTTTCTGAAAGGGGAATTATTCCATCTTGGCCATGGAAAAGCTTGAATGCTGACTCAAAACCTGGTCCATCCTCAAAAATTGGACCCTTGCCTCCTCGGGCCTGCACAAAAGATTGTATTGTCAAGGAACAGATGAACCGATGACATTAATCGCTGCTAGAACAAAAGGTCATAGGAAGCAGATCTTACAGCTACTGGCAAAGCAGAAGTGAAGGAAAAGGTTGTAGCTCCATTGATGTTCCTCAGGAATGGGCACCTCTCAACATCCGGGTGGCTGAAAAGGCTCTGCGATGATGCTGATTCACTGAGAAAGCTGCCGAAAAACATTTCCATCCTGACAACAGCAAAATCAGATGCACATTAGCAAGTAATGACCTAGCAGGATGTATTTGATCTTGGATGATGAACATCAATACTAATATATACATCAGTGATACTACAAGTAGTTGAATGCCTCAAAGAATCATAACCGAGGGCCAGGAAAATAACAGCATGATTAAACATAACCATTTTGTCACCTGATAACTGAAAGAACTCTAACCACTTCCCAACACACAAACAAATGAAATATGAAGGACTGGAAAAATAATTAGTATTTAATAAAGGTTTGCAGGTGTGCATGCAAGTAGCGTACATTAGTTTACTCTATAGACAGTAGAAAAGGAAATACAGTGATGTTCGAGAAAAAAGAGAACGCTCTTGTTTTATCATTAGCTGTGATTCTGTAGTATCTTATAGGAAGTATACAACAATTTTGTCAAGAACACGAGAAATATCACGATGGAACTGGTTGCAACCACATTTTGTGGGACTGGCCATATAAAGTGAAATGTCCTAGGAACACTCATTCAGTGGCATGTTAGATGAATACACATAGATCTACACAATATGGCATTAATAACTTCCTGGAACTAAAGGTTATTATCTAGATGGACAGACAGCATATAAGCTTTTTTATGCATATATAAAGAAATCTGTTAGGATAGAAAGACATCCTATTGCAGTCTAATTTTAAACATTGCAGCGCTATTCGGTAGACATGTTATTGCAGTGTGATTTAAACACTGCAATGCAATTTCATAAACAGGTATGCTACTATTATCTACAAACAAATACAGCAGCACCATGGTCCTGCGGTAAGTCAGAAACAGTTTGTGAAGGACCTAGAATTACCATATAATATGACACATAAACAACATGTGGGACAAGATGGCAACCAACATTCGGAAGGTAGCCTCAGAGGTGTGTGGAGTAACCAAAGGAAGGGGACGCGAGGCTAAAGATACTTGGTGGTGGAACGAGGAAGTCCAAAGGGCTATTATGGAGAAGAAAGAATGCTATAGACGCTTGTACCATGACAGGAGTGTGGACAACATAGAGAAGTACAAGGTGGCAAAGAAGACTGCAAAGCGAGCTGTAAGTGTGGCAAAGGGTAGAGCGTACGAGGATCTTTACCAACATTTGAGTACGAAGGAAGGAGAGAAGGACATTTATAGGATGGCTAGGGTTCGTGAGAGAAAGACACGAGACTTCAACCAAGTTAAGTGCATTAAGGATGAAAGGGAGCATCTCTTGGTGAAGCAGGATGAGATCCGACATCGATGGCAAGAGTATTTTGACAAATTGTTCAATGGTGAGAATATGGACACAACCTTTCAGTTGGATGACTCTTTTGATGACAAGAATAGGCGCTTTGTGCGGAGAATACAAGAATCTGAGGTCAGAGAGGCATTGAAAAGGATGAAAGGAGGTAAGGCGATGGGACCGGATGGTATCCCAATCGAGGTGTGGAGATGCCTCGGGGACATAGCTATAGTATGGCTAACCAAGCTGTTCAACCATATTTATCGATCGAACAAGATGCCTGATGAGTGGAGGAGAAGTATATTGATACCGATCTACAAGAATAAAGGGGATATTCAAAGTTGTACGAATTACCGGGGAATTAAGTTGATGAGCCATACTATGAAGCTATGGGAGAGAGTTATCGAGCATTGCTTGAGAGCAATAACGCGGGTCTCTATGAACCAATTTGGTTTCATGCCCGGAAGGTCAACCATGGAAGCCATTTTCTTAGTAAGACAAGTTATGGAGCGGTATAGGGAGAAGAAGAAGGACCTACACATGGTTTTTATTGACTTGAAGAAGGCTTATGATAAAATACCAAGGAATGTTATGTGGTGGGCTTTGGACAAACATAAAGTCCCAACGAAGTACGTTGGGCTCATTAAGGACATGTACAACAATGTTGTGACTAGAGTTCGAACAAGTGATGGAGACACGGATGACTTTCCGATTAGGATAGGACTACATCAAGGGTCAGCTTTGAGCCCTTATTTGTTTGCTTTAGTGATGGATGAGGTCACAAGGGACATATAAGGGGACATCCCTTGGTGTATGCTTTTCGCGGACGATGTAGTGCTAGTTGATGAAAGCCGGACAGGAGTGAACCAGAAACTGGAGTTATGGCGGGAGACTTTGGAGTCCAAAGGTTTTAGACTCAGTAGAACTAAAACTGAGTATATGAGATGTGACTTCGGCACTACTACTCGGGAGGAGGAAGATGTTAGTTTGGAAGGTCAAGTAGTGCCTAGGAAGGATACCTTTCGATATTTAGGATCAATGCTACAGAGGGACGGGGATATTGATGAAGATGTTAGCCATAGAATCAAAGCAGGGTGGATGAAGTGGCGGCAAGCGTCTGGTGTCCTATGTGACAAAAGGGTACCACAGAAGCTAAAAGGCAAGTTTTATAGGACGGCGATTAGACCTGCTATGTTGTATGTTGCGTTGGATTTGCGGTCATACAAGAAGGGAGCGAGTTCGGAACGATGATATACATGAGAGATTAGGGGTAGCGCCAATTGAAGAAAAGCTTGTCCAACACCGGTTGAGATGGTTTGGACATGTGCAACAGAGACCTCCAGATGCACCGGTGCGTAGCGGAATCCTAAGTCAGGATAGTAACGTGAAGAGAGGCAGAGGAAGACCGAAGTTGACTTGGGTAGAGGCAATAAAAGGAGACTTGAAAGGATGGAATATACCCAAAGACTTAGCCTTAGATAGGAGTGCTTGGAAGACAGCTATTCACGTGCCTGAACCTTGATTGCTTCTGATGGGTTTCAACTCTAGCCTACCCCAACTTGTTTGGGACTTAAAGGCTTTGTTGTTGTTGTTGTTGTATGACAGAATTGATGTATGCTTTAGGCATGATCAGCCCCAAAAGTGTAACCATTGACTGATTAGTTATTTAAGTTTCATACATGAGGAGGTCACTTTTTTTTTTTGGAGACAGTGCAAAAGGCACTCACTCCTACACAGGAGTTTGATACAGATTACACTGATATAGTTGTTGTATTATTCTTCACATATCCTACCTAATCCTTCTCTTTGGCGCCTTATTTCTAATCTGTTGATCCTCATCAATTTTGCAGCAAGAGATGTCTTGTATGAGCATTCCCCCCAGTGTCAGCATGTTATCCTGACAAATCAGGAGATCGAAACCCAAGCTAAACATGACAACCACGCACAACAGGTGACCTTTAGCCGGTCACTCGTGTTAAGGGGAACAAGGCGTGCCCTTGTCCAACATCGATCGGGAAAAAAAGCAATCGCATACCTAACCCCATTCCACATGCTCCCAAGTCCCAGCCCGGAGCCAAGCAGATCCTTGAATTGCTTAACATCCCGGCAAACCAGCAATTCCCTAAAGAATTCGGTACGAAAAATCAACTAGATCTGCCCGTGCGAAATCGAGACAATCGGAGCCCGCTTGCCAAATACGCTGATGGCTCTAACCCAATCGCTCCCAGATCATATCAATTGAGGCCTTCTGGATCCCCACGGATCAATCAATCATGGAAACCACCGCGAGGAACATCGTGGAAAATCATTGGGGATTGAGGGGGTGGGCGTTGGGGGGAGGTCTAATTCACAACGACGAGAGGAGCTAAGAGGCGAGAGAAGATCGGGAAAGGGAGAGAGGGAGGGCGTGTGGAGAGCAGTTACCTCGCCGAGTTCTTGGAGCGCGAGAAGTCCGACCGGCTGGGGTAGACGAATGCGGAAGGGAGGAGAGGGGAATCAAGGAGTGGTTGTGTACTTGTGTCGCGTGGTTAGCACACCACGAACGGTTCGGCGTCGCGCGGCCGGCACACTGCTCTGCGTCTCTGCGCCACGCGACGTGGCGTCCGAATTTTTTACATTTTAGTCTTTTTTTTTTTTAAGTTTCTCACAAATATACCCCTAGCGGAAAGAATTCAGAAAATGGACTCTTAGCTCGGCGTCAGCGTCTCTGACGCTGAGCTTCTGGGCACGGTAGATGACATAGCAGTGAGCTCGACGCCAGTCACTCTGACGTCGAGCCTTTAATACCTATGGGCTCCGCGCCTCTCTTCCTCTCCCTCTCTCGTCCTAGCAGAGCCGAGCTCTGCCGCCGCCGCCGCCCCGCGCCCTTGCCTCCACCGGTCGCCTCGCCTGCGCCGTGCCCGCGCCCGCTCGCGCGCCCTGAGGCCACCCCGCGCCGCGCCCCAGCGGACGGCCCGCACCCCGCGGCCGCCCCCCCCCCCCCCCCCGCCCCCTTCCCCCCGCGGCTGGCCGCCCGCGCCGTGGCCAGCGGCCCTCCTCCGTCGTCCTCGCCTTAGCCTCGCCTTGGCCTCCACCGCCGGCCTCGCCCCGCCTTTGAAAGGTCCTAATGGCTAGATGGGGATGAATAGCCTATTAAAAATTTCTACAACAACACTTAACAAACCGGTTAGATAATTATGAGGCGAAGCAAGTGTTGCGCTAGCCTACTAAAATAGCAAGCCACCTACCACAATTCTAGCTTATGTAGTTTCTATCCACACAAAAACTATATCACTACACTAAGTTAGTATGCTCTCAAAAGCTAGCTAAAGAGCCACACTAACCAAACTAACAAGTTCTCATAACTAGCTACACTAAAAAGCTTGATAACTAGTTTACAGTAAAATAAAGAGAGTGAGCAATTTGTTTATACCGCCGTGTTGGGGAAGGGGCCAATCAATCACAAGAATGAATACCAATGAAGACCAATCACCTCAGAATCAAATAATGAACACAATGATTTTTTACCGAGGTTTACTTGCTAGCCGGCAAGCTACTCCTCATTGTGGCGATCCACTCACTTGGAGGTTCACGCGCTAATTGGCTTCGCATGCCAAACCCTCAATAGGGTGCCGCACAACCAACACAAGATGAGGATCACGAAGCCACGAGCAATCCACTAGAGTACCTTTTGGCTCTCCGCCGGAGAAAGGTCAAGAACCCCTCACAATCACCACGATCAAAGCCGGAGACAATCACCACCCTCCGCTCGACGATCCTCGCTACTCCAAGTCGTCTAGGTGGCGCCAACCACCAAGAGTAACAAGTGAATCCTGCAGCGAAACACAAACACCAAGTGCCTCTAGATGCAAACACTAAAGCAATACACTTGGATTCTCTCCCAATCTCATAAGGATGATGAATCAATGATGGAGATGAGTGGGAGGGCTTTGGCTAAGCTCACAAGGTTGCTATGTCAATGTAAATGGTTAAAAGAGTGAGCTTGAGCCGGCTATGGGGCTTAAATGGAAGCCCGCACAAAATAGAGCCATTGTACCCCTTTACTGGGCACAACACGGGGTGACCGGACGCTGGACCTCAGCGTTCGGTCACGCGATGCGTGCCACGTGTCCCCTCTTTTCAGATACTGAGCGCTCGGTCTCAACGGTCATGTGATGACCGGACGTAGCAGCTCAAAATGACCGGATGCTGAACCCCAGCGTCCAGTCGTTTCTAGTAAACATCTAGAGACGACTTTTCACGATCGGACACGTCCGGTCATGCTTGACCGGACACAGCCAGCGTCCGATCAGTCACCCCCAACACTGTGTGTTGCCACATCAGCAGGACCGGACATAGCCTTCCAGTGTCCGGTCAGTTTGTGACCCAGCGTCCGGTCAGAGACCGACGCCGCGCGCCCTCTGCTGCCACTGGCCGGACGCGCCGGTCCAACTGAGACCAGCGTCCGGTCACTTACAGTGACCTCCGTCTTTTCTGTCTAGGGTGCCGGTGGCACCGTCGAACTATCTATACTTTATGGGCGGACACTCCACCAGTGAAGTTTCTAACCCTTGCTCAAATGTGCCAATCACCAAGTGTATCACCTTGTGCACATGTGTTAGCATATTTTTATAAACATTTTCAAGGGTGTTAGCACTCCACTGGATCCTAAATGCATATGCAATGAGTTAGAGCATCTAGTGACACTTTGATAACCGTATTTTGATATGAGTTTCACCCATCTTAATAGTACGGCTATCGATCCTAAATGTGATCACACTCACTAAGTGTCTCGATCACCAAAACAAAATGGCTCATATCATTTATACCTTTGCCTTGAGCCTTTTATTTTTTTTCTTTCTTCTTTTCAAGTCCAAGCACTTGATCATCATCATGGCATTACCATCATCATGTCATGATCTTTATTTGCTTCACCACTTGGAGTGTGCTACCTATATCATGATCACTTGATAAACTATGTTAGCACTTAGGGTTCCATCAATTCACCAAAACCAAACTGGAGCTTTCAGCCTTGCCGCCCTCCACCGCCGTCCTCGACGAGGGCCGCCGTGCCTTCGGCGCCCGTCGAGCAGGACTCGCCACGCGGAGCCCCGGGCATCCCGCCGTCCGCCGCGCGCCACCGCTGTCGTCGGGTTTATCACAGCTCGATCTCCACAATCGCACAGAGAAGGTTCCTCGAGTCGTCTAACTATGGCTAGGTGCTTCTCCTTAGCCGTCATTGGCGGAGGGTTAGGGGGGGTGGAACCCACCGCTTGAAATACTCACGTGGATGTCTCCCTCTAAACCAATCATCGAAAAGAAGGTACCTAGGATCAAACTTGTCTGCACCGTCGATCAACTGAAATAAAAAGCATCTCTCATGGTCCTACACAACGAGATTCCAACAAAATATTAGTAGCATACTTACACAAATAAAGAAAAAAGATAGTGGAAACAATTTCTTACATTAAAACGACTGCATGTGTAGAAGCAACGCGTCGCTGTGTCCGAATGTTTCGATTGAAAAATATGGGTCGGGAAACCACAGTCACGGTTAGGGATAGAGATGTCATGAGGGACGGGGACATCTTTGCTAGAGCGTCGGGGTATAATTCTCGAGGACGACCCCGTTTTCGCCAAAACTCCTCCCGAAATATTTCTTGCATCTAACAAAACGGATGTAATTTAATAAACATAAATGAAAACATCACAAATAAATATCAATGAGAACCATAACTACAATACAACCAATTTCGTTCTAAGAACCCAAAGCAGTTAACATTAAACTATAAACCTAGGGGTTTTCCATTTGATGCACAACAATGAACCCATAACATAACTACATGCGCCTAGATTTGCTAGCTTTTTCATATCTTGGCATCATTCTACGGTTGTATAATACATATATTGATGGATATAATGAAACCCTAAGTGATGACGATTATTACGTTCAAAAATCCGACTAATACATACCGAATCGATACGAAAAAAACTAGGAGGAGAGCAAGGATACCTTGCTCTCGAAGATCTACGGATCAAATCAAAGTTTCTAAGGTCCAATATACCGATTCGTGAGGTAGAGTGAAGTGGGAGAGAGAAAAAATCCGAGAGAGAGAGGAGAAAGAAGAGTAAGAACGCTCGGGCAGGAAGGTTGGCCGGGGTTAAACGGCAGGGAGCTCAGTGCCGGTCACTCTGGCGCCGAGCTCGACGCCAAAATCTACGGCGATGAGCTCGGCACCAGAGTGACTGGCGCCGAGCTCACTGCCATGTCATCTACCGTGCCTAGGAGCTCGGCGCCAGAGACACTGGCGCCGAGACGTGTTAGCTCGACGCCAGCACCAATGGCGCCGAGCGAATGGTCCATTTTCTAGATTCTTTCCGCCAAGGATATATTCGTGAAAAACTTTAAAAAAAGGCTAAAATATAAAAAATCCGGACGTGGCGTGGAGAGTCTTACTCGACGCGTGCGCGCCAGGAGGAGTAGCGACGCACGCGCGCTCGGTGCGGTAGGGACACGGACGGAAAGTTCCACCAATTCCGATTCGTAGTTTCGGCCCACTGTTTGTGGAGTCCCGTTCCCTGTCTAGCTTATTTACTCTAGCTTTTATTTTTCTCTTTCATGTGTGGATAGTGAAAGGGCGGAGAGATAGTTTCACTTACATATATAAGTAAAAGTAATAAGCTAGAACACAAAATGGCAAAAATCAAGTTTGAAAAAATAGTAGAGAAAAAAATATTTAATATGTAATCATTGGTTGGAATGAAAAAGCCTTTCCATCGAATGGGCAAACTTCGAAATTCAGGAATTTTATATTAGCACATTTAAAACTTTGTACTTTAAATTTAAAACTTTATAATTGAAAACATTATTTTCAAAATTCAAAAACTTTATACTAGCACGTTAAAACTTTGTATTTCAAGATTTTAAACTTTGTAATTTCAAACTTTATATTTTAAATTCAGGAACTTTATACTGGCCTATTTAAAACTTTATACTTTAAGATTTAAACTTTGTAATTGAAAACTTTTTAAAAAATTCAAGGACTTTATCCTAGCACATTTAAAACTTTATATTTCAAGATTTAAAACTTTACATTTTAAATTTATGAACTATATACTAGCACATTTAAACTTTATACTCTAAGACCTAAAACTTTATAATTTCAAACTTTATTTTTACAATTGAGAAACTTTATACTAGCACATTAAAACTTGTTACTTCAAGGTTTAAAACTTTGTAATTCCAAACTTCACATTTTAAATTCAGGAACTTTATACTTGCTCATTTAAAACTTTGTACTTTAAGATTTAAACTTTGTAATTTAAAACTTTATTTTTGAAATTTAGGAAGTTTATACTAGCACATTTAAAACTTTGTATTTCAAGGTTTAAAACTTTACATTTTAAATTCAGAAACTATATACTAGCACATTTAAACTTTATACTCTAAGACAAACTTTATAATTTCAAACTTTGTTTTTAAAATTAAGGAACTTTATACTAACACATTTAAAACTTTGTATTTCAGGGTTTAAAACATTGTAATTTCAAACTTTACATTTTAAATTCAGGAACTTTTATACTGGCTCATTTAAAAATTTGTAATTTAAAACTTTATTTTAAAATTCAGGAACTTTACACTAGTACATCTAAAACTTTGTATTTCAAGATTTTAAACTTTACATTTTAAATCCAAGTATACTAGCACATCTAAACTTTATACTCTAAGACTTAAAATTTTATTATTTCAAACTTTTTTTTCAAATTGAGGAATTTTATACTAGCACATTTTAAACTTTGTATTTCAAGGTTTAAAACATTGTAATTTCAAACTTTACATTTTAAATTTAGAAACTTTATACTAGCATATTTAAAACATTATAAACTTTGTACTGCTAGGTTCAAAACTTTGAGATTTCAAAACTCTACACCTAAATTCAAGAACTTTATATTATCTCATTTTAAACTTTGTACTGATATGTTATGAACTTTATACACCTAAAAATAGAACTTTGTAATTCGAAACTTTGCACCCCATGTTTTGGAACTTTGTACTGTAACATTTGAAACTTTGTACTACAGGCGTAAAACTTTATCATCATGAAAATTGTTTCTAAATATATCCAACATGGATCTACTTTTGTAGATCTTGTCATAATGAACATAATGGTGCAAACGAAATTAAAACTAGATGCTTGATAAAGAAGTTATCACATTTTTAAAGTTTGTATACTGTTTACAAATAAAAAGCAGTCCCCGCTCTCTCATGCGTCACGTGTCTGAACGCTGCTATATATGGTGGATCCTTCGTACGTCACGCGTCCGTGCCTGCCTGCTATATGGCGGAGTGCACGCGCGCCAACTAGTGATTGGGCGACGTGGCGGCGACGCCGCCGTGACGCCGTCACATTCACACCTACCACGAGTCTGCGACTATTCCACGAGAGCGTGTCGCTGCCGGCCCGGGCTTGTCATCGTCAGCAAAACAGGCCACCTGGGCCTGCCTACCCAGCACCAACTCGGATCCGGGCTTGCTTTGCGCGCGGCGTGGAGAAACCGAGGGGAATTCAGTGACGGACCGGGAGCGAATCGTGCACCTTAGGAGAAACACCACAGAATTTGATCATTATCCGCTATTTTTTATATACAACTACAACCACAAACACATACTTTGTACATAATCAATTTATAACGACGGCATCAGGTGCCCAGGAAAACAAAGTAATTCCTTTCTTTGTTGTGTTTGTGCAGGGAAGCAATTCACCAGACATTCTTGCAATAGAGCACTTCACTTGCATGTGTTATTTTCTCCATTTATATCTATATCTATATCTATATATCTTATAAAGCTAATCCCTACTATAAATCTATATCTCAACACGTAAGTCATCCACATCATTTCTCACTACTATCCATATTATCTCCCACTAATAACCATATTATCCCACTAACTTCCAACGTTTAAATGCAAACTATCCACGTCGTCTTCACTTAATTTCATTCAAAATTCTTGACAACCCACTAACAACAATGCGGGGTATCTTTCTAGTTACAAAGAACATAAAGTTTTCCTCTCCTCTCAACAAAAACACAGAGTAACTAATGGCATAAAAGGAGTGTGGTAATAAGGTTACGAAGTAACTAATAAGGGCATAAGGAGTGAGAGAATAAACAGGTTGTAAGCAGGCTAAGGTTGATCTCATACATTATGATCATGACCTTATGCAAAACCTAAGAAGAAAAAACATAGAGTCCGCCCTCAAGCTTAGGACTCAACTTCAAGTATTAAAATAATGAGCTTGTTGGCCTAGTTGTTGTTGCCACAATAATGAAGGCCTCCATCAACGGATGACTTTGCGTTGGAGGGCTCGGGGAAGGTGAATCCTATGGTGCTAGACCTAGATCTTACTCCGCCTCAACAAGGTGGAGTCATGCTGGCATGGGTGCCCCACCATGGGTCCCTGCCGTGGCTCCTGAATGACGCATTGTGGGCTCGCCAAAAATGACCGTGTCAACAAATAATTCGAAATACCTTGATTTTTTCAGAACAGGTTCGAGTCAATTAGCAATGATTCGAAGCACTTCTTTTTCCGTTACACTATTTTGGTCACCAAAGACAGTGGAGGACCCTGGCGCGGTCACTGGTGCAGCGATAGCACATCTACAACTAGACAATGTTGAATTGGTGAAGTGCGGTTGGGGGACTGTGGATTTGGCAACGGTGATGCTGGGGAACAATGGCGGAGCTTAAGTAAATCCGGGTGGGGGTAATCAAACTTGGAGTATAGAGGGGGGCTAGATTAGCAATTCATCAACATTTAAGTGGTGGAATCAAGTGTTCTTTTAATAAACTTTTTAGGTTAGGAGGGGCCATGGCCCACTTTAGTCTACACTAATCTCCGCCCCTAGTGGGGGACACTACGGTGATGGAAGCCAACAGAGTGAATCTGAAGCAGAGCCTGGGTCTGTTGACATGGCAAATGGCTAGGCCGACCAGGCTAACCTGCTTATTATTCCTGCCTTCCTGCATGCCACTGGGCAATAGGAGCGCTGCATGGCCAACAGGCGACGGCGGCACTACGCCACTACTAGATGTACCGCAACTCTGTTTAGGCACTGAACAGTGATTTTTTTGCATTTTGGTTCCTTTTTAAAATATTTTTTATAAAAAGACCCCTGCCAAAACTTTTGCTACAAATAGACCATTTTTAAGCGTCTTAGGAAATCATGTCGAGGTATGAAGGTCGGCGTCGACTGACACGACGCCGAGTCCTTGCCACGTCACCGACGACTCCGGGGCTCGCGCATGGCCTCGGCGTGTGGTTATCCCACGCCGACCCTCATGTATAGGCGTTTGGTCCTACCACGCCGAGTCGCCGACCATCAGTCACTTCAAAAACCGGCGACTCGCGCATCGGTTTGCTTCATGGCGACTTGCTGTTCCAGGTCGTTGGGATTGGCCAGGAGATACGTACGTAACCTGATCTCTTGATTTCTCACTAGCTTCTTCTCTCTTAACGCTTCCGGTAGATCCGTAGATACCCAAATTTGTTGAGTATTCCTGCAAGCTAACTAACTTGCCGAAAGAAATATTGTGCACACTTTTAAAATATTTTTAGAAGATTAAAATAAGTTAGATATTTGATCTTGAGTAGTTCTCTTGATGAGAACAAGGACACCTGCGGAAGTATATTCGGTTATGAGACATCAGAGCATCTCTAAGAATTCCCAAAACAATCTACCATGCCATAATTTTAGCAACATTAAAAAATATATCTCCAACAACTCCTAATCACACCTCCCAATTTTTTGGCACATGGAAAAATCGACCCAGTTGTGCGGATAAATACGCGTGCATCCATCGAGCCAACGTAAGGTTGAAGGACGTGGAAAAAAATAAGAAGTAGGACAGGGTTTTTGATATAAATGTACAAGAGAGAAACAAAGTATAAAATTGGCTAGGGTGATTTAGAAATAGTTCGGGGTCATGTAAAATCACCTTCAACCTTTTAGGAGTGATTTTTGGAAAACCGTTGGAGAAACCTTTATTTGGTGCTCCCAATACTTTTTGGTCACCGGGAGAAAGTATATCTTAGGTATATGTATATCTTAAAAACTAACTTTTTAAATAATTAACAAATCAACTAAATATAAATTAATGATAGGCTAATACTTTTTGGAAAACCGTTGGAGAAACCTTTCGCTCGTCGCAGAGCCCATCGAGGGTCCTCTGGGCCTCCGCCGGCTTCGTGTTCTCCCATCAAGCATCACCCTCGCCTCGGGCATCTCCCGTGCGAATGCCTGAAAGAAGAGAACATGGGGAAGCCTTCGCCTCAAGGGGTTAGTGTGGCAGCGAAGAGGTTGCGAGGGCCCAAAAAAGGCCAAACATCAGGCGGGGTGCCTTGCTAGGGGCACCTCCCCCCAACATTAGCTTTTATAGCTTACTAGCAAAAGTACACGTGCATTGCAACGGAATCCAATATGTATATGAACCGAACATTGCATCATCGCTAGATGCGAGTTGGTAGAGGGGGTCACGAGTCCGGGTCAAATATGAGATATGGAGGATGTAACCCAATACGTATTGGAATGAGACCATGTATTCATCGTCGCTAGAAGCTATTTTAACTCGTATGAGTCATATCCCGATAGGGGTGTAGGAAGAAACAAGATAAAATTTTGGGCGTTTTTTTTATATTGTTAAGGTATAGAAGCATCAATATATAGATATAGATTAGCTTGGATGACAAAACTATTTTAGATTAGTTATAGTTGTACCATCTGCTGATCTAGATTGATTAGTGACAAAAATATCTATTTATTAGGAAACGATAAATTAGAGATCAAAGACACATAATACTATTATTATTATTTATTTTTTCTGTTTATATAACAATATAACAGGAGACAAAAAAAAGAAGAAAAAATGGTCAAGATACTAAACGTGAGGGAAGTGGAAACGAAAAAAAAACAATCCTGCAAAGGACACGGAGGCAGCAACTCGCAACAGATTGGCCAACGAAAAAAATAGGTGAAGAAAAATTTTGTCTCTTTAATATTAGATATTTGTCCTTGTTCTCATCAAGAGAACTACTCAAGATCAAATATCTAACTTATTTTAATCTTCTAAAAATATTTTAAAAGTGTGCACAATATTTCTTTTGGCAAGTTAGTTAGCTTGCAGGAATACTCAACAAATTTGGGTATCTACGGATCTACCGGAAGCGTTAAGAGAGAAGAAGCTAGTGAGAAATCAAGAGATCAGGTTACGTACGTATCTCCTGGCCAATCCCAACGACCTGGAACAGCAAGTCGCCATGAAGCAAACCGATGCGCGAGTCGCCGGTTTTTGAAGTGACTGATGGTCGGCGACTCGGCGTGGTAGGACCAAACGCCTATACATGAGGGTCGGCGTGGGATAACCACACGCCGAGGCCATGGGCCAGCCCTGGAGTCGTCGGTGACGTGGCAAGGATTCGGCGTCGTGTCAGTCGACGCCGACCTTCATACTTCGGCGTGATTTCCTAAGACGTTTAAAAATAGTCTATTTATAGCAAAAGTTTTGACAGAGGTCTTTTTATAAAAAATGTTTTAAAAAAGGACCAAAATGCAAAAATTTCACCACTGAACACCAGGGTCTTTTCAAGGCAAGTCGTCTGGGGGTTGCAGTGCAGGTTGCTGCTTTGGTAGCGCCTCTTGTCTAGTTCTCTTCATCTCTCCGGCGTTGCGCTCGTCATGGCGTCGCTGAGGGGGGCGAAGAGGAGGAAGCGCAAGCCCGAGAGGGCCTTGCCTGCGAAGGCGCCGCCGGTGCCGCTGCCCCTCGACGGCGACTGGTGGGACGCCTTCTCCCGCAGGCTTGCAGCAGGTATACATACATACATCCTCCTGTCTCCACCATCTCCCACTGCGTGCTGTCCGCCTGGCCTGTCCCTAGCCACGCCCGCTTCTCGTGTCCTGCGTCGCTGCAACCTCGCCGCCGCGGCCCCCGGTAATGCGTGCTAACCCTCCCGCGTTTAGGATTGTTCGTGTGGTGGATTCGGCGCTGCCAGATCAGGAGGACGGTCCAGAATTTGCACTGCTTGTTTGGCGTGTGCGTCCGTCGTGTCGCTTAATCTGCTCTCGCGGTGCTCCTTAACCGGGTGCTTAGCGTAATTAATCTCCTGTTGCTCGCGGTTATCGGAGCCTGTGGGCATCAGACTTGCGAGGTGTACGGAGGCAAGCAACCACCGGGTGGTGCATTCCAGACTGAGGCATACGGGAAATTGGTGAGGTGTGTTGCTTGGAGGGTCTGGACACCAACAGCTTCTTGTTGTGAATGCCATTGGTGTGATGGTGCCAATGTAGCAACGTGTGTTTGAGAGCATAATTAGTTTTGCCATTTGAGGGTTTGTTGCCTCGTCGTGTCCAATCCAGATCTGCAAAAACTGGGTGCAGTGGCATTTAGGCATGTTAGTATAACAGGTGGTGTTGATTCCGCTCATTGTGCCAGCCTAATCCAAAATCTTTTGCTTGACTGTTGATGTCAGTGTGTCCCGAGAATTTATTTCTTTTTCTTTTGTCTTGATTAACTGAGTTGTTCCCAGTAAGGGACGAAGTGAAATGTTCCTGAAGAAATTACACTAGTTCTTCTTCAGGTCAACGAAGGATGATAGAAACTTGTTTGGTGGATAATAGTTGGTTGTTAGTGATCACTGACATTTATATTAACCAGATTGCTTTCCCCAATCCTACAGTAGATTTTTGTTTGGGTGCAGTATATTCCAGCTTATCAGGTTGTATGATTAATTAGGCCTGCAGTTTGAGTTGCCTTTACATTTTATGTTCGTTTGGCTTATAAGCCGTACTTTTTCAGCCAACGAACAGTATTTTTCTCTCACAACAAATCAGCCAGCAATACTTTCAGCCATGGCTTATCAGCCAAACGAACTGGGCGTTAAGTAATGATAACTGCTAGTTAATTTTGGAAGATGCCTGTGTCAGTGTTGCCTCTTAAAACATCATTACACGAGTTGAGTGATGCATTACTAGTTTAATGACCTTACAGAAATCGCTGGAGGAACTTAATTTTGTAGTCTTAGTTGTAAAGTTGATCTTAAATTTGGTGTGATGGATCATCCTAGCATTGTTTAGATTCATCACACATTCTTCATAATATGTGCATGAGGATAGACTGCCATACCAGTTAGCCAGTGTCTGTAGGCTTGTAGCCTCCAAGAAGATGTTTTGCCTAAACACATACTGTAGAGATGACCATAGTAATTCAGGAAGCTGTAATTTGGTCAAGAATTTACTATAAGAGTCAGGAACAGATGGTGATCTTGCTTGGTCTCAGTTGTGCAGTTAACCATAGATTTGATATGAAGGATCATCTTTGCAATATTTTGATTCATTGGACTATCTCCATTTGTCAATAGTAATTTAGCAAGCTGTATTGTGGTCAGACCTACTGCAAAATCCTTAATTATGCTATGGGTTTTAGACTTTCTCTTGTGCTAGGAGTGTTCTCTTTGAATCACGTCCTATCATTAAAGAATAGTTGAATCACCCGGGAGCATCTGTCCTGACAATAAGCTGAATGGTGATATTATCAGAGTTTGAAGTCACTGCTAAAAAGATACAGATGAGTTACCTGTTCCAACTCTGATGCAGACCGAGGGATGGAGTATGATTTAATCAGATGGTCGCATGAAGGGGTTAAATCATCATGGTTTAGATATCTATTTATAACTGCAGTGTGTTTTCAATTGAAACTTTTCTCTGGAACCGTGAATTAAGTATCTTGTGCAATCACATGTACAACTTATTTCTGTTGTCATACAAACAACTTAACTTCTTCTAATAACAATGACAAATCATTCATATCCACACATTATAATACCTTCTGACTTGTCTATCAGCTGCTGGGCTTTTGGGCACTATCGCTGATGCAGTGCTTTGTCTTGATTTCCTGCTGTTTCTTAAAGCATGATTATTTTATATTTTAACTCTGTAAAATCTCACACATGTTCCTCTTTTGCTCAAAACTATGCAGAACATAAACTTAAATCCTCCAGATTCTAACCCTTCGTGTCTTACATACGGTAGCTTGTACAATAACTTTAAACTGTGATTCAGATAAGGATATCTCTATTTACAGGACAACCTTCCAAAGAACGCCAAAACTTCGAGACTGCCTTAAAGATGTCAAGGAAGACTTTTGACTACCTTTGTTCTCTGATTAAAGGGGACTGCACGAGAAAGACACAAACTTACAGAAATTTCAGGTTTGGGGACAAGGTGATTCTAGGTGTGGAGGATCAAGTCGCCATTGCTCTGCTAAGACTGACCACTGGTGAGTCACTTCTGGGCATAGGAACACGCTTTGGGATGAACCACTCAGCCATCTCAAACATCACTTGGAAGATCATTGAGTGTTTGGAGGAGCGCGCCGCTAGTCATCTGAAGTGGCCTGACCCTGAGGAGATGGCAGCCATCAAAGTGAAATTTGAGAAGATCCAGGGTCTCCCGAACTGCTGTGGCGCTATAGACACAACACACGTCCTCATGTGCTCTTCAGCTCAGCCCAACAGCAATGTCTGGCTAGACGGTGAGAACAGGAACAGCATGGTCCTGCAGGCAATTGTCGACCCTGACATGCGGTTCAGAGATGTCGTCAGTGGCTGGCCTGGAATCTTAGATGACTTGTGCATCCTGCGCACCTCAGGCTTCTACAGGCTCTGCCAGAAAGGCTCAAGGCTGGCTGGGCAAATGGAGCTTCCTGGAGAATCAGCAGGGTCAATGGTCAGAGAATACATTGTTGGGGATCCCAGCTACCCTCTCCTTCCATGGCTGGTGACTCCATACCAAGAGCACGGTCTATCTTCAGAGAAAGTGGAATTCAACAAGTGTCACACCGCGACGAGAATGGTGGTGCAAGGTGCCCTGGCCAATCTGAAGGATCGGTGGCGGGTGCTCAAGGGAGAGCTGTGGAGGCCGGACAAGCATCGGCTGCCCAGGATCATCTACGCCTGCTGCTTGCTCACCAACATCATGATCGACCTTGAAGATGCCGTGAGGGATGGGATGCCGGCGTCCCACAACCACGATGACGGCTACAGGCAGCAGGTCAGCAATGTGGCAGACGACGGCGCCGTCATTCAGAGAGACCTGCTCTGCCAGTATGTCAGTCGGTTCGGCAGCCAATTACCGGAATGATCACGACCATTCCTCTGCCTTTTTTCCCTTCCCCCTGACATGACATCAACAGCTTATACAATTGTTGTAACGTGAAATTTGTTTATTTTAGATATGATAATTTTACGCATTATAGTAGACTGAAATAGTGAAATTTGCAGACAATATAAGCTTGTGGAATCTTGCTTTAATATCTCAGCGTAGACATGTACCAAGCCAGGTACTCCGGCCTGAGGTTTCTGTCAATCTTAGATATTCTGGTTCCATCAAATTGTAACCGGCCGGCAAGATGCTGGACATCTTGTTTCCTCCTTTTATAGCAACAAGCAGTTGTGAAAGCAAACTCATGTTACTGAAAGAAGCCTGCAGGCCATTCCTGGGTACGTGCTGACGAAATTCCCAGTGGACAAATTACTGATGTTAACTAATCACATCACAGGCATCACAGATTGTGAATTTGCTGTTGCTCACCCGACTCAGAAACTGTTTCAGGGCATTGTTCGGTTGCAAGGGATTAATTCCCCAAGTGGAACCAAAGCCTCCAAAGCATGCAATCTTGTAGATTTCAGGCGGGATTGGTTCCACGACTCTAGAGAAGTGGCTTGATTCCAGGCGGCGGTGAGGGGTTTTCGCGGGGAACTGGAGAAGTGGTCACTGAACACGCCGGGAGAAGTGGGCTACCTGAACTCGCATTTTAGGGAGGAATGAGATTGAATCCAGGCAGGGTTGTTCCAAAACCGAACAAGGCCTCAACCTGTCTGGTTTATTCTTGGCTTTCAGTAGTACGCATCCTAGTCCGAAATAGAATGGGTTCATGGATACGTTCTGAATAGTACAAGCGTGGAGCTGCCGATCTGGACTGGAAAGGTATATATACGTATTACTATACTTGAACATTCGTATATGACGAAATGTCAACGTGAATACATTTGAATATATCTTGCCTTGATTTGCTGGAAAAAGTAGGCTAGATGACTCGAGGATGGTTGTTCGCCTATCACCCTGTAAACTGAACATTTCAAAGAAATACTGCAGACATAACGCACAAGAGAAAAACAAAACGCTTCGGCTGCAATGGGTTACCCCTTGCACCGTGCCCAACTTTTTTTTAGCCCTTTTTTTTGAAAAAAATTCACAAATATGCCCCTGGAGGTATGATTTCAAAATATGGACCCTTAGCTCGGCGTCATCGTTGGTGGCGCCAAGCTTACACGTCTCGACGCCATAGATTCTGGCGCCTAGGTCTTGGGCTCGACGTAGACGTGGTGGTGACTTTGCAAGCAGCTTGGCGCCGTAGATCCTAGCGCCGAGGTGGTGTTTTAATCCGACCCCCAACCTTCCTGCCCGGACCTTCTTCCTCTTCTTTCTCCTCCCTCTTGGGTTTTTCTCTCCCCACTTCGCCCTACCTCCGTAGATCTTAGAGAGCAAGGTATCCTCGCTCCCCTCCTAGTTTTTTTCGCATCAATTCGGTATATATTAGTAGGATTTTTCAACCTAAGAATCATCATTACTTAGGGTTTCATGTAATTTTTAATATTTATATTATACAACCGTAGGATGCCAAGGCGTGGAAAAGCTAGCAAACCAAGGCAACCTCAGCGCATGTTGTTATGTTATAGGTTCATTGTTGTGCATCAAATGAGAAACCCTAGGTTTAGGGTTTAATGTTAATTGCTTTCGGTTCTTAGAACGAAATTGGTTAAATTGTAGTTATGGTCGGATGACCGAAAATGTCTTCGACCCATTGCCTCTGCCTAGTGGTGTTCCAGTGCCCATGTGCTTGTGCGGCGATCCTTGTAAGGTAGCCAAGTCCGATGAAGATGACACTTATAGGCAAATGTATTGGATGTGTTCGAATTTTGCGTTTGAGCCTACACTTCGTCAGCGCCGCATTAACAAGATGGTGAGAAATTGATGTTTGTGTCATATGACATCTTGCATGATTTTTTTTATTTTGTAACAATTGTATTTTTTGCAGACCCCTCTACCGCTCTGTGATTTTGAGCAGTGGATCGACACTGAGATCAAGCCTGAAGACAAGGAATGGATGCAGAACTGTTGCGGTGGGAGGCAAAGGACAAGGAGATGATGGAGAAGAGACGCGGAGAAGAGGTTGCAAAAAATGAGCACAAGGAAGAGGAGAAAAGAAGACGTGTTGCTGTATACAGGGAGGAGAGGGAGAATAAGCTTGAGCGTGCACGCCGAGCGAAAGTAGCGATGGAGGAGAATCCTGATGCCCTGTGAAAGAAAAAGTGGCCTCGTTGCTCTCAGTAGTCTCCATGACTTGCTAGTTCTATGGTTTATTCATGAACAATGTTGTCTATTATCGGCACGTACTTCTAGTATTATTGTTTTGTTTAATGTGGCATAGTATTAGACTTTTCATTATGTAGTTGTTTTTATTATTTGTGGTCATAATATTCAGTATAATATTACGGATGTAGTAAAATGTGATCACATGCTGCAAATAAAACCTAACGAAGTAGAGCATTATATAATTCAACACACAAACACACATGAAATGGCATGTGAGAACATGTACCGAACTAGGGTACATATTTCCTTCGACTAAACCTAACATGCCTTAGGTAATTAAACCAAACAACAAACACATGGATGTGCCATGTGAATAAGATAGGGTCGTCCTAGTAGTGTGGCCACATAGCAAATTGTGTTGCATCTTCTCCACAATAGCCTCCTATTGTTGGTGGTGGTGGCGGCGAAGGTCCCTTGTTCTTGTGGTTAGGGCAGGTGCAATATGGATCATTGCAGAGTATCTCCTGTGAATCGGTACCATTGTTGTTGTCGTCCTATTCATCGTCCTTGTAACTGCTGCTAACTTACCTTTTTAGATCAAAGATACGATCCTGCAGGTAGTAGATGTACTCTGCATGCAAATAAATAGGTCGAGGATCGACCCACCTAGTGAACCCACAACTTTCTTCGGCCAAGGAAGACTACAATAAGTATGTTATGTAAGTTGTATAGAAGAGAAACATATTGAAGAAACAAATAGTAATAGCAATTACTCATGCTCACGGGCATTTGAAGAAACGACGACCTCTATCTATTCCCTCGGTGAACATCTGTACTAGGCAGTCCTCACCATGCATGCATTTTGGCTACTCTTCTTTCCGTTCATCGTATCCTCTCAGTGGTGTCTCTTTGGTGAAATCACTTTTACTCTCAACTGGGAACTCTCATAAAGAGCTTCCTCAAAGAAATCGGGACCAAGAGAATCCTCCCACACAATAGTAGTTCCCTTCTTCTTTCCTCTCCCTTTGGACGACCTTCCAGATATTGGTACTGCAATGAAAGAAAATACTAGTTGAGAAGTAAGTAGCAATGCATCCAGCATTGCGTATATATAGGCAGAGGCAGGTTTAGTTGCTGTTTCAATGTGTTATAACTGGTCACAAGAAGCCTAATTAGTTTCACTGAAGAACCTATTTCAATGGACACTGAAAAGCCTAAATTCGTTTTCTGAAAAGTCTATTCGTCGTTGATATGATAAATCACTGAAAAGCCTAGATGCTATAGGTGTACTATGTAAGTGAAGTGATAAATCGCTGCTGTTATCGTACTCCTCGTCCTTATAACTGAAAAATATATTTTCATTGTCTGAAAAGCCTAGATTCGTTCACTGTTACTGAAAAGCCTAGATGCTATAGGTGTACTATGTAAGTTAAGTGATAAATCGCTGCTGTCATCGCACTCCTCGTCCTTATAATTGAAAAGTTTATTTTCATTGTCTGAAAAACCTAGATTCGTTCACTGTTACTAAAAAGCCTAGATTCATCTATAAAGCGTCCGTACGATACGATTGGACTATACACGTTCTAATGAATTTATATTTAATCTGTATACTACATTTGTGCCTTTTTAGCAGTGTAGTATAATTAATGATTCACGGAAAAAATTTGCAAGAGTTTCCCTTGTTTCAGAAGCATCCACAGTTACAAACAGAGACATCGTTATATAATCCAAGCATTTAATCGTCCAAAGAGTACAATACAACCACATCGAACATCACAATCAATATAACATGTGCTGCATAGTCCGCACACCCAATTGGAATCATTCGCCTAAGGATGTTGGGAGCAGAAACTAGATGCAGTACACCCTCAACTGCAATGCCATCATCATCATCTCCAAGGCAATGCAGCTCCTCCCGAGCCCTTGCAACCATCTCACTAAATGAAGGCCTATCATTGAATAGCACAGGCACGCTTTGTAAGTCAACAAACTCAACATATCCATAGCGATCGCTTTCAACGGTGCCTCCATGATATATGGTCACTAGGTTGTCCATCTAGTTCAAACACGTAACGAAACACATGTCCTTTAGTCTAAATTAGACGACAGATAGTACCTAACAAGTACTTTCTAACTACAAACTAAGTAAATAAGATAATAACTATGTATATATACAATGTACTCACTAAATAGCTAGATCCTATTTAGTTAACTAAATATATAACTACCTATCTAAGTAGCTATCCAACTATATCTATGTACCTATGTATTTATGTTTCTATCTATCTACATATCTATCTCACTAGATCACTGACTAAACCAACTACCTGAGTCATCACATTAACTAGTAAATAACAAATGACAAAACTACTACACTACAATCAAATCTAACTAAGTACGTACATTGCATATTCATAATTTTTACATGTCCGACGACGGAGTCGCGAACGTCGATGAAGTCGCAGCGGACACTGGGATCGATGGCCCTAGGACGGAGTCGCAACGGACGCCGGACGTGGGTGAGGGCGACGAGCTGGGCCGACGGTGGCGTGGCCGGGCGTTGCAGGGGCCGGGGCCGACGCTCCGCGTGGCGAGGCCGGTACGGCGGGCGCGGGCGCGAGCGCGGTGGCCGGGGCAATGCGCGGTGGCGGACACGACGGTGAGGCAACGGTGGCGGACGCTCGAGAGAGAGGAACAGATAAAGAGAGAAAGGAAGGGAGGTCCCATACGTAAGACAGGGCTCGGCGCCAAGATCCATGACGCCGAGCTTGGTGCCAAGATCCACGGCGCCGAGCTGGCTGCCATGTCAGCGTCCACGCCGTCAAGTGGCCCCGACCTAGACGCCGGAATCTATGGCGCCGAGACATGTAAGTTCGGCGCCACCAACGATGACGCCGAACAAAGAGTCTAGATTTTGAAATCATACCTTTAGGGGTATATTTGTAAAAAAAATTCAAAAAAAAAAGCTAAAAATTAAAACATTCAGGCACCGTGCAAACATCTGACGATCATGAAAGGATAGTTTTTGCACTTATAGGTGTCATAATAATAATATGGCTCTCATTCAGATAGTTCTTCTCCATTAAACAGTAGCGACGTGAATATGAAAAGGAGTGAAGCTAAACTCTGACAAAACTGAGAGCGCTATGTCATCTCTGACGCCAACTGCGCAGGTAATTGTAGACTGCAGGGTTAATTGTGACAGGTGCATGCATTGCCTCATTTGATATGACTCAGCGGCATGTAGTAGTAGAAAATCGCAGGTCTCTCGCTACCTTTCCGCAATTAGCAGTCATCAACTCATTGTCTCTATGGTATACACACTAGTCCATGACGCGCGCCATCACACGCGCCGACAAATCAACTGATTAAGGCGTAGGAAAAAAATATGTTTAATCTTTGCATGAAAACAATATTAGGAATTTAATGTAGAGGACTGTTGATCCAAACTAAAAGGTTAGGCTGATGAACATACCATGATGGATGATTTCTGCTCCAGCGCTGTAAGTACAAACACTGAAAATTAGCAGGAGGCAGTTCCTGTGCTTTCAATTTAGACTATGTAGTATTTTAAAATTCACGGCAATGGCAGTGATGTGTGTACTGAAAAATCACTGGCATAAGCAAGTGGATCTGCAAGAAAGTGTATGTACTGAAAAATCACAGGCACAACCAATTCAGTGCAAAGATCGAATCTAGCTGATTGACAGGACCCTAGTTCCTAATGTTTCAGATATGCAAGAAAGTAGATTTGCAACAAAGTGGACAGAGATGGATAGGAATAAATACATCATTGGCAATGGGGTGTGGTCAGTAATAGAACAACCAAAAAATTATGTTAAGTAAAGACATCAGTGACAATGGACTTATGCTCAGCAACGATCGCACAAAATGCAGCAACTAACGAAAACGAAATAACACATGCAAAAGCGAATTGCTAAGATACAATGACATAGTCATTACAAAACTAATGCAGATAGCAAGAATCATGGAAGAATGAAAGAACTAACCATCATTGCACAATTCTATTGTCTCAGTCTAAAAAAGTTCATCATCCCACAACCCCAAAACCTCAGCAAATAACATGCAGAATGAAACAATTAATCATCATTGTACAATGAAGGATATTAGTTCTGCACATGATCTGCGTATTTAGAAACAAGAGAAGCGCAGGAGCAAACGGCCTCCTAGGGGAGGGTGGCCAAGATCCTCACAGTGAGGAGAGGGAGCTGAGGGAAGAGGAGGGGGAGAAGGGGAGAGAGTGCACCTCCGCCATGCACAACGGGGCAGACGCGCCGGTGTGAGGCAACTCCAGCGATTAAGGCCGGCGAGCCAGATCCACACACGCGTCTGGCCTCGGCGCTTGCAAGGAGAGCACGCACCAGAGACAAAAAAGGGGGAAACAGCGAGGACGGGGATAGCTCAGGTGGCGCGTCCATGGCGAAAAGCACCCTCTCTTTTTTCTGACGGAGTGGAGCAGGCGATGGACGTCTGGGCGCTGCAGCTGGGGCCGTTGTGCTCCAAGCCAATGCCAGAGCGACAACGACCAGAGGTGGCTAATGGTAGATGGAGAACCCAAACAGTGCAGAGCAAGCAGCGGAGCTGTAGATAAATTCAACACCTGATCAAAATTAAATAACACTCAAAAGGGATCTATCAAGAGTAAAGGCTCAATTTTACCCAATAGTAGAAGTAATCATACGGACACAAAAGGTGGTAGTTGTCAGCATGATCATGCTTGTTAGCATACTTCAGAATCCTGATCTCATCAAGGCTCTGATCGGAAAAATCTTTGCCATTTTTTATAATTTTAACACATACACCCATCCATGTGTGCAAATCATGTGCCTGGATGGCGATAAGGAACACAGCCGAACGCAAATATTGTGATACACGATAATGGCCAGCAATGACAGAACTGGGAACATGGAAATTGATGTCTTCTTCAACCTTTATCTAATAATCAACTTTTGTTCCACGGTTCGTTATGGTTATTTCAGGGCACCACGAATGGTATATATACTACAATGAAGAAAGTTCAAGGGCCTACAGTGACATACAACACAGGTACAGAAATAGAAGCTTGGTGGATAAAAGAACCATTTGCGAAAGAAATCAATATGTTTATGAAATAAACAGTTACATGTATGATGGGCTCATGTCTCAAGTGCGAGGAGAGTAACCTAATACCTATGTTTATGCAAAGAAATAGCAAAGCCATGTCTACATAGCTTAAGATGAAGACAGTAGTACCGAGGTGAAGTCTTGAATTGTCAAAAATTTTCTGGAATGGCAAAGCATGAACTGAAGCCCAAGTTGGGCTGCATATACAACCAACAACAAATGGCACACATGGAGGCAAACATGCCATCGGTTAGAAATAGGATCACTCATGTCATCCAAAAGTAAGCGTCTTCCCTGATTCCTAAGGATGTGATCTAAAATTCAATATATGTTTATTTTGTCAAACGACAAAAGCAGAACCATGCTTACTTAGTTGGTACTTCCACCAGACCTAGCTCATGTTAGTACAGCTAATGTTGATATATTTGTATTTGCAAATAGGTATACTGCGATTATGAGGAAAAAAGAGATGAGAAGTGAGCGGTTGCAGTGCTGTACCTTCACTTAAGGAGCATAGGAGGCACCATGACGCCAATTTTAACGCACCATCGCTGGAAAGTATGGAGGCAAGGTTAATAGAACTGATATAAACACCATAGGAATTGCAAGGAATTAATATCCAAGAAGATGCAACCTTGGAACTAAACAGTGCACCTAGGACAGAACCTCCAACTGAAGGAAGAACGGAGCAAGATTTCGCCAAGATCTCATCCAATCCTATAGCCTGCACCAAAATTGATAGCCCAGATTCAATTCGTGACCTCTGAAGCAAAGGATCGAAACAAAAAAAATGGCCAAGACGAACAGAAGCAGTAGCGCTAGGTAAACCCAAAGTACATAATGGATAACCTCATGACCGAGGAACAAAACACATCGCCGGACAGAGTAGCAGGACGGTAATGAGGGCAAACGGCACGGGAACTCGGATCGAACTGACAGGAGATATTTGAGTGTACCTAACAGCACGATCACACGGAGTAAGACTAACAGAAACTAGCGATTCAATAGGAAACATAATGTAACAAAAGAAAGCACAGCGTGGTAACAAGCAACGAACCCGGTGTACAAAGGACAATTGTAAGCATACGCACAGAATATACAGCAAACATATGCATGCACACACAAACACATGGAATTCATCACTGAACGTGAGGAAACTGATCAGAGGAAAAGAAGCACCACCTGTACAGGAACCGGATAAGAAACAGGGCCCCCCCTGCCGATGAGCAGGTCACCTTGACGCACGACACAGCTGCGAGCAGAGACATTGGAAAGAAAAGCATGAAGACGAACCAACAAGAGGAACTGGTAGGACATTCCGCCATAGCACCGTAGCAACAACAAAATTACGTACATAGCGAGGCCGCAGCAGTGGACCGGCCGCAGCCAACCTGGAAACGAAAAGAAAGATTAGGAGAACGGCAAATGTCACCGCGTAAGCAGAGAAGGAGAGGCAAAAGGCGCAGAGAGAAAAAAGCCGAAACGCAAAAGAACGGGGAAATCGCAGACGGGACAGCAGGACGGCAAGCGCAGGAAGGGCACCGACGAGAGACGGCAGGACGAGGACGGCGAGGCGAGGAAAGGCACTGTAGCACAAAACCCTAGCAAGGACGGAGACACGGGGAGGAAACAAGGAAACGGCCAATAGGACGCAACGAAGGAGGGAAACCGGAGGCGGAAGAAGAGGAGGGCAAGGCGACGAAGCAGGCAGTCGAAACACGGCGACGACAAGGCGGCCCGGCGCGGCGCTGAACCGTAGCGGCGAACCCTAATAGGCGCAGAAAGACGGCGCACGGAAATAGAAACCCGACGAGCAGCACGGAATGCGGGACGAGGCCAAGGCGGGACGACGTGGCGGAGGCGGCGGAGGCACGGGTCGCGTGAGGAAGGGCAGCGGCCTCGGGCGAGACCGAGAGAGGGAGACGAAGGGAGACTCTCTTTTTTTCGATCTGGGACGAGGAGGGGAGAGACGGCGATGTTTTGGTGGAGGGAGCTCTGCGCTGTAGCGATCGGTGGAGTGAACAAGGAGCGTGGATGGCAGAATCGAACGGCTGAAACAATTCGGGCGACGTGACCACCGTGGTTGGCGGCCAAACCTCCCTGCTTTGATAAGAAAAGATGCTGTTGACTGTCTTGTAACTCGCTGTCACTACAAAAACAGCTGGTGTGTAAAAGGCAAGTAGAGAAGTGAATATTCCCGTAGCGGTCGATCGAGCTGAGGCATTGTTGACCCGTGTGAAACGGTTTCTGTGAAGCAAGGGCTGCAGGGGCTGTTCCATTCCACATCACTTCTTCCCAAGTCAAAATCATCGCGGGACATGTGATGTGCTTTCCAACTGCGCTCTTGACTTCCATGCGCTAAGCTCCCTTGTTCTACTGAATCACTTTGTGGGATCGGATCATCGGAACAGCAGGTCGCTGTCTCTGCCTGCAACATGTAATTATATTATTATTTTTTCCTTACTAGTAACTGCTAGCACTAGTACACAACTCCATCTTGGATTTGGAATGTAAACGGGTAGAAAGAAGAAAATGTGAATTTTCAACGGTTATTCGGTTGCGTCGTGCATCGTAATGATTGTGAATGAATTAGCAAGAGAAGTCGTCGTGTACTCGTGTGTCTCTAGAGCAAGTATACGTGCTCCGCTTGGACGACCTACTTTTCCTTGAAATTTCGCGTGGGTGAATGGTTGTTCCGTCAGCTGGCAGTACAAGTGTACAAGCGACGCAAGCAACCGGACATCTGTACCACTAACAATTCCACAGGCACCGAGTGCAGAAGTCGCGCGATTAAATATACGGAGCTGACTTTTTTGCAGTAGTGATCGATCGACGATCGTGCACCCAGTGATTGCAGCTAGCTAGCGACGATAAGAAGTGATGCAGCCATGCATGAGCATGGCCCCATGACCTGGCCAAATGAATAAACTACTCGTCGGCGGGGTCTATGCGTCGTCATAGATTAATCCAACAAAGAGACCGAGCGCGAGAGAGTTGGATGATTCGTGCCGTGGCCTCCTTGCGTTGCTGAGCCTAGTCGTCATAGTAAGCCCGAGTCCGAGATCTGGTTCAGATTACGCACTCGTGATTATTCGTGGTGTTTGTGTGGAAGATTAAGCAGGAATAGTGGTGGTTGGTGCAACTAGGACCCGTGCACGCCGGCTCCGCACGCAGTGCAGCATGAGTCTTGCAGGCGACGGGCGCGCGGGTTGTTCTGTTCTGTGCGCGTGCGCGCGTAAGTTCAGCTTTTGGGGCACCGGATTTCAACACATGCGTGAATCATGCTTAATAGTACGACGAGGACCTATAGAGATCAACCTTTTTTTAATTTTCCTTTGATTTTGAGCGTCTTTCAAAACCAAACAACCACGAAAATATATACATGCACGTGTTTTTATCACGTGTTAGAAAAAAGTTTGGCCAGGTGTGTGATGGGTAGGAGGAATGGGGAAAATGCAGACAGGTGATGAACCTTTCCCTCCCTTTTGTATTAGCTGGGTTCCTCATTCTCAGTTTCTTCCAGTACAAAATTATTGGTCAAATCGTTGTTCGTACGTACGTTTTACCTCCAAGACGGCAAGATCAGGACTGCAATTCTACCTAACGATGCCGGTACCTGATGCAAGCGTCAGTACCTCATCAGTAGTTCAGAATGCCACTGCAGGACCAAACTCGATCGCAATTCGCAGCTAGCTCAGCTCGCAGGTTCATTTTTCCGCGTGCTATCTACGTCGCCGGATTAGCTGGCCCGCATACAATAAGCGTCGACGACTGAAGTTAGATGCATCACCTACTACTGCTTGTTCGAATTTTTTACTTTTTAGTCTTTTTTTTAAGATTCTCGTAAATAGATCCTGGAGGAAAGATTTTAGAATCTGGACCCTTAGCTCGGCATCATCGATGCTGGCGCCGAGTTAACACGTCTCGGCGCCAGCGTCCCTGGCGCCGAGCTTCTGGGCTCGAAGCTGACGTGGCGTTGATTTGACAGACATCTCAGCGCCGATGACTCTGACGCCGAGCTTGGCGCCGTCGACTCTGGCCCCGAGCTGCAGAGGCCAAAGGCAAGTGAGTGGACTGCCCTGCCAGACCACCAGCGCCATCCTGCTATGTTGTGCATAGCTTGGGTGCTTGAGTCCAGCGCTTCTCCTGGTTACACAAACCAAAAGAGCTACCTACAATAGGTAACTCAAGGATAAAAATCAATCATGGCGTGACAGCCTAGCCTGTCGCAGCTAGATAGGCAGCCTGCAGCCTCTTCTGCGCTGGCCATGCTAGGCTGCTAGTCCAGTGCTTCTCCTGGTTACACAAGTCAAAAGAGTTACCTACAGGCTACACCTACGGAGCCTGCTTACCCTATGCCTTGTTTAGATCACCTCCAAATTTCAAGTTTTTTCACTCTCTCTCTATCACATCAATTTTTAGCCGCTTGCATGGAGTATTAAATGTAGGTAAAAAAAATAACTAATTGCGCTGTTTAGTTGGAAATCACGAGATGAATCTTTTGAGCTTAGTTGGTACACGATTGGACAATATTTACCAAATAAGACGAAAGTGCTACTATTCATCAGGTTAATATTTTTTGCAATCTAAACATGGCCCTACTATAATTTCTGCTTACTTCTTGACTTAGCAAGTTCCTCTGTCAAAACTTTATACTTATCGCATCAAATATTTAGACACATGCATAGAGTATTAAATATAGACTAAAAAAATAATTAATTATACAGATTACGACTACTTTACGAGACAAATCTTTTAAGCATAACTAGTCCATGATTTGATAATAAAGTGCTACAGTAACACATATGCTAATGACGGATTAATTAGGCTTAATAAATTTGCCTCACGGTTTACTGACGGATTCTGTAATTTGTTTTTATATTAGTATCTGAACACCTCATACGACACTTTATTTAACATCCGATGTGACACCCCAAAACTTTACACCCTGAATCTAAACACCACCTTACGTAATTGATAGTACCGCTAGTACATTATTGGTCATCTTATTTTTTTTCCGTGAAGATTTGTTGACTACTAGTACTAAAGTAATATCATTATAAGAAGAGAGCAAAGGGGCGCAGAGAGCCTAAGAATCAAAATAAACCAAAATCACAATGCCTTACAAAAACTGAGCATAAGCCCTCCTCGACAGTAAATTCTTTCGGACCTTTGGTATCAACCTGTTCAGTGACGGAACCAGCGATTTTGATTAAGAGGGCCTTACAAATATGATGACATCTTTAAGTGTGATAAAATATACATAAGTGTATGTCTCAATAACTTTTAAAATATTTTTATACTATTTATAATCAAAATTAAAATATACTAGTATATTTGTGAACCAATCGCCGGTGATCCGGGCGGCGGCGCAGCATACTAGTAGAGCCCTGCTCCAACCTCCCAGGTTCATAGTAGGCTTATAGCCGTAGCCTAGCTACGTGCGCATGCAGAGGATTTAAATGCGCGGGATTTGACCGCACGCGGCCACAGGCTAGGCTGCCACAACATGCAATTAATTATTATTTTTAGTCTATATTTAATACTATATGTATGTGTCTAAATATTCAATGTGATATGTGTAAAGTTTTGACGGAGAAACTATACCAGGGCTAAGTCAAGAAGTAAGCAGAAATTACAGTAGGGTAAGCAAGATCCGTAGGTGTAGCCTGTAGGTAGCTCTTTTGGCTTGTGTAACCAGGAGAAGCGCTTGACTGAGAAGAGGCTGTAGGCTGCCTATCTAGCGACGACAGGCTAGGCTGCCACGCCATGATTGATTTTTATCCTTGACCTGACTGCGCTCAAGCAGCCAAGCTACGCACAACACAACGGGGTGGCGCTGGTGGCCTGGCAGGACAGTCCACTCACTTGCCTTTGGCCTCTGCAGCTCTGCGTCAGAGTCGACAGCGCCAAGCTCGGCGCTAGAGTCGTTGGCGCCGAGATGCCTGTCAAATCAGCGCCACATCCGCTTTGAGCCTAGGAGCTCGTCGCCAGGGACGCTGGCGTCGAGATATGTTAGGGCGCCGAGCTAAGGGTCCAGATTCTGAAATCTTTCCTCCAGAGATCTATTAGTGAGAATTAAAAAAAAAGGCTAAAGAGTAAAAAATTCGAAGTACTTGTCGATCGTAGCCAAAAGCCCCCAACGAGGTTTTTTTTTAAGGAGATTTTACGACAGCTTTTAGAGGCACCTGGTGACTGGTAAAGCTAGAGCACGACGGCTAACACGTTGACATTTGACTCAGCTATACTAGTTTTTTTTAGTTGGTGCGAAAAAGATTACTTCACATTCGCGGAAGCAGCTAGCTGGTTGCTGCGGCAACTGCAAGGCTGCCTTTTTCCCCTTTTCTTTTCTTTTTGACGAGTATAAGCAGCATAGTTTTTTTCGTTCAAAAAATATGGCCACGCACGTCGTTCATTTGTTCAAACAACTCCGACGATGGACTGCTTATAATTAATTAAAGCGTGATTGAACATGCATGGACTGGATCGAAATGAGAAAGGAGAGCGAGGGAAAATTGGCATGCAGTAGTACTTAAATTGGAGCGGTTCGAGGAAGGCAGAGCTTTATTAGAGCAAGTATAATAGCAGGCTGTAAGCCGACTAAATGCTGAGGTGGAGAAGAGAGGAGAGGAGAGAGAGCAGAAGCGGGCTGTAAGCTTACAGTCGGCTTGGGCACAAGAACCAAGAAAGTATGTGAGAGAGACAAGTGGGCCATATATTAACTGTAAAGAGCTAACTACTATATGAGTGGGCTGAGAGAAGGCTGTAAAGAACCTTACAGCCAGCAAGCCGGCTGTATTATTAGCCTTGCTCTTAATCATTATTAAAACTCCCGTGTTTAGTTGGTCGAATTTTGGAATTTGGGCTACTGTAGAACTTTCGTTTTTATTTTGCAATTAATGTTCAATCATAGACCAATTAGGCTCAAAATGTTCGTCTCGCGATTTCCAACCAAACTGTGCAATTAGTTTTTTTTCGTCTATATTTAATGCTCCATACACGTATCGTAAGATTCGATGCGATAGCTACTGTAGCATTTTTTGGGAATTTGAGTTTGGAAACGCGGCTGTTCGCCCTCTGTTTTGAATGCGAGACTTCTGGGTCAGATAATCCACTGGTCCTGACAGGAATCAGTGCGCAGAATTGCAGTCATATAGTCACACACTGACGGCACTGTACGTTCTAGAGGATGGCGATTGTTCCGTGCGGCCAGTCGATCGACCCAATAAATGTTAAATGGAATTGAACGCACTGTTTGTACCCCGATGGAGGAGTCACCAAGACACCAACCGGCCATCGACGGAGATGGAGGTGTCAAGGGCGTGCCCGCTCGAGAGCATCCGTCGCGGCAGAAGTAAAACATGGCGAACGGACGAACCAACGGACGGACGCCACCCAACACGTACACGTCACCCGATCGCCGCGCAGCCTCTTTACTCTAGAAGAGCAAGCGTCAGTAGTCAGTACGAGCCGGGGTATAGCCACAGCGTGATCGACACACACATGTTGACTAGGACATCACGACTCACGAGGGGTGTCTGACGATAGTACCGCACAGTCACACACACAGCTGTGGTCAAAGTACAGCGCTCGGAATAGTACACACATCCACGTCTAGAAACAGACCATAACAGAGATCGGGTCGTCTCAGTCGAACCATCACCAGGTATAGACGCTACTAGCCACTAGGGCGAGTCGTGCCGCATTCATCCTGCGTAGTACGTGCAGGGCAGGCGGTCTGAAACGGACCCCGGCACAGCTGGAACCCAGTTCCCCGACGCCGCCATCCGCTGCATATGCGCACAGCTGATGGCCTGATGCTATATATAGGAGCCCCTGCGTCCCCAATGCCTTACACACAATTGCCGCACGTTGCCCGGTCGCTTCTGCGTGGTTTTGGGGTAACCAGCTAGCTATCCAGCCGATGGCCAAGAGGGAAAGGGCGGCGTGGGAGGTGGAGACCGGCGCCGCGGACACGGCCCGCCTGCTGGTGCTCCTGGCGCAGGCGCAGGCGCAGCAGCAGCACCTCCTGCAGCAGCACGCCCACCACCACGGGGTCGGGGTGACGCCGTTCCCCGCGGGGCGCGCCGCGCACGGGCGCGTGTTCGAGTGCAAGACGTGCAGCCGGCAGTTCCCCACGTTCCAGGCGCTCGGGGGCCACCGCGCCAGCCACAAGCGCCCGAGGGTGCTCCAGCAGCAGCAGCAGCAGACAATCGTCGCCGATCACACGGGGCTCTGCCTCGGGCGCCAGCCGCTGCAGCTGCCGACGACGCCGCCGCCGCCGCAGCCGGCCAAGCCGAAGGTGCACGAGTGCCCCGTCTGCGGGCTGGAGTTCGCCATCGGCCAGGCGCTCGGCGGCCACATGCGCCGGCACCGCGCCGAGCCCGAGGCCGACGCCGACGCCGAGGCGCCCAGCAAGGTGATGCGCCCACCGCCCGACAAGGCCTGCGACGTCGCCGGTGGGATCTGCCTGGACCTCAACCTCACGCCGTCGGAGAACTGCGCCAAGTGCCGGAGCGTGGTGGTGCTAGGCGCCGCCGGGCAGGGTGTACATAAGACGCTCGCCTTGTTAGATTGCTCGCTGTAGTAGTTGAGCCTTCTTCATTCCGTTAGACTGCACATAGATGATAGATCTTGTTCTTTCATATATGCATTTTCTGTTCACTAACGCCTATATCAATCCACATGGGTTGAGGTGGATTGGAGTGAAATTAAACTAAACTTCATTTCATTCCACTCCAACACACGTGGATTGAGGTGAATATATATACATCCAAACAAATCCTAAGCGGTGAGTATTTACCAACAAACTAGGAGTCCTGCACCACTTTGTACTCTTTTTATTTAGTTTAACATTTTGTACTCTTTGTGTTTATAAAGATGTTATTGGTCAAGCTTAATGTTTTCTTGATTACATCCTTTTTAACATGCCTTCTTTTTTTTTGAACGAATGCTATATGTTGATGACCGCAATAGTGCCAAGCATGCAGGTTCAGTTGTAAGGCTGTCAGAACTTCCCAGTATCTTCAATAGGTCACAGAATACACCAAAATAAACGCAAGAAAATGAATAAAAAAAAGCAGAATGAGTTAAATAAACGCAAGAAGATGAATAAACTAATGAACATGAATTCGTCCAGTTTAAAGTGCAAATAGCATGTGTTCATACCAGTTAGGGTTGATTTGGATTAACCCGTTCTCCATGAAGATTGAAGGGGAACTGATCTAATTTTTCTCCATAATCACCTCCAATTAATCAAAACTTAGCGTAGCCACTAAACCGATAGCTTTTCGCCTTTTGGACCCTTAGCTCTCCATGATCTAGGATCTACATGCTATTTTTTTTCAGATCCCTAGCTGAAACAAACAAAACCTTAATTCCTTTACAAATTCAACTTCAAACTCAAATAAATATTAGGGGTCGTTTGGATCCTTTCATTTTAAGGAATTGAATTCTACTTAATAAATTAGTCTATTTGGCTTGAAATTTGACATTTCACCACTTTCTAAAGTTCACGTATAAGACTATCTCAAATTTATAGGGTGAGAAATGAAAATTGATTCTATAGATTACCACTCTATGTTTCTACTTTGTAAATTATAACACGCTCTTCAACTCATTTCCCTATGGTAGAAATGCAACACATAAGTATCTCTCTCGTATAACCAACAATAATAAACAAATATAATCCATATACAACCATATTAGCTTAATTAGTATGTGTCTAAATTATTATTATTAAAATAAATTGAATTCCAAGGATCCAAACGGAGCCTTAGCGATTTTTTTTCACTTTACTCTTGATTTATGATATCAGGATTTTCAATTTCCCGTAATTATTAAAAAAATGAACTTGAAATTTTACATCAACATGAAGAAAATGAGTAAACATGTTCCTTTTAGAAAGTTTCAGTTAGATTCGGTGCCAAAATCCAAGTTGTGTTGCAATCACTTGATGTGTTGCCCCGATGAAAATCCTCATCATTTAATTATCATTTATGTTTAATGAAGCAAAGAGCAAAAAAGAAAAGCAAGAAAACCATCATGTATACTACAGCATTGGGAAAGGGACTGTTATAAATTGAAAAAAAAACTGTGCTAGCCATTCCATCAGTTGCTGCAATCATTCGACTACGAGCAATACGCAATGTCGTACAACTATCTTTTTTCTAATAAATAAACAAAAACGAGTGAGGGTGCTTAACTACCAATTGCGATATCATCTTCAACAATCATGTGGTGCGGTCAAAGGTTTTAGATTGTCAATGATCCAAACAATTGGCATACTCTAGTTAAAATAACCGGTCTTATAACATGTGCTGTCGAATTATTTTAAATATAACCTGTGGCATTCATATGTAATTAATCAGATCAACCATTCGACAAAGATTGATCTGCCTCAAAAAGTGTTTATGCAATATCACAAGATTTTAAGATTTGTAGATCAATAAATGACTTATTATTTATATAACAGGCTTAGGGAAACGACTCGTTATGCACTAAAGAAATATGATGCTAATGTTGAATACAAAGTTGAGACAAGTGACAATGTAAAACAAGGTCTCATTGGAGGTAGAGTGTTTATTGTACTTCCCCCATTTTAAACTGTAAGGCATAGTTTTTGCTCGGCCTAGTGTCCAAAGTTATACTTCAACCTATATAATCCTCTTATACTATACAATGTTTCTAGGAACAAAATCATAACCATAAGATAATGCTTTGTAATACAAATCGAATACACTTTTATGTAACAAAGTTTACATCTTTGCAGGATAGTTGTTAGTTGAAATTACAATATTTGAATCTTAAATGCATGTGTGCCTTATAAAACCAAATGGTGGGAGTACCTCACATCAATTTAATGACCAAAGAGAGCTCGTATATAAGAGTTGAACTTTAAATCATGTCCTGAAATTTTAAATACAGCGGCATATGATGCCAAATATGTTATGATGCCAAGCCAATCCATCTGGTCTTTGCTGATGTATTTCTCATTGATTATTCGATGTTCAGATGGTCTTGAACACCACACATGCACATATAGATACCAAGAAAGGACCATACCTCTAGACAGTGTATGCTGCATTGCATGAAGTGAACTACATTACCTGATTTATCTCTATACCTTTGAATTCTCACCATATTTGACTAGTACGGGATGAGATACTATCCTTGTCTACATGATTGGTTAATGCAATACGCTGCTAAAAAAATATGAACAAGCCATTTGATTACTACATCTGAAAATGGCTAGGTGGTCTCTAGACAAATGCCTGACTCTATTAATCATTTACAAAGGCGGGCGTGATCTAAAGCTCTATGATAGATTTTTTACTTGTGATCACGTAGAGACTAAAATATTCAATATAAGATTCCTAAATGTTGATACAAAATGATAGCATTAGAGCATCTCCAAGAGACTCTCCATATCCTTCGTAAATGCCAGGAATAAAGATTTTGGTGAAGAACTACTCTCCAACAGCTCCTCTAAATGGTTATCCAAATATAATCATCTTCTATTCTGGATTTTTCGTTAGCCAAAAATAGAAGACAACAATGACTCTCTAGAGTGCGCATGAGATTTAGAAGAACTATTAGAGAATGAAAAGATATAAAAAACGATTTTCATGCAAATGACTCTTCAAATGATGATTTAGAGAGTGAGGTTTAGAAAGGCTCTTGGAGATGCTCTTAGGCGTCATCTGGGTGAGTTGTCGAAGTCAGGTGAGGCGGCATCAGGCGACGTGGTCGGTGTGGGTCCCGTCAGGCAGAGCCCAGGAGTTAGGTGGGGCACCGTTAGGAGTCAGGGGTGAGGTGGTTGCGTCAGACGATGGGACACTAGCGTCGAAGGTGGGCCAAAACTTCTAGTTGTATGCGTAGGGCTGTTTGGTCTCCTCATATGCCTTGTAGGAGAAATAAGGAAGAAAAAAAAAGAAAAACCCGAAATCAAAAGAACTTGTAGGTCCAAAGTTATATTTCGACGTGTAAATTGAGTCTTTAAAGAAGTGAGACATGCGAAAATGTTAAATATCGAAATTTCTTGTAAAGAAGAAGCTTGTTCATCACTGACAAAACAAAAGGCAACAGACAATCAATCGCAGCTTTGACATGCGTATCGTATGATAACTTTTGATAAGTTCATATACCTGCAAATCCACACAACAGCAAGCAAGCCACTGTGCCACACTATTCATAATCTGCTATAAATCTAGGCCTTGTTTAGATCACCTCCAAATTCCAAGTTTTTTCACTCTCTCTCCATCACATCAATTTTTGGACGCATGCATGGAACATTAAATGTAGGTAAAAAAATAACTAATTGCACAGTTTGGTTGTAAATCATGAGACAAATCTTTTAAGCCTAGTTAGTCCATGATCGAACAAAGTTTGTCAAATACAAATGAAACGTGCTACAGTGTCCAGATTACAAAATTTGCAATCTAAACAAGGCCCTAGCAAATGGAACAAATAGTCCACTAACAGTAACAGCTGGCATAGTCCGTGGGAGCCAGCCAGCGGCGCAGCCATCGCGCTCGCAGCCGGCCACCTCGACTTTCCACAGATCCCAGCGACACGCAGGCGAAAAACAGGCAGAGAGAAAGAGAGAGTCACGAAGCCATTGCGGCAATCGAAGACGCATCGGGCGGAAGCGCCAAATTTTTACTTGCCCATGAAGCGGGGTGGATTTGTTCGAAGGGAATCGTGGGAACGGGGAACCGAACGATCCATTCAGAGGCACAGCGGGGTGGATCTATTCGGAGGGAATCGTGGGAACGGTTGGGTTGTGTATGGGCCTATGGGGGTTGGGCTTGTGTATGGGGTTTGCGCCGCTACGGTTTTCCTGGTGGATCGTGTATGCTCCAGATCATGGGCTGGGCAGCCACTTTGATCGATGATTAGCCTCCACGATCGTTTACGATGAAACGAACCGGCTGGTCGATTTGCAAGTTGCAGACTTGCAGTGTTGCTCGAGCCTCGAGCTGCCATATCGTGACGGTGTATTTGTGGTAATAAAACCAAAAAAAGAATGAATTACCTAACCTTGGTGCATGTCGACTTCACACCAACTCAGGCCTTGTTTAGTTGGGCGAAATTTGGGAATCTGGCTACTGTAGCATTTTCGTTTTTAGTTGGCAATTAGTATTCAATCATGGACTAATTAGGCTCAAAACGTTCGTCTCGTAATTTCCAACCAAATTGTGCAATTAGTTTTTTTTCGTCTACATTTAATGCTCCATGCACGTATCGCAAGATTCGATGTGATGGCTACTATAACACTTTTTGGGAAAACTTTTTGGAACTAAACAGGCCTCACATCGTCAACGCTCACCAACACCACTATGACGCGGCAGCAATGCATGCTTATGTTTTTCTCTACAATTAATAACCTAACCTTTTCAAAAATATATATATTTATATGGTTATTCGTTTTTATTTACTCTCTGTCCTAAAATATAAGAATTCAATTTTGTCATAAGTGAAAGGATCAAGATGCCCAAGAGGGGAGGTGAATTGGGCTAATTCGAAATTCTCTTGCAATAAACAAATCCTACGGATAGCCCAATTAACCCCTTGTGCCTAGAAAAGTGTTTATATCAAACTAATGCACAACAACCTCGCAACCTAAGTTTCAAACTTACTCTAGCAAGCAATTCTATGGATGTAAAACAAGTATTGAATTGCTTAAAGTAAATGCTCAAAGTAAGTGCTCAAAGTAAATAGAGAGAGAAAAGGAACGCGGCGATGTTTTGCCGAGGTATCGGAGAGTCGCCACTCCCCACTAGTCCTCGTTGGAGCACCCGCGCAAGGGTGTAGCTCCCCCTTGATCCGCGCAAGGATCAAGTGCTCTCTACGGGTTGATTCTTCGACACTCCGTCGCGGCGAATCACCCAAAACCGCTCACAACTTGAGTTGGGTCACCCACAAGCTCCGCCGGGTGAACACCAAACTCCCAATCACCACCAAGCCGTCTAGGTGATGGCGATCACCAAGAGTAACAAGCACGAACTCTCACTTGACCACGCGAAGCCTAATGAGAAGATGGATGCACACTTTGCTACTCTTGATTTGCTAGTGAGGCTACTCTCTTGGATTCTCAAATCACAAACACTTCACTAGGATCTTGCTCTTCTTGGCACTCACAAACGTGTTTCTCAGCTGTTGGAATGAGCAAAGATGCTCCACTCACGAGTGGAGCTTCTATTTATAAGCCAGCCTGAAAAACGAACCGTTATGAGCTTCTGCGGGATGACCGGACGCTCCGGTCGTGATGACCGGACGCTCCGGTCAGTTCAATCCGTGAACCAGTAGTAACGAGTCGACCGGACGCTGTCAGGGTCCGGTCAGCACTGACCGGACGCGTCCGGTCGCATAAAACCCTTACTGGAACCTTACTGGACTCGACCGGACGCTGAACCCTCAGAGTCCGGTCAGCACTGACCGGACGCGTCCGGTCACTCTTTTCCAAGTCTGGACCCTTACTGGAGTCGATCGGACGCTAGCCCTCAGCGTCCGGTCACAAGACCTTCCAGCGTCCGGTCACAACAGACTTAACCACCTCAGTCAAACGAACTGACCGGACCCTGCGGCCAGCGTCCGGTCGCACCGGAGCCAGCGTCCGGTCAGTGTTTGACCCTCCATTCACTTCCAACTTTCGAACATATGTGAATGAAGTTTGCTCCAAAGGATCTTAGGCATTCATAGGAGCTACCTAGAGCTAGTTTTAACAAGTGTGCACCACACCTACCTCACTAGACTCAACTAGGTCAAGCTACCCGTTCATACCCCCCTTCATAGTACAGCCAAAGGAAAAACAAAGTCCTAAACTACTCTAAGTGTCTCTCCAACTCCAATCGACACTTAGAACTAGTCATCCTTAACCTTGTCGTCCATCCTTTGAAAACCGAAACGATTTCCATCGTAGGGGCATGACAACCTCGATTGCCCAATCGATCTCCATTACTATGACCTAACTTAATTGCTTCTGCAAAACACACGTTAGTCATAGTAAACTTGTATTGACATTAATCACCGAAATCCAACTAGGGGCCTAGATGCTTTCAATCTCCCCCTTTTTGGTGATTGATGACAATACCACCTCGAGTATGTTATGGAGTGAGGTTTTTGACGGGCTTGGTTCATATAAGCTTTTGTCAATAAGAACAAAAAAAATTAGTCAAGCTTATATGACCCAAGCCAGCACAATGTACTCAAAGGATATGAATTAAGCATGAGTATAAATAACAAAGCTCATTTGCTTCGAAATATAAATGCGGAAGCAATAGCAAATGAGCATTACCCAAGTGATATGACATATAGATAAAGCAAAGTAGAAGTCACACATGTCAAATATCACAACCACGTAGATAGCACTATCACATATATATAATAGTATGCATGAAAGTAAACACACGAATGCATAAGTAATAGTGTATCACACAAATAAAACTCCAAATGTATATAATAAGCTAATACTAGATAACTAGCTCCCCCTAAAGCTCACTCCCCCTGAGTCTACATACTCAAACCCTCTCCCCCTTTGGCGTCAAGCACCAAAACCTAAGGGTCGGTCGGCGGGGCTGCAGCGGACGAGTCGGGCGCTGAAGTACGTGGAGCAAGATGGAACTGAGCGCCATCATCATCTGACCCTGAGCTCTGAACTGACTGACCCTCTGAAGCAGGAAGTGTTGCTGAAGCGGTCTGGGTCTGAGCTGGGGCTGCTGCTGCCTGTGATGCTGCAAGTATGTCCGTCGTAGGATCTGACGAGGCGACAGACGAGGGGAGCCTCTGAGTGGTCATAATAGCTGGAGCTGCTGTAGACAGACCGGCAGAATGCATGTGAGGCGGAGTAGGCATGCCGGTCAACTCGCTGAATGATGCTCCAAGACTCCTGGAGATTGACGACTCAGGCACGAATAGCGAGGAAGTCTGCTCTGGTGAGAAACCCGTGTGATAAGGAGTGAACTGCGGGGCTACACCAGGTGAAGCTAACCACTGGGGCACCTGTACAGGAGGTGAGGTAAACTGAGCTGGAGGCTGTCCCTGACTCTGAAACCCGATGGGCTGTACTGCTGGAGTCGTCGAAGTGGTGGGTGGCTGTCCAAGCTGGGGCGAAGTCTGTGGCAGTGGGATCCCAATGGCTGTCACTACATGCTGCATGAATCCCATGAGCTGCTGCTGCATAAGTAACTGCTGGTGCTGTAGGAGCTGCTGCTGCCGCTGAAACTCGTCCTGACGAGCCTGAAACTGTGCGAAGTTTATAGCTATCTCCTGTGCCTGTCGTGTCTGATCCTGCTGCATCCGCTCAAGAATAGCAATGAGAGCGGGGTCTGTCTGTGGAGCAGGTGGAGCAGAACTGGAGCTACCGGCCTCTGCATCGTGTCTGCGTGGAGGCATCTGAGGTATAGGCTGGTAGTCGTCGTCAGAGCTGTCACTGTACTCACTCACTCCCTGCTGTGCCTCTAGCTCCTCCTCCTCAGTGTCTGCAATCCCTCTGATGATCTCGTCCTGCTGAGCTGCAGACTCTGGCACGTCGGGGCGACGGCTAGGCTGACTGGGTGCCTGAGGAGTGGTGTGTCTGATCCGCTGTGATAGGTTGTAAGCCGGGAACTCTGTAGTGGCACCTGTATACTCATCCATCATGCCAGGGGCACGGGAACTCGGATCGAACTGACAGGAGATATTTGAGTGTACCTAACAGCACGATCACACGGAGTAAGACTAACAGAAACTAGCGATTCAATAGGAAACATAATGTAACAAAAGAAAGCACAGCGTGGTAACAAGCAACGAACCCGGTGTACAAAGGACAATTGTAAGCATACGCACAGAATATACAGCAAACATATGCATGCACACACAAACACATGGAATTCATCACTGAACGTGAGGAAACTGATCAGAGGAAAAGAAGCACCACCTGTACAGGAACCGGATAAGAAACAGGGCCCCCCCTGCCGATGAGCAGGTCACCTTGACGCACGACACAGCTGCGAGCAGAGACATTGGAAAGAAAAGCATGAAGACGAACCAACAAGAGGAACTGGTAGGACATTCCGCCATAGCACCGTAGCAACAACAAAATTACGTACATAGCGAGGCCGCAGCAGTGGACCGGCCGCAGCCAACCTGGAAACGAAAAGAAAGATTAGGAGAACGGCAAATGTCACCGCGTAAGCAGAGAAGGAGAGGCAAAAGGCGCAGAGAGAAAAAAGCCGAAACGCAAAAGAACGGGGAAATCGCAGACGGGACAGCAGGACGGCAAGCGCAGGAAGGGCACCGACGAGAGACGGCAGGACGAGGACGGCGAGGCGAGGAAAGGCACTGTAGCACAAAACCCTAGCAAGGACGGAGACACGGGGAGGAAACAAGGAAACGGCCAATAGGACGCAACGAAGGAGGGAAACCGGAGGCGGAAGAAGAGGAGGGCAAGGCGACGAAGCAGGCAGTCGAAACACGGCGACGACAAGGCGGCCCGGCGCGGCGCTGAACCGTAGCGGCGAACCCTAATAGGCGCAGAAAGACGGCGCACGGAAATAGAAACCCGACGAGCAGCACGGAATGCGGGACGAGGCCAAGGCGGGACGACGTGGCGGAGGCGGCGGAGGCACGGGTCGCGTGAGGAAGGGCAGCGGCCTCGGGCGAGACCGAGAGAGGGAGACGAAGGGAGACTCTCTTTTTTTCGATCTGGGACGAGGAGGGGAGAGACGGCGATGTTTTGGTGGAGGGAGCTCTGCGCTGTAGCGATCGGTGGAGTGAACAAGGAGCGTGGATGGCAGAATCGAACGGCTGAAACAATTCGGGCGACGTGACCACCGTGGTTGGCGGCCAAACCTCCCTGCTTTGATAAGAAAAGATGCTGTTGACTGTCTTGTAACTCGCTGTCACTACAAAAACAGCTGGTGTGTAAAAGGCAAGTAGAGAAGTGAATATTCCCGTAGCGGTCGATCGAGCTGAGGCATTGTTGACCCGTGTGAAACGGTTTCTGTGAAGCAAGGGCTGCAGGGGCTGTTCCATTCCACATCACTTCTTCCCAAGTCAAAATCATCGCGGGACATGTGATGTGCTTTCCAACTGCGCTCTTGACTTCCATGCGCTAAGCTCCCTTGTTCTACTGAATCACTTTGTGGGATCGGATCATCGGAACAGCAGGTCGCTGTCTCTGCCTGCAACATGTAATTATATTATTATTTTTTCCTTACTAGTAACTGCTAGCACTAGTACACAACTCCATCTTGGATTTGGAATGTAAACGGGTAGAAAGAAGAAAATGTGAATTTTCAACGGTTATTCGGTTGCGTCGTGCATCGTAATGATTGTGAATGAATTAGCAAGAGAAGTCGTCGTGTACTCGTGTGTCTCTAGAGCAAGTATACGTGCTCCGCTTGGACGACCTACTTTTCCTTGAAATTTCGCGTGGGTGAATGGTTGTTCCGTCAGCTGGCAGTACAAGTGTACAAGCGACGCAAGCAACCGGACATCTGTACCACTAACAATTCCACAGGCACCGAGTGCAGAAGTCGCGCGATTAAATATACGGAGCTGACTTTTTTGCAGTAGTGATCGATCGACGATCGTGCACCCAGTGATTGCAGCTAGCTAGCGACGATAAGAAGTGATGCAGCCATGCATGAGCATGGCCCCATGACCTGGCCAAATGAATAAACTACTCGTCGGCGGGGTCTATGCGTCGTCATAGATTAATCCAACAAAGAGACCGAGCGCGAGAGAGTTGGATGATTCGTGCCGTGGCCTCCTTGCGTTGCTGAGCCTAGTCGTCATAGTAAGCCCGAGTCCGAGATCTGGTTCAGATTACGCACTCGTGATTATTCGTGGTGTTTGTGTGGAAGATTAAGCAGGAATAGTGGTGGTTGGTGCAACTAGGACCCGTGCACGCCGGCTCCGCACGCAGTGCAGCATGAGTCTTGCAGGCGACGGGCGCGCGGGTTGTTCTGTTCTGTGCGCGTGCGCGCGTAAGTTCAGCTTTTGGGGCACCGGATTTCAACACATGCGTGAATCATGCTTAATAGTACGACGAGGACCTATAGAGATCAACCTTTTTTTAATTTTCCTTTGATTTTGAGCGTCTTTCAAAACCAAACAACCACGAAAATATATACATGCACGTGTTTTTATCACGTGTTAGAAAAAAGTTTGGCCAGGTGTGTGATGGGTAGGAGGAATGGGGAAAATGCAGACAGGTGATGAACCTTTCCCTCCCTTTTGTATTAGCTGGGTTCCTCATTCTCAGTTTCTTCCAGTACAAAATTATTGGTCAAATCGTTGTTCGTACGTACGTTTTACCTCCAAGACGGCAAGATCAGGACTGCAATTCTACCTAACGATGCCGGTACCTGATGCAAGCGTCAGTACCTCATCAGTAGTTCAGAATGCCACTGCAGGACCAAACTCGATCGCAATTCGCAGCTAGCTCAGCTCGCAGGTTCATTTTTCCGCGTGCTATCTACGTCGCCGGATTAGCTGGCCCGCATACAATAAGCGTCGACGACTGAAGTTAGATGCATCACCTACTACTGCTTGTTCGAATTTTTTACTTTTTAGTCTTTTTTTTAAGATTCTCGTAAATAGATCCTGGAGGAAAGATTTTAGAATCTGGACCCTTAGCTCGGCATCATCGATGCTGGCGCCGAGTTAACACGTCTCGGCGCCAGCGTCCCTGGCGCCGAGCTTCTGGGCTCGAAGCTGACGTGGCGTTGATTTGACAGACATCTCAGCGCCGATGACTCTGACGCCGAGCTTGGCGCCGTCGACTCTGGCCCCGAGCTGCAGAGGCCAAAGGCAAGTGAGTGGACTGCCCTGCCAGACCACCAGCGCCATCCTGCTATGTTGTGCATAGCTTGGGTGCTTGAGTCCAGCGCTTCTCCTGGTTACACAAACCAAAAGAGCTACCTACAATAGGTAACTCAAGGATAAAAATCAATCATGGCGTGACAGCCTAGCCTGTCGCAGCTAGATAGGCAGCCTGCAGCCTCTTCTGCGCTGGCCATGCTAGGCTGCTAGTCCAGTGCTTCTCCTGGTTACACAAGTCAAAAGAGTTACCTACAGGCTACACCTACGGAGCCTGCTTACCCTATGCCTTGTTTAGATCACCTCCAAATTTCAAGTTTTTTCACTCTCTCTCTATCACATCAATTTTTAGCCGCTTGCATGGAGTATTAAATGTAGGTAAAAAAAATAACTAATTGCGCTGTTTAGTTGGAAATCACGAGATGAATCTTTTGAGCTTAGTTGGTACACGATTGGACAATATTTACCAAATAAGACGAAAGTGCTACTATTCATCAGGTTAATATTTTTTGCAATCTAAACATGGCCCTACTATAATTTCTGCTTACTTCTTGACTTAGCAAGTTCCTCTGTCAAAACTTTATACTTATCGCATCAAATATTTAGACACATGCATAGAGTATTAAATATAGACTAAAAAAATAATTAATTATACAGATTACGACTACTTTACGAGACAAATCTTTTAAGCATAACTAGTCCATGATTTGATAATAAAGTGCTACAGTAACACATATGCTAATGACGGATTAATTAGGCTTAATAAATTTGCCTCACGGTTTACTGACGGATTCTGTAATTTGTTTTTATATTAGTATCTGAACACCTCATACGACACTTTATTTAACATCCGATGTGACACCCCAAAACTTTACACCCTGAATCTAAACACCACCTTACGTAATTGATAGTACCGCTAGTACATTATTGGTCATCTTATTTTTTTTCCGTGAAGATTTGTTGACTACTAGTACTAAAGTAATATCATTATAAGAAGAGAGCAAAGGGGCGCAGAGAGCCTAAGAATCAAAATAAACCAAAATCACAATGCCTTACAAAAACTGAGCATAAGCCCTCCTCGACAGTAAATTCTTTCGGACCTTTGGTATCAACCTGTTCAGTGACGGAACCAGCGATTTTGATTAAGAGGGCCTTACAAATATGATGACATCTTTAAGTGTGATAAAATATACATAAGTGTATGTCTCAATAACTTTTAAAATATTTTTATACTATTTATAATCAAAATTAAAATATACTAGTATATTTGTGAACCAATCGCCGGTGATCCGGGCGGCGGCGCAGCATACTAGTAGAGCCCTGCTCCAACCTCCCAGGTTCATAGTAGGCTTATAGCCGTAGCCTAGCTACGTGCGCATGCAGAGGATTTAAATGCGCGGGATTTGACCGCACGCGGCCACAGGCTAGGCTGCCACAACATGCAATTAATTATTATTTTTAGTCTATATTTAATACTATATGTATGTGTCTAAATATTCAATGTGATATGTGTAAAGTTTTGACGGAGAAACTATACCAGGGCTAAGTCAAGAAGTAAGCAGAAATTACAGTAGGGTAAGCAAGATCCGTAGGTGTAGCCTGTAGGTAGCTCTTTTGGCTTGTGTAACCAGGAGAAGCGCTTGACTGAGAAGAGGCTGTAGGCTGCCTATCTAGCGACGACAGGCTAGGCTGCCACGCCATGATTGATTTTTATCCTTGACCTGACTGCGCTCAAGCAGCCAAGCTACGCACAACACAACGGGGTGGCGCTGGTGGCCTGGCAGGACAGTCCACTCACTTGCCTTTGGCCTCTGCAGCTCTGCGTCAGAGTCGACAGCGCCAAGCTCGGCGCTAGAGTCGTTGGCGCCGAGATGCCTGTCAAATCAGCGCCACATCCGCTTTGAGCCTAGGAGCTCGTCGCCAGGGACGCTGGCGTCGAGATATGTTAGGGCGCCGAGCTAAGGGTCCAGATTCTGAAATCTTTCCTCCAGAGATCTATTAGTGAGAATTAAAAAAAAAGGCTAAAGAGTAAAAAATTCGAAGTACTTGTCGATCGTAGCCAAAAGCCCCCAACGAGGTTTTTTTTTAAGGAGATTTTACGACAGCTTTTAGAGGCACCTGGTGACTGGTAAAGCTAGAGCACGACGGCTAACACGTTGACATTTGACTCAGCTATACTAGTTTTTTTTAGTTGGTGCGAAAAAGATTACTTCACATTCGCGGAAGCAGCTAGCTGGTTGCTGCGGCAACTGCAAGGCTGCCTTTTTCCCCTTTTCTTTTCTTTTTGACGAGTATAAGCAGCATAGTTTTTTTCGTTCAAAAAATATGGCCACGCACGTCGTTCATTTGTTCAAACAACTCCGACGATGGACTGCTTATAATTAATTAAAGCGTGATTGAACATGCATGGACTGGATCGAAATGAGAAAGGAGAGCGAGGGAAAATTGGCATGCAGTAGTACTTAAATTGGAGCGGTTCGAGGAAGGCAGAGCTTTATTAGAGCAAGTATAATAGCAGGCTGTAAGCCGACTAAATGCTGAGGTGGAGAAGAGAGGAGAGGAGAGAGAGCAGAAGCGGGCTGTAAGCTTACAGTCGGCTTGGGCACAAGAACCAAGAAAGTATGTGAGAGAGACAAGTGGGCCATATATTAACTGTAAAGAGCTAACTACTATATGAGTGGGCTGAGAGAAGGCTGTAAAGAACCTTACAGCCAGCAAGCCGGCTGTATTATTAGCCTTGCTCTTAATCATTATTAAAACTCCCGTGTTTAGTTGGTCGAATTTTGGAATTTGGGCTACTGTAGAACTTTCGTTTTTATTTTGCAATTAATGTTCAATCATAGACCAATTAGGCTCAAAATGTTCGTCTCGCGATTTCCAACCAAACTGTGCAATTAGTTTTTTTTCGTCTATATTTAATGCTCCATACACGTATCGTAAGATTCGATGCGATAGCTACTGTAGCATTTTTTGGGAATTTGAGTTTGGAAACGCGGCTGTTCGCCCTCTGTTTTGAATGCGAGACTTCTGGGTCAGATAATCCACTGGTCCTGACAGGAATCAGTGCGCAGAATTGCAGTCATATAGTCACACACTGACGGCACTGTACGTTCTAGAGGATGGCGATTGTTCCGTGCGGCCAGTCGATCGACCCAATAAATGTTAAATGGAATTGAACGCACTGTTTGTACCCCGATGGAGGAGTCACCAAGACACCAACCGGCCATCGACGGAGATGGAGGTGTCAAGGGCGTGCCCGCTCGAGAGCATCCGTCGCGGCAGAAGTAAAACATGGCGAACGGACGAACCAACGGACGGACGCCACCCAACACGTACACGTCACCCGATCGCCGCGCAGCCTCTTTACTCTAGAAGAGCAAGCGTCAGTAGTCAGTACGAGCCGGGGTATAGCCACAGCGTGATCGACACACACATGTTGACTAGGACATCACGACTCACGAGGGGTGTCTGACGATAGTACCGCACAGTCACACACACAGCTGTGGTCAAAGTACAGCGCTCGGAATAGTACACACATCCACGTCTAGAAACAGACCATAACAGAGATCGGGTCGTCTCAGTCGAACCATCACCAGGTATAGACGCTACTAGCCACTAGGGCGAGTCGTGCCGCATTCATCCTGCGTAGTACGTGCAGGGCAGGCGGTCTGAAACGGACCCCGGCACAGCTGGAACCCAGTTCCCCGACGCCGCCATCCGCTGCATATGCGCACAGCTGATGGCCTGATGCTATATATAGGAGCCCCTGCGTCCCCAATGCCTTACACACAATTGCCGCACGTTGCCCGGTCGCTTCTGCGTGGTTTTGGGGTAACCAGCTAGCTATCCAGCCGATGGCCAAGAGGGAAAGGGCGGCGTGGGAGGTGGAGACCGGCGCCGCGGACACGGCCCGCCTGCTGGTGCTCCTGGCGCAGGCGCAGGCGCAGCAGCAGCACCTCCTGCAGCAGCACGCCCACCACCACGGGGTCGGGGTGACGCCGTTCCCCGCGGGGCGCGCCGCGCACGGGCGCGTGTTCGAGTGCAAGACGTGCAGCCGGCAGTTCCCCACGTTCCAGGCGCTCGGGGGCCACCGCGCCAGCCACAAGCGCCCGAGGGTGCTCCAGCAGCAGCAGCAGCAGACAATCGTCGCCGATCACACGGGGCTCTGCCTCGGGCGCCAGCCGCTGCAGCTGCCGACGACGCCGCCGCCGCCGCAGCCGGCCAAGCCGAAGGTGCACGAGTGCCCCGTCTGCGGGCTGGAGTTCGCCATCGGCCAGGCGCTCGGCGGCCACATGCGCCGGCACCGCGCCGAGCCCGAGGCCGACGCCGACGCCGAGGCGCCCAGCAAGGTGATGCGCCCACCGCCCGACAAGGCCTGCGACGTCGCCGGTGGGATCTGCCTGGACCTCAACCTCACGCCGTCGGAGAACTGCGCCAAGTGCCGGAGCGTGGTGGTGCTAGGCGCCGCCGGGCAGGGTGTACATAAGACGCTCGCCTTGTTAGATTGCTCGCTGTAGTAGTTGAGCCTTCTTCATTCCGTTAGACTGCACATAGATGATAGATCTTGTTCTTTCATATATGCATTTTCTGTTCACTAACGCCTATATCAATCCACATGGGTTGAGGTGGATTGGAGTGAAATTAAACTAAACTTCATTTCATTCCACTCCAACACACGTGGATTGAGGTGAATATATATACATCCAAACAAATCCTAAGCGGTGAGTATTTACCAACAAACTAGGAGTCCTGCACCACTTTGTACTCTTTTTATTTAGTTTAACATTTTGTACTCTTTGTGTTTATAAAGATGTTATTGGTCAAGCTTAATGTTTTCTTGATTACATCCTTTTTAACATGCCTTCTTTTTTTTTGAACGAATGCTATATGTTGATGACCGCAATAGTGCCAAGCATGCAGGTTCAGTTGTAAGGCTGTCAGAACTTCCCAGTATCTTCAATAGGTCACAGAATACACCAAAATAAACGCAAGAAAATGAATAAAAAAAAGCAGAATGAGTTAAATAAACGCAAGAAGATGAATAAACTAATGAACATGAATTCGTCCAGTTTAAAGTGCAAATAGCATGTGTTCATACCAGTTAGGGTTGATTTGGATTAACCCGTTCTCCATGAAGATTGAAGGGGAACTGATCTAATTTTTCTCCATAATCACCTCCAATTAATCAAAACTTAGCGTAGCCACTAAACCGATAGCTTTTCGCCTTTTGGACCCTTAGCTCTCCATGATCTAGGATCTACATGCTATTTTTTTTCAGATCCCTAGCTGAAACAAACAAAACCTTAATTCCTTTACAAATTCAACTTCAAACTCAAATAAATATTAGGGGTCGTTTGGATCCTTTCATTTTAAGGAATTGAATTCTACTTAATAAATTAGTCTATTTGGCTTGAAATTTGACATTTCACCACTTTCTAAAGTTCACGTATAAGACTATCTCAAATTTATAGGGTGAGAAATGAAAATTGATTCTATAGATTACCACTCTATGTTTCTACTTTGTAAATTATAACACGCTCTTCAACTCATTTCCCTATGGTAGAAATGCAACACATAAGTATCTCTCTCGTATAACCAACAATAATAAACAAATATAATCCATATACAACCATATTAGCTTAATTAGTATGTGTCTAAATTATTATTATTAAAATAAATTGAATTCCAAGGATCCAAACGGAGCCTTAGCGATTTTTTTTCACTTTACTCTTGATTTATGATATCAGGATTTTCAATTTCCCGTAATTATTAAAAAAATGAACTTGAAATTTTACATCAACATGAAGAAAATGAGTAAACATGTTCCTTTTAGAAAGTTTCAGTTAGATTCGGTGCCAAAATCCAAGTTGTGTTGCAATCACTTGATGTGTTGCCCCGATGAAAATCCTCATCATTTAATTATCATTTATGTTTAATGAAGCAAAGAGCAAAAAAGAAAAGCAAGAAAACCATCATGTATACTACAGCATTGGGAAAGGGACTGTTATAAATTGAAAAAAAAACTGTGCTAGCCATTCCATCAGTTGCTGCAATCATTCGACTACGAGCAATACGCAATGTCGTACAACTATCTTTTTTCTAATAAATAAACAAAAACGAGTGAGGGTGCTTAACTACCAATTGCGATATCATCTTCAACAATCATGTGGTGCGGTCAAAGGTTTTAGATTGTCAATGATCCAAACAATTGGCATACTCTAGTTAAAATAACCGGTCTTATAACATGTGCTGTCGAATTATTTTAAATATAACCTGTGGCATTCATATGTAATTAATCAGATCAACCATTCGACAAAGATTGATCTGCCTCAAAAAGTGTTTATGCAATATCACAAGATTTTAAGATTTGTAGATCAATAAATGACTTATTATTTATATAACAGGCTTAGGGAAACGACTCGTTATGCACTAAAGAAATATGATGCTAATGTTGAATACAAAGTTGAGACAAGTGACAATGTAAAACAAGGTCTCATTGGAGGTAGAGTGTTTATTGTACTTCCCCCATTTTAAACTGTAAGGCATAGTTTTTGCTCGGCCTAGTGTCCAAAGTTATACTTCAACCTATATAATCCTCTTATACTATACAATGTTTCTAGGAACAAAATCATAACCATAAGATAATGCTTTGTAATACAAATCGAATACACTTTTATGTAACAAAGTTTACATCTTTGCAGGATAGTTGTTAGTTGAAATTACAATATTTGAATCTTAAATGCATGTGTGCCTTATAAAACCAAATGGTGGGAGTACCTCACATCAATTTAATGACCAAAGAGAGCTCGTATATAAGAGTTGAACTTTAAATCATGTCCTGAAATTTTAAATACAGCGGCATATGATGCCAAATATGTTATGATGCCAAGCCAATCCATCTGGTCTTTGCTGATGTATTTCTCATTGATTATTCGATGTTCAGATGGTCTTGAACACCACACATGCACATATAGATACCAAGAAAGGACCATACCTCTAGACAGTGTATGCTGCATTGCATGAAGTGAACTACATTACCTGATTTATCTCTATACCTTTGAATTCTCACCATATTTGACTAGTACGGGATGAGATACTATCCTTGTCTACATGATTGGTTAATGCAATACGCTGCTAAAAAAATATGAACAAGCCATTTGATTACTACATCTGAAAATGGCTAGGTGGTCTCTAGACAAATGCCTGACTCTATTAATCATTTACAAAGGCGGGCGTGATCTAAAGCTCTATGATAGATTTTTTACTTGTGATCACGTAGAGACTAAAATATTCAATATAAGATTCCTAAATGTTGATACAAAATGATAGCATTAGAGCATCTCCAAGAGACTCTCCATATCCTTCGTAAATGCCAGGAATAAAGATTTTGGTGAAGAACTACTCTCCAACAGCTCCTCTAAATGGTTATCCAAATATAATCATCTTCTATTCTGGATTTTTCGTTAGCCAAAAATAGAAGACAACAATGACTCTCTAGAGTGCGCATGAGATTTAGAAGAACTATTAGAGAATGAAAAGATATAAAAAACGATTTTCATGCAAATGACTCTTCAAATGATGATTTAGAGAGTGAGGTTTAGAAAGGCTCTTGGAGATGCTCTTAGGCGTCATCTGGGTGAGTTGTCGAAGTCAGGTGAGGCGGCATCAGGCGACGTGGTCGGTGTGGGTCCCGTCAGGCAGAGCCCAGGAGTTAGGTGGGGCACCGTTAGGAGTCAGGGGTGAGGTGGTTGCGTCAGACGATGGGACACTAGCGTCGAAGGTGGGCCAAAACTTCTAGTTGTATGCGTAGGGCTGTTTGGTCTCCTCATATGCCTTGTAGGAGAAATAAGGAAGAAAAAAAAAGAAAAACCCGAAATCAAAAGAACTTGTAGGTCCAAAGTTATATTTCGACGTGTAAATTGAGTCTTTAAAGAAGTGAGACATGCGAAAATGTTAAATATCGAAATTTCTTGTAAAGAAGAAGCTTGTTCATCACTGACAAAACAAAAGGCAACAGACAATCAATCGCAGCTTTGACATGCGTATCGTATGATAACTTTTGATAAGTTCATATACCTGCAAATCCACACAACAGCAAGCAAGCCACTGTGCCACACTATTCATAATCTGCTATAAATCTAGGCCTTGTTTAGATCACCTCCAAATTCCAAGTTTTTTCACTCTCTCTCCATCACATCAATTTTTGGACGCATGCATGGAACATTAAATGTAGGTAAAAAAATAACTAATTGCACAGTTTGGTTGTAAATCATGAGACAAATCTTTTAAGCCTAGTTAGTCCATGATCGAACAAAGTTTGTCAAATACAAATGAAACGTGCTACAGTGTCCAGATTACAAAATTTGCAATCTAAACAAGGCCCTAGCAAATGGAACAAATAGTCCACTAACAGTAACAGCTGGCATAGTCCGTGGGAGCCAGCCAGCGGCGCAGCCATCGCGCTCGCAGCCGGCCACCTCGACTTTCCACAGATCCCAGCGACACGCAGGCGAAAAACAGGCAGAGAGAAAGAGAGAGTCACGAAGCCATTGCGGCAATCGAAGACGCATCGGGCGGAAGCGCCAAATTTTTACTTGCCCATGAAGCGGGGTGGATTTGTTCGAAGGGAATCGTGGGAACGGGGAACCGAACGATCCATTCAGAGGCACAGCGGGGTGGATCTATTCGGAGGGAATCGTGGGAACGGTTGGGTTGTGTATGGGCCTATGGGGGTTGGGCTTGTGTATGGGGTTTGCGCCGCTACGGTTTTCCTGGTGGATCGTGTATGCTCCAGATCATGGGCTGGGCAGCCACTTTGATCGATGATTAGCCTCCACGATCGTTTACGATGAAACGAACCGGCTGGTCGATTTGCAAGTTGCAGACTTGCAGTGTTGCTCGAGCCTCGAGCTGCCATATCGTGACGGTGTATTTGTGGTAATAAAACCAAAAAAAGAATGAATTACCTAACCTTGGTGCATGTCGACTTCACACCAACTCAGGCCTTGTTTAGTTGGGCGAAATTTGGGAATCTGGCTACTGTAGCATTTTCGTTTTTAGTTGGCAATTAGTATTCAATCATGGACTAATTAGGCTCAAAACGTTCGTCTCGTAATTTCCAACCAAATTGTGCAATTAGTTTTTTTTCGTCTACATTTAATGCTCCATGCACGTATCGCAAGATTCGATGTGATGGCTACTATAACACTTTTTGGGAAAACTTTTTGGAACTAAACAGGCCTCACATCGTCAACGCTCACCAACACCACTATGACGCGGCAGCAATGCATGCTTATGTTTTTCTCTACAATTAATAACCTAACCTTTTCAAAAATATATATATTTATATGGTTATTCGTTTTTATTTACTCTCTGTCCTAAAATATAAGAATTCAATTTTGTCATAAGTGAAAGGATCAAGATGCCCAAGAGGGGAGGTGAATTGGGCTAATTCGAAATTCTCTTGCAATAAACAAATCCTACGGATAGCCCAATTAACCCCTTGTGCCTAGAAAAGTGTTTATATCAAACTAATGCACAACAACCTCGCAACCTAAGTTTCAAACTTACTCTAGCAAGCAATTCTATGGATGTAAAACAAGTATTGAATTGCTTAAAGTAAATGCTCAAAGTAAGTGCTCAAAGTAAATAGAGAGAGAAAAGGAACGCGGCGATGTTTTGCCGAGGTATCGGAGAGTCGCCACTCCCCACTAGTCCTCGTTGGAGCACCCGCGCAAGGGTGTAGCTCCCCCTTGATCCGCGCAAGGATCAAGTGCTCTCTACGGGTTGATTCTTCGACACTCCGTCGCGGCGAATCACCCAAAACCGCTCACAACTTGAGTTGGGTCACCCACAAGCTCCGCCGGGTGAACACCAAACTCCCAATCACCACCAAGCCGTCTAGGTGATGGCGATCACCAAGAGTAACAAGCACGAACTCTCACTTGACCACGCGAAGCCTAATGAGAAGATGGATGCACACTTTGCTACTCTTGATTTGCTAGTGAGGCTACTCTCTTGGATTCTCAAATCACAAACACTTCACTAGGATCTTGCTCTTCTTGGCACTCACAAACGTGTTTCTCAGCTGTTGGAATGAGCAAAGATGCTCCACTCACGAGTGGAGCTTCTATTTATAAGCCAGCCTGAAAAACGAACCGTTATGAGCTTCTGCGGGATGACCGGACGCTCCGGTCGTGATGACCGGACGCTCCGGTCAGTTCAATCCGTGAACCAGTAGTAACGAGTCGACCGGACGCTGTCAGGGTCCGGTCAGCACTGACCGGACGCGTCCGGTCGCATAAAACCCTTACTGGAACCTTACTGGACTCGACCGGACGCTGAACCCTCAGAGTCCGGTCAGCACTGACCGGACGCGTCCGGTCACTCTTTTCCAAGTCTGGACCCTTACTGGAGTCGATCGGACGCTAGCCCTCAGCGTCCGGTCACAAGACCTTCCAGCGTCCGGTCACAACAGACTTAACCACCTCAGTCAAACGAACTGACCGGACCCTGCGGCCAGCGTCCGGTCGCACCGGAGCCAGCGTCCGGTCAGTGTTTGACCCTCCATTCACTTCCAACTTTCGAACATATGTGAATGAAGTTTGCTCCAAAGGATCTTAGGCATTCATAGGAGCTACCTAGAGCTAGTTTTAACAAGTGTGCACCACACCTACCTCACTAGACTCAACTAGGTCAAGCTACCCGTTCATACCCCCCTTCATAGTACAGCCAAAGGAAAAACAAAGTCCTAAACTACTCTAAGTGTCTCTCCAACTCCAATCGACACTTAGAACTAGTCATCCTTAACCTTGTCGTCCATCCTTTGAAAACCGAAACGATTTCCATCGTAGGGGCATGACAACCTCGATTGCCCAATCGATCTCCATTACTATGACCTAACTTAATTGCTTCTGCAAAACACACGTTAGTCATAGTAAACTTGTATTGACATTAATCACCGAAATCCAACTAGGGGCCTAGATGCTTTCAATCTCCCCCTTTTTGGTGATTGATGACAATACCACCTCGAGTATGTTATGGAGTGAGGTTTTTGACGGGCTTGGTTCATATAAGCTTTTGTCAATAAGAACAAAAAAAATTAGTCAAGCTTATATGACCCAAGCCAGCACAATGTACTCAAAGGATATGAATTAAGCATGAGTATAAATAACAAAGCTCATTTGCTTCGAAATATAAATGCGGAAGCAATAGCAAATGAGCATTACCCAAGTGATATGACATATAGATAAAGCAAAGTAGAAGTCACACATGTCAAATATCACAACCACGTAGATAGCACTATCACATATATATAATAGTATGCATGAAAGTAAACACACGAATGCATAAGTAATAGTGTATCACACAAATAAAACTCCAAATGTATATAATAAGCTAATACTAGATAACTAGCTCCCCCTAAAGCTCACTCCCCCTGAGTCTACATACTCAAACCCTCTCCCCCTTTGGCGTCAAGCACCAAAACCTAAGGGTCGGTCGGCGGGGCTGCAGCGGACGAGTCGGGCGCTGAAGTACGTGGAGCAAGATGGAACTGAGCGCCATCATCATCTGACCCTGAGCTCTGAACTGACTGACCCTCTGAAGCAGGAAGTGTTGCTGAAGCGGTCTGGGTCTGAGCTGGGGCTGCTGCTGCCTGTGATGCTGCAAGTATGTCCGTCGTAGGATCTGACGAGGCGACAGACGAGGGGAGCCTCTGAGTGGTCATAATAGCTGGAGCTGCTGTAGACAGACCGGCAGAATGCATGTGAGGCGGAGTAGGCATGCCGGTCAACTCGCTGAATGATGCTCCAAGACTCCTGGAGATTGACGACTCAGGCACGAATAGCGAGGAAGTCTGCTCTGGTGAGAAACCCGTGTGATAAGGAGTGAACTGCGGGGCTACACCAGGTGAAGCTAACCACTGGGGCACCTGTACAGGAGGTGAGGTAAACTGAGCTGGAGGCTGTCCCTGACTCTGAAACCCGATGGGCTGTACTGCTGGAGTCGTCGAAGTGGTGGGTGGCTGTCCAAGCTGGGGCGAAGTCTGTGGCAGTGGGATCCCAATGGCTGTCACTACATGCTGCATGAATCCCATGAGCTGCTGCTGCATAAGTAACTGCTGGTGCTGTAGGAGCTGCTGCTGCCGCTGAAACTCGTCCTGACGAGCCTGAAACTGTGCGAAGTTTATAGCTATCTCCTGTGCCTGTCGTGTCTGATCCTGCTGCATCCGCTCAAGAATAGCAATGAGAGCGGGGTCTGTCTGTGGAGCAGGTGGAGCAGAACTGGAGCTACCGGCCTCTGCATCGTGTCTGCGTGGAGGCATCTGAGGTATAGGCTGGTAGTCGTCGTCAGAGCTGTCACTGTACTCACTCACTCCCTGCTGTGCCTCTAGCTCCTCCTCCTCAGTGTCTGCAATCCCTCTGATGATCTCGTCCTGCTGAGCTGCAGACTCTGGCACGTCGGGGCGACGGCTAGGCTGACTGGGTGCCTGAGGAGTGGTGTGTCTGATCCGCTGTGATAGGTTGTAAGCCGGGAACTCTGTAGTGGCACCTGTATACTCATCCATCATGCCAGGGGGCTTATCAATCACAACCCTGCGGATGAGGAACGTGATCCAGTGAGCATAGGGAAGCTGCCTGCGACCCTTGAATCCCTCAGCTATAGTATCCTCCATCTCTGAAAGAAGGAGGTCCCAGATGTCAAACACTGTCATCTGCATGATAGCATTGAGAAGCTAGAGCTGTAAGCGAGTCAGGCCCTCTCTGTATCCCAACCTGGGAAGCAGTGTCCTCCTGATGATGGCCTCTAGTATCCTCGCTGTAGGAGTCAAGTCACTGGGGTTCCTGCTCGACCCCTCTCCAAACGGCTCCTTGAAGCAAAGCCGCACTAGATCTGTAGGGGGCACTTGCCCTCCATGAGGACGCCTAGGAGGCTCCTGATGTCCATAGCAAACCTCATGCATCTTTACAGGCTGCTCCTGTAGTCTCAGTATCTCCCTGACTCTGCCACTAGTCACTCTGTAGTCTTTGCCTTTGAAAGCAAAGTAAATGAATCTGTGATGAGGATCAATGTAGAGCGAGGCATAAAACTGACGGACCCAAGAAGGTACATATATACCTGTCCGTCCAATCAAATCTGTCAGTCCTGGCAAATATGACAAGTATTGCCGAATGCCCTCTCCGGCTGCTGCCACAATGGACTCTATCTGACAGACCCTCTGTGATCTGAACACTGCCCCACTGTTAAGATATGCATTGTAGAAATCCTCATGCAGTGGCGTGTAGAACCCCTCAGCTGCTCTCTCATCCCTCCTCAGAGGAAACCAAACCTCAAACTCAACAAACCGCAGCTGCTGAACCTGCCTGGCTGTAGCGGCCCTCAAGTCGAGGTGAACCACTGGAGGCGAACCCTGTGGTCTGGGCGGAGGGCGTGAACCCCTGCGCTGTGTAACTGGCCTCGGTGGAACTGCAGCACTGGTACGACTCGAGCGGCGTAGCTGAGGTGCCGGCTCGGTCTCCTGACTCTCCTGAGTCTCCTGGGCTGGCTGAGGCTCTGCTGGTGGGGGCTGCTGCTGTGCTGACGGACCCTCCTCAATGGCGACCCGTCGTCCTGCAAACGTGGCAGTCCCAGCTGGACTACCGTGACGACGCTCAACCTCCTCAATCGCAGCTCTGAGTGCTGGTGAAACAGGCTGATCTGCAATGACAACTCCGCTGCGGGTACCACCTCTCTCGGCACGCTCTGCGGCCTCTGCAACAGCTGCTGCTCTCGCTGTCTCTGCATCGGGGTACTTCCGCTTCTTGGATGTCACCTGCTTGGTTGACTTGCCTTTGGATCCGGCTGGCTGACGAGGCGGGGGCCTCCGATCATCATCACCTGGGCCACCACCAACATTCTTGGTGCGAGCCATCTGAACTGACAAGATGGTGAACTGTCGCTGATGAAGATCAACTGTCAAACTGCCGCTTTCGAGGCTTGGCCTCGATCCTTACTCGCGAGCTTGGCTCCGAGTTAACTGCCAACTACCAATTGAACCACAACGGAACCGACTTGCTACACGATAGAATAGATGGATATACAAATAAATACCATATGTCTAATAGATGCGAAACCCTAGCAGAGAAAGCAATGTAGATGCGAAATTGAATCGAATGGCTTTCTACCTGACAAACAGCGAACCGAGAAGAGATAAGATGTCACGCGGGGGATCCTCGGAACCGGGCTAGGGTTAGGTCAAATGCCCTGAATGCAATGGGGAATCAGTGCGATTAGAATTGATCTAGATCACAATTGGAGATCAAGATTGAAACGCAGAACTCGCCTTACCAACCAATGGGAGGATAGGGCAAGAGCACTTGGCGTGAAGACGAGCAAGCCTGGCAACGGTGGAGCGGCGAACTTCGGCGCGAGGTGGCCGGCGCGGTGCTGCAGAGTTGAGCTGGCGCGGGGGCTCGGCTGTAGGGCACGAGGAGGCTGCGGCGCAGCTGGGCAGGGGCACGGAGGCGCGAGCGCGAGGAGGCAGTGGCGCAACAGTGCGGCGGCGACTTTGGCGCAGGTCACGGCGGCGATGCGGCGGCGGCTCGGGCTAGGGTTCGACGGGAGACAGGGGTTGCGGGCAGTTAAGTAATCCCCGAACACGTGACAGAAAAGGAAACGGGAAAAGAGTCCTTAAGACGCGCGAGATCTACTGACCGGACGCTCCGGTGGTAGCGACCGGACGCTACCACCCAGCGTCCGGTCGATTCCAGAGAGGTCCAAATCCTCTGGAATCGCGACCGGACGCGTCCGGTGGTCCATGACCGGACGCAGGCAGGGTCCGGTCAGTACTGCTTGTCCTTCCTTCGATCGACCGGACGCAGAACCCTTCCTGACCGGACGCACAGACGCATCGTCCGGTCACTCCTTCAACAGCAGTTCACCTCCTGTGAACTGACCGGACGCTGGACAGCAGCGTCCGGTGCAGCGTCCGGTGCACCTCTTCCAGCAAACCTTCAACAATCCTTCGCGCTACCTGTTCCCAATCAAGTCCCAACTTGAATAAGATCCAAATAAACACCAATTGGGACTGATGTGAGTGACCTCTCTCAAACACTCATATTTTTCAAAATATTTTTGCTTTAGGCAATAATTCTTTTTAAGAAAATAGGCAACAAGAGGGCAAATGGAACAAAACGACAAAACAACATTCATGCATATGTAATACTTGTAAGTAAATCTAGTTGCTTGTCAAGTTTGATCCAAGGTTAAGCTTCTTCACACGCTTTTCGGCGGTTATCTTAACCATGTTAGACAAGCCCTATATGCATTACCACAAATTAAACATGTTGTATATTACAATGAATGCAAGGGACAACACAAGCTCAATTTTTAGTGAAGTTACTAAAATCAAGTACATTGAGCTCGTTCCGCAATCTACAAAATGTAGCCTCATCTAGCGGTTTAGTGAAGATATCCGCTAATTGATCTTCGGATCTTACACCTTCTAGTGATATATCATTTTTAGCTACATGATCTCTTAGAAAGTGATGGCGGATATCTATATGCTTGGTGCGAGAGTGTTGAACCGGATTGTTTGCAAGTTTTACCGCACTTTCATTGTCGCACAAAAGAGGTACTTTCTCTAGAGCTACTCCATAGTCTAGTAAAGTTTGTTTCATGTATAATATTTGTGCACAACAAGCACCCGCGGCAATGTATTCCGCTTCGGCGGTGGACAAAGCCACACTATTTTGTTTCTTGGAGGACCAAGACACAAGTGATCTACCAAGCAAATGGCACCCTTCGGATGTGCTCTTTCTATCAACTTTGCATCCGACGTAATCCGAATCGGAATAGCCAATTAATTCAAATAAAGCTCCTTTGGGATACCAAAGGCCAATGCTTGGTGTGTGCTTAAGATACCTAAGGATTCTTTTTACGGCAATTAAATGAGTTTCCTTAGGACTAGCTTGAAATCTAGCACACATACACACACTAAACATGATGTCGGGCCTAGATGCGGTTAAATATAATAAGCTACCAATCATGGAACGGTAGAGAGTTTGATCAACCGAGTTACCTCCATCATCTAGGTTGAGATGTCCATTGGTAGGTATTGGTGTCTTGATTGGCTTACATTCATCCATCTTGAATCTCTTGAGAAGATCTTTTGTGTATTTCTCTTGAGAGATGAAGATGCCTTCTTTCATTTGCTTGACTTGAAAACCAAGAAAGAATGTAAGCTCACCAATCATTGACATCTCGAACTCCTTAGACATCAATTCACCAAATTCTTTGCATGAGTCTTCATTTGATGATCCAAAGATGATATCATCAACATATACTTGACAAATGAAGATATGCCCATCAAGCTTCTTGGTGAATAGTGTGGTGTCGACCTTCCCAATGGTGAAGCCCTTCTCAATAAGGAAGTCCCGAAGGCGTTCATACCAAGCTCTTGGGGCTTGCTTAAGCCCATATAGTGCCTTGGACAACCTATAAACATGATTAGGATATCTAGGGTCTTCAAACCCGGGAGGTTGATCAACATAGACTAGTTCATTAATAAAGCCATTTAAGAATGCACTTTTCACATCCATTTGATATAGTTTCATTTCATGATGTGATGCATATGCAAGAAGGATACGGATGGCTTCTAATCTTGCAACCGGTGCAAAGGTTTCTCCAAAATCTAAACCTTCAACTTGAGAGAACCCCTTTGCTACTAGTCTTGCCTTGTTCCTCATAACAACACCTTGATCATCTTGCTTGTTGCGGAACACCCACTTCGTTCCAATGACTCTTGCACCTTTTGGTCGCTCTTCAAGATTCCAAACTTCATTGCGAGTGAAGTTGTTCAACTCTTCATGCATGGCATTGATCCAATCCGGATCTTTGAGAGCTTCTTCTACCTTGGTAGGCTCATAGCAAGAGACAAAAGAGTGATGAGCAATAAATGAGGTAAGTTTTTGAGATCGAGTCATCACCCCCTTTGTTAGACTCCCTATGATGAGATCTTGAGGATGATCTTGTAGGAGAGGTGTATTTCTTCTATTGACCACTTGAGGAGGAGGTTGTGGGGCATCAACATCTTATGCTTGTACCGCCATTTGCTCATGGGAGATATGAGTATCTTCATTTTCTACTCTCCCACCTTTTTCACCATCTTGTGGTACATTTGATGAAGAAGGTTGGTTAATGACTTGTACATCATCTTCATCATCTTTTGGCTTGATGTCTCCCACCGGAATATTCTTCATAGCCTCCCTCAATGGTTCATCACCTACATCATCAAGATTCTCATGTGTTCCTTGGGAGCCGTTAGATTCATCAAATTCCACATCATATGTTTCTTCAACCAAGCCGGTGGCATGATTAAATACTCTATATGCTTTGGACTTCAATGAGTAACCAACAAGAAAACCTATATCACAACGCCTTTGAAACTTCCCTAGGTGTTGCCGCTTCTTGTAGATGTAGCACTTGCAACCAAACACCCTAAAGAAGGAGACGTCCGGCTTCTTCCCATTGAGCAACTCATATGGTGTCTTGACAAGGAACTTTTGAAGAAATAGGCGGTTGGATGCATAACATGCGGTGTTGATTGCTTCCGCCCATAGAGCTTCGGGGGTGTTGTACTCATCTAGCATTGTCCTTGCAAGAGTGATCAAAGTTCGGTTCTTCCTCTCAACTACACCATTTTGTTGAGGAGTATAGGTTGCGGAGACTTCATGTTTGATTCCAACTTCATCACAATAAGCTTCTATGTTTGTGTTGTCAAACTCTTTGCCATTGTCGCTTCTTATCTTCTTGAGCTTCACTTCAAACTCATTTTGAGCTCTCTTGGCAAACTTCTTGAAGCAAGATGCAACTTCGGATTTGTCATGAAGGAAGAACACCCATGTATATCTTGAATAGTCATCCACAATCATAAGACAATAGAGATTTCCTCCCAAACTCTTGTATGTTGTTGGTCCAAATAAATCCATGTGTAGGAGTTCTAGCACTCTTGTGGTTGACATGAAAGCTTTGGTTGGATGAGTGTTTGCAACTTGCTTGCCGGCTTGACATGCACTACAAAGTTTGTCCTTCTCAAACTTCACATCCTTCAACCCTCTCACCAAATCATTCTTCATAAGCTTCTTGAGTGAGCTCATCCCAACATGAGCAAGCCTTCTATGCCATAGCCACCCAAGTGTTGTTTTGGTGAATAAGCAAGTCTTCAAGTTTGCATCTTCGGAGGTGAAGTCAACTAGATATAAGTTGTTGTATCTAAATCCATTGAATATCACTTGATTGTCATCGACCTTGGATACAACAACCTCCTTCTCGGTGAATAAGCATTGAAAGCCAAGATCACACAATTGCCCAACGGATAGCAAGTTGAAGCTCAATGAAGCAACATAGAGCACATTTGAGATGGAATGATCATTTGATATTGCCACTTTGCCCAATCCTTTGACCTTGCCCTTTGAGTTATCTCCAAATGTTATTTTCTCTTGACCATCTACCTCTTCATCTAGTGAGGTGAACATACGAGGATCACCGGTCATATGTTGAGTGCAACCACTATCAATAACTGAATGACTTCCACCGGTCTTGTAGTTCACCTACACACAAGAGATTCAAGCTTTAGGGATCTAAGCTTGTTGAGGGCCCTTCACCCTCTCAACAAGTGACTTAGCCACCCAAATTTTCTTAGGCCTACTCTTGTTGGGGGGACCTAAGAACATGACTTTCATCTTTCCACTCGAATCTTTTCTAAGCATGTAGTGAGCATTGAAAGCAAAGGGTCTAGCATGCTTGGGCAAGGGTTGTGGTGGTGGAGTTTGACACTCATGAGCAAAGTGGCCTTCTTGTCCACACTCAAAACATCTCTTTGGCTTTGGCTTTGGCTTTGATTGTTGGTGTGGAGCTTGAGCCTTCTTCTTCTCTACACTTGCCATATATCCAATGCCACTTCTATCCATCTTCATGACGGTATTCATGAGTAGCTCACTTTGGAGATGCTTGCCTCTAGCAAACTTGCTCAATCCCACCTTGAGATGCTCTTTCTCCATCTTGAGCTTCTTATTCTCTTCCTTGAGAATATCATTGTTCTTCTCCACCTTGAGTTTCTTGATTTCTTCTTTTAGCTTCTCATTCTCAAGGATCACCTCTTTGTCATGATCAAGAGTTTCTAGCACAATGGTGTTGTGACTTTTCATCTCTTCAAGATCTTTCATGAGCTTCTCATTGTCACTCTTGAGCTTGACAAACTCATCATAGTCATTGCACTCAACCACTTGCTTGCCCTTGCTACTAGATCCATGCTCAATGCTTTCATCAATTAAATCATCACATGAGGTAGCTATATCAATCTTAACAACATGGTTAGTAGCATCATGTGGCTCATTTGGTAAGAATTCTTGTGCAATAATAAGGGTATCATAATTGATCTTTAGAGTTGCATATTCATCTTTTAGCTTATTGTGACTAGTGATAAGCTCATTGTGCACCCACTCAAGTTTATCATTTTTATCTTTAAGCTCTTTCTTAGAAGATTTGAGCTCCTTGAGTTTGGATGATATAGAATCATTTGTTTCTTTGAGCTCATCATTAGCCTTTTCTAATGTGTCACATTTAGCTAAGAGTGAGTCATTTTTAGCATCAAGTTTTTCATTTGTGGCTCTACTCTTTCTAATGATCTTAGTATATTTTCTTAGTATTTTGACAAGATCATCATAAGTAGGTGAGTCATCATCATCGCTATCACTATCATCATCACTAGCATGTTCATCATCACTACTACCATCACTCTTAGTTACCTTGCGTTCACCTTTGGCCATAAGACATAGGTGTGTAGAGGATGATGGCGATGGTGGTGGTGAAGATGCAAGTGAGACATGCGAAAATGTTAAATATCGAAAGAAGTGAGACATGCGAAAATGTTAAATATCGAAATGTTAAATACCCGAAATCAAAAGAACTTGTAGGTCCAAAGTTATATTGCGACGTGTAAATTGAGTCTTTAAAGAAGTGAGACATGCGAAAATGTTAAATATCGAAATTTCTTGTAAAGAAGAAGCTTGTTCATCACTGACAAAACAAAAGGCAACAGACAATCAATCGCAGCTTTGACATGCGTATCGTATGATAACTTTTGATAAGTTCATATACCTGCAAATCCACACAACAGCAAGCAAGCCACTGTGCCACACTATTCATAATCTGCTATAAATCTAGGCCTTATTTAGATCACCTCCAAATTCCAAGTTTTTTCACTCTCTCTCCATCACATCAATTTTTGGACGCATGCATGGAACATTAAATGTAGGTAAAAAAATAACTAATTGCACAGTTTGGTTGTAAATCATGAGACAAATCTTTTAAGCCTAGTTAGTCCATGATCGAACAAAGTTTGTCAAATACAAATGAAACGTGCTACAGTGTCCAGATTACAAAATTTGCAATCTAAACAAGGCCCTAGCAAATGGAACAAATAGTCCACTAACAGTAACAGCTGGCATAGTCCGTGGGAGCCAGCCAGCGGCGCAGCCATCGCGCTCGCAGCCGGCCACCTCGACTTTCCACAGATCCCAGCGACACGCAGGCGAAAAACAGGCAGAGAGAAAGAGAGAGTCACGAAGCCATTGCGGCAATCGAAGACGCATCGGGCGGAAGCGCCAAATTTTTACTTGCCCATGAAGCGGGGTGGATTTGTTCGAAGGGAATCGTGGGAACGGGGAACCGAACGATCCATTCAGAGGCACAGCGGGGTGGATCTATTCGGAGGGAATCGTGGGAACGGTTGGGTTGTGTATGGGCCTATGGGGGTTGGGCTTGTGTATGGGGTTTGCGCCGCTGCGGTTTTCCTGGTGGATCGTGTATGCTCCAGATCATGGGCTGGGCAGCCACTTTGATCGATGATTAGCCTCCACGATCGTTTACGATGAAACGAACCGGCTGGTCGATTTGCAAGTTGCAGACTTGCAGTGTTGCTCGAGCCTCGAGCTGCCATATCGTGACGGTGTATTTGTGGTAATAAAACCAAAAAAAGAATGAATTACCTAACCTTGGTGCATGTCGACTTCACACCAACTCAGGCCTTGTTTAGTTGGGCGAAATTTGGGAATCTGGCTACTGTAGCATTTTCGTTTTTAGTTGGCAATTAGTATTCAATCATGGACTAATTAGGCTCAAAACGTTCGTCTCGTAATTTCCAACCAAATTGTGCAATTAGTTTTTTTTCGTCTACATTTAATGCTCCATGCACGTATCGCAAGATTTGATGTGATGGCTACTATAACACTTTTTGGAAAAACTTTTTGAAACTAAACATGCCTCACATCGTCAACGCTCACCAACACCACTATGACGCGGCAGCAATGCATGCTTATGTTTTTCTCTACAATTAATAACCTAACCTTTTCAAAAATATATATATTTATATGGTTATTCGTTTTTATTTACTATCTGTCCTAAAATATAAGAATTCAATTTTGTCATAAGTGAAAGGATCAAGATGTCCAAGAGGGGGGGTGAATTGGGCTAATTCGAAATTCTCTTGCAATAAACAAATCCTACGGATAGCCCAATTAACCCCTTGTGCCTAGAAAAGTGTTTATATCAAACTAATGCACAACAACCTCGCAACCTAAGTTTCAAACTTACTCTAGCAAGCAATTCTATGGATGTAAAACAAGTATTGAATTGCTTAAAGTAAATGCTCAAAGTAAGTGCTCAAAGTAAATAGAGAGAGAAAAGGAACGCGGCGATGTTTTGCCGAGGTATCGGAGAGTCGCCACTCCCCACTAGTCCTCGTTGGAGCACCCGCGCAAGGGTGTAGCTCCCCCTTGATCCGCGCAAGGATCAAGTGCTCTCTACGGGTTGATTCTTCGACACTCCGTCGCGGCGAATCACCCAAAACCGCTCACAACTTGAGTTGGGTCACCCACAAGCTCCGCCGGGTGAACACCAAACTCCCAATCACCACCAAGCCGTCTAGGTGATGGCGATCACCAAGAGTAACAAGCACGAACTCTCACTTGACCACGCGAAGCCTAATGAGAAGATGGATGCACACTTTGCTACTCTTGATTTGCTAGTGAGGCTACTCTCTTGGATTCTCAAATCACAAACACTTCACTAGGATCTTGCTCTTCTTGGCACTCACAAACGTGTTTCTCAGCTGTTGGAATGAGCAAAGATGCTCCACTCACGAGTGGAGCTTCTATTTATAAGCCAGCCTGAAAAACGAACCGTTATGAGCTTCTGCGGGATGACCGGACGCTCCGGTCGTGATGACCGGACGCTCCGGTCAGTTCAACCCGTGAACCAGTAGTAACGAGTCGACCGGACGCTGTCAGGGTCCGGTCAGCACTGACCGGACGCGTCCGGTCGCATAAAACCCTTACTGGAACCTTACTGGACTCGACCGGACGCTGAACCCTCAGAGTCCGGTCAGCACTGACCGGACGCGTCCGGTCACTCTTTTCCAAGTCTGGACCCTTACTGGAGTCGATCGGACGCTAGCCCTCAGCGTCCGGTCACAAGACCTTCCAGCGTCCGGTCACAACAGACTTAACCACCTCAGTCAAACGAACTGACCGGACCCTGCGGCCAGCGTCCGGTCGCACCGGAGCCAGCGTCCGGTCAGTGTTTGACCCTCCATTCACTTCCAACTTTCGAACATATGTGAATGAAGTTTGCTCCAAAGGATCTTAGGCATTCATAGGAGCTACCTAGAGCTAGTTTTAACAAGTGTGCACCACACCTACCTCACTAGACTCAACTAGGTCAAGCTACCCGTTCATACCCCCCTTCATAGTACGGCCAAAGGAAAAACAAAGTCCTAAACTACTCTAAGTGTCTCTCCAACTCCAATCGACACTTAGAACTAGTCATCCTTAACCTTGTCGTCCATCCTTTGAAAACCGAAACGATTTCCATCGTAGGGGCATGACAACCTCGATTGCCCAATCGATCTCCATTACTATGACCTAACTTAATTGCTTCTGCAAAACACACGTTAGTCATAGTAAACTTGTATTGACATTAATCACCGAAATCCAACTAGGGGCCTAGATGCTTTCAATGCCCTCAGCGTCCGGTCACAAGACCTTCCAGCGTCCGGTCACAACAGACTTAACCACCTCAGTCAAACGAACTGACCGGACCCTGCGGCCAGCGTCCGGTCGCACCGGAGCCAGCGTCCGGTCAGTGTTTGACCCTCCATTCACTTCCAACTTTCGAACATATGTGAATGAAGTTTGCTCCAAAGGATCTTAGGCATTCATAGGAGCTACCTAGAGCTAGTTTTAACAAGTGTGCACCACACCTACCTCACTAGACTCAACTAGGTCAAGCTACCCGTTCATACCCCCCTTCATAGTACGGCCAAAGGAAAAACAAAGTCCTAAACTACTCTAAGTGTCTCTCCAACTCCAATCGACACTTAGAACTAGTCATCCTTAACCTTGTCGTCCATCCTTTGAAAACCGAAACGATTTCCATCGTAGGGGCATGACAACCTCGATTGCCCAATCGATCTCCATTACTATGACCTAACTTAATTGCTTCTGCAAAACACACGTTAGTCATAGTAAACTTGTATTGACATTAATCACCGAAATCCAACTAGGGGCCTAGATGCTTTCAATAAGTCTAAACATAATTTATAACTTTGACTAAGTTTATCGAAAAGAAGGAAAATAAGTAGTACTACAAATTAGCTTAATTAGATACATTATGGAATATATTTTATAATATACCTCATTAATGTGGTAAATGTTAATATTATTTTCTATAAATTTGGTCAGAGTTACTATATTTTGATTGATCATAAAATTGGATTCTTTATACTCTATCCGTCTATAAAAGGATGCAACTACGGTGTCCGTGACTGTTAAAATAGCTTAAATTGACCAAGTTTACAATGAATATTATTTACGTTTATGTCTCAAATTAGTTTACTATGAAAGTATATTTCATATAAATCTAATGATATTTTTTCTATCATAACTGTTAGTATTTTTTTTATAAATTTGTTCAAACTCGAAATCGTCTGGTTTCTTGAAATACAAGAATTGTATTTTTTTTATGGATGAAGAGAATATTTTAGGATGGAGGGAGTAGTGACGTTGCTTGATACTCAGTAGTCAGCACTCATGGGCTCGCGGTCGCTGGGTAACGATCAAACGGGCGGTGTTAGGGGCAGATCATTCTGTAATCTGTGCGACCTGCTGCGTACGCTGGTAGACGAATAAAACTGGTACATACATGCAACGCAAGACTCTTCCACTTGATCACAGCTAGCCAACTGCTTTCCAGCCCATGCTTCGTCAAGCCACTCCAATTCTATTTCGATATCTAGAGAAAGGCACACGAAGGCATGGAAATATCCTATGAATACTCCAAAGCGAAGCAAAACATGGAACAGGAAAAGGGGAGAGGTTTCCATGTGCTCTAAGAATATGCCAAGGAAGATACCTCATTTTGGCCTGTGAAAAGGCAGTCCACCACCTAAGCTTCCACTCGCCGGAAGAAGCCTCAAGCTCTCTATATATGCATCCTCATCCAACATCTTCCATGGAGGACCCGTCACCAGGGTGTCCCTCTCTAGTTTCTACCCCCAACATTGGCCCGACGCAGCTGCCATGTAGCCCATGCAGCGTTCCCCCTCGGCTTCACCGGCGACGGCGGAAACTACAACGGGTGCTGACGGTGGTGCTGGTGCCCTGTTGATAGGGCAGGGCAGCTGGCGTTCGACCATGTAGGGCAACTATACATCTTTGGCAGGTCTTCATCTTCCGTGGGAATATGGTAATGGAGTGCGTGTATACCAGGGCGGCTCTGGTGAGTCACAGTGGGAGATGCAATATCATGTATCCATTATCTTATCTTTATTACAACAGCAATAATGAGAATTATTAGTGAAGTGTACCTTGGGCCCTTGGGGTGCACCCGTGCAGGCCATTGTACATGTCTGCTGTTGCCTTTCAGATCTTCCCAGCCTCTTTGTGAAGGCTCATTTAATTAATTGGGTATATTTGTGTATATGCTCCACTCGAATTTAATGGAGTATATGTTGCACTCGATATTCTCTGATCATAGGACACGCACAATCATTATTGACAACAAACGGCAACATTTTTTCCAACCGAGACAGAGAACCTCATGAACATAGAACTACCAGCTTGAAACTACCTACGCTCTGTTTCAGAGCACCAGAAACTTGACTTCCCACTAAGATCTTCTACTCTCTTAGCGAACTAACTGACAGAGAGTTTACCAGAAGTATCACCCAACTCCAGCAAGACCCATTCATTATATTACATAGCCAAAAAGAACATGCATCAACTCCAAAAGGAACTGCTGTGTAATGCCCTTTTTCCGCTTCTCAAGCAGTTTCATTGTCTTGCCCATCTCGATCACCGTTTTGGAGTTGCATTGCAGTATCAGTGTCCTTCTGCTGGCGCTTCAAGATCTTGTTTGCTCTCCAGCATTGTATTCAGCCCTTCTTCGAGCTGCTCCATATCTGCCTCAGCGAATTCATTAGTGCACATGCATGGTAAATAATGTCAAGAGGGTTTTTAATGATCACTTTATCAAAACATGCTCTATTGCACGCCTTCCAATGGCCCAACAGATTGACAACATAACAGACAGCTATGTATATGATGATCTTCCACGGAACACAGTGGGTTCTCTCAAAAATAGCTACGAACATGTGATGAGTATGTGACACCCATTACTTTCAATGAACCACGTTCTGACGTTCCCTCCTCGCGTGATGATATTGACAAAGCCATATACAACCTGCAGCGGCGAATCCACCACCCGGTGGGCGGTGGCGCTTGGAACAGAAGGGGACGCGCGACGGCGCGAGCGAGGCTTGGAGAAGACCAGAACGTGCAGATGCCGGCGACCTGGACGGTTCCCGGAGACGGCAGCGCCTGAATTGGACACGAACGTACGGGCGGTGCAGGCGGGGGGGCGAGGCTCCGCTCGCGTGCGTGCCGATTCCCCGCGCAGAGCGGGGCGAGGCGGCTGCCGGCTTAGGCCCGCGGCGCTGGGTGGCCGGGCGGGCAGCGCCCCAAGCCCCCAGGCGGCCAGGCCCCACCCGTAAACGCAAGGAGGTACGACTACGACGGGTGCAAGGCGGCGGATCGGGAGAACTCGGCAGTCGGCACTGGGAGTGGGGTAGGATGGGAAAAAAAGTTCGTGGGGGACATCTCACAACCTTGAGAGTTGATAGATAGGCCATGCTATCATTTTAAGCATACGGATGATAAATTGAATAAGGGCCACACGTGGCTCATACATCCACACCGTGTTTTCGTGCGGACGGTCCTCACCGAACTGTGGGAGAAAAGAGATGGTTGCGGAATTTATCTCAATGGCAAACGCGGGTAAATAACGCCAAACTAGGCGGAGAGATACATATCTGCTATGGTGGGGTTAGGAATGAAAACTGACAAAGAAATTTGCAATCTAATTGACACGGTTTCTGCTTTTTTACCCGAACGTCTTACATTTCCTCAGAGAAACACAGAGTCAAAATGAACTTATTAGGATCCAAAAACACAAACAGAAAAAATACCAATGTTTTTTCAACCATATTGTCAGATCCCTTTTTTAGTCAAAAATAAATCCCATTTTACTCGTTATAAGAAACTTGTTGGCCAAACCGCTTGGTCTATGCTAGTGCCAGGATCTGATTTGTTGCTTACATTAAACCTCTTGAGAGTCTGATTGATCGCTCACATTAGACCTTATGCAGCATAACCTAGGCCCATGTAAAGTCATGTAGTGTCTTAGTGTTTGGTTGTTCTGTACACGCAAAACCATGTTTGATTATTTACATTTTGTTGCATGTAGTTACCTCCAAGTTTTAGTTGAGATCTCATGTTTCTAATACTTCACTATGGTTGTACTAGGTACAGTTGCCACTCAACTTTCTAACAGGCGCCACCTGACTTCCCAGTGTTGTTCCAACTCCTCTTGTAGTCATCAATATCTCTTCTCATACTCCAGCTAATGGGGATCCTGATGGATTGGTAGTGGAGTGGGGTGGCCCCTTTAGTGAGAGTTTTATCGTGTGGCTATGATATGTTGCATCTTTAGGCCAGGTTTAGGGGCCTCCAACAAAGCCTTGTTTGGTCTTAGGCCATTATTCGAGGATGATGATGCCTCGAGCACTACTCCCTCCATTGAAGGCAACATTGTGAAGCCCCCTCCACACACCCTCCCACTTAAGCCTTGTTTGGATGCGCATGTAGTCATCTCAATCCACATGTGTTGAAGTGGATTGGAGTGAAATTAAATTAAATTACATTCCATTCCACTCCAACACATGTAGATTGAGGTGAATACACATGCATCCAAACAAGGCCTTATGGGGATCCTCATGGTGGAAACCATGCTTTGACTGAGCAACGGTAACAGTTTTTGTGCATCATTTCCTTGTTAGTATTTCTTCGATGTTGTCCTATGGTAGTTTTGGCCTTTGTAGTGTGTTGGGGAAGTTGGAGCTATATGCTATCATATGGTAGTTTTGGGATTTGCAGTGTATAGGGGAAGTTGGAGCTATAAGCTATTGCATTGCCATGGGTACATTTGTGCTTGCTAATTATGATAGGTGCATGGCCTAGCTCATTCTCCTTAGTGGAGTTTTGGCTTTAGTGGTGTTTCCTGGTGGGTTATCATAGTTCTTTTACAATGGTTGTGCAATGAGTTGTTGCTTCGGCACCGGCATAGGTAGTCGCTAGTATGGGCCATGCCACCTCTCTGTGCCCCAAACATGTGAGAAAATTTTCACCATATCCTATATAATATGTATTCTAAACCTAATTAGTCCTATATATCACAACCCTAGAAACTTATAGCTACATGTATGAATGTTAGAGTTTTAAACATTTAATGTGTGTTTATACCCAATGATGAATTTTTTAATATACATACAATTACTAGTCTTAGCTATATTCAAATAGTCCAAAGCAACGTCTATCATTCTTTGGCTAGCGCCCCCCCTTCCCGGCACCCCCTATGTAGTAGTACGTAGTCCCTTGCCATGTTCGGCTTACCCCATATTCGGCTTGTTCGGCTTCTTTTTTCAACCGAAACAGTGTTTTTCTCTCACAACAATTCAGTCGGAACATTGTTTTTCAGCCAGTTTCAGCCAAGTTTCAGACCAGCGAACGGGGCCAGTGCTTTGGTGAAGTCGTTGTCACACGAGTCTAGTTATTAGTTGTTTTGGTCGTTATACCAAAGTTGTCAAAGGGAACGGTGGTGCACTCCTCTATTTATAAATTTTTTAGAGCATCTCCATCTGTTTTTCTTAAACCCACTCTCTAAATTCTTGTTTGGAGAGCCATTCTAAATTTCTAATAACATTGCTCTCTGTATGTCTTAACACTTCAACAACTTCTCTATATCTTATTCGGTAATTTGGAGGGCAAGCTTTGCTCTCTATCTTTGATGAACGAGAAACCAGGAAAAGAAAATGAGAATATATTTGGAAATATAGTCGAAGATGTTGTTGGGAGGGAATTTTTCACCAAGATCTTGGAACATGCCGTGGCTACCCAGTTTATCTTGAGAAAATCTAGGCAGCACGTAACCTTTTTGTTTGTTCCCTTCTATCTAATAAACATTGCTGCAAGGTTTTTACCGTCCATTCGGAACTTCCTTTGTCCTCACAGTTTTTTTTTCATTTGTATTTGGTTTGTTTTCCCGACTTTGACACCAAAATTTTGGCGATGCACACGAGCGGATGGGCACCAATAATTTGTAGAAGCGTGGGCTTATTGTGATGGCCCGGTCGATCGAGCCATGTGAGCAGCCCATGTGAGGCTAGACACGATGGCCAGGGTTTTGGACTCTACTAACATGCACGGGTTCCCTCTTTAGTTATAGTCGCTGCCTTCTTGTTCCTTTTCTGGCTGCATGAGCCTCCAGCTCGATCAGGTTGCAGCACCAAGAAAATAAGATTAAAAAAAAAAGAGATTCCATTGTGATAAGAGTACACTGAGTGCAAACCCGGGGAAATGTTTGGTGGATTTTACACATATTGGACTAATCACTGATGATTTGCTAGCTAGTACTGAAACAATTAAACAAACTATTGATTCGCAAATGTTATCACAGGAGGAACTCGTTACCGTACTCGCATATTTTCTTACACGGTGACCACTACTCTGTCTGTGATTGATTTCGTTGGCGCGCGGATTCCTCCTTTCGGTTTGCACGTGGGTCTCAGTTACAACGCCAGAACAGATCACATCATCAGTGCAGCACTAGACCCAATAAAATTGGCGGGGTCGGTCCTACGATTCCGGTACATACGGTTCACGAATACCATTTGTTTACCTAGCAGGAAGCTTCGTGGAGACATCGTCTGCGTACAAAAAATGCGCAGGAATTCATAGACACTACACTCGCCTGGCAAGTCAGCAGAGAGTGCGTGCCAAGTTGATCGTAGTTCGCTGTTCGCAGACCAAGTTGATCCCAGTAGGCAGGGCTGCAGGAATCACACGCTGATGTAGATCCTGATGAGGCGCCAGATGAGCACCAATTCAGCACGACGAGATTTCCTCTGAAGATCAGGACGAGCGCCCGATCGATCCATCCCCTGACGAAACGAGGCAGGGCCATGCAGACGCACGTCTGAACGACTGCACATGCATTTTTCACAAGTCAGCGCCCTTGGGAAGTAGAAACTGTCAGACTGTCGGATCCGAATATGCATAGGCTGATAGGCCGGTGTGGACGTACGAGTTACTGTACTTAGCTTCGTACCACGAGATGCTGACTGTTCATGGAGGGGAAAAACATTGTCCCCTTCGCCACCATGCGGTGGGCAGGCTATATATAGGCGCCATTTCTTCTTCCTCTGCTCACAACACAAGCAGGTAGTTCAAGCGCTCCTCTCTCTGCCTAGTGAAACCAGAACCAACCACGCGAGGGCGAGCCCGTGTAGTGCGTGTTGCCAGCCAGGCTGCAAAGATGTCGCAGAGGCCAGGAAGGCACCAGCGGCGGGCGTCGCAGAGCGTGTTCGTGCTGCCGGAGAACTTCGCCCTGGAGGACGTGCCGGCGGCCGTGGCCGAGGGCGGCGGCGTCGAGCAGCGGAAGCCCGCGGCCGCGGACGGCTCCGAGCTGCAGGCGGCGAGGCAGGCGGGGCGCCACCGGCGGGCCATGTCCATGGCCGTCGCCTCCCGGGACCTGGAGATGATCTCGGAGGACATTGGGAGCTACAAGTACGGCGCGTAGAGACCGCACGAGGTGCTGTGTTGTGTGTGCTTGCCTGCTTGGCTGGTACGTGTTCCTCCGGACAGGCGGTGATTCTCGGGCCGTTAGGTGCAGAAGCAAGTTGGCTGTACTCCGACCGGGTCCGGTGTCCTCTGTCCTGTGCTGTCGTTGTTTTCGTGATGTATCGATGCTGCTTCTTCTGTCAATGCGTATTCGCTTTCTTGTTCTCGATCTAGAGTGACTACACAACACTCGGTTGATTATGTTTCATTCAATCAACCAGATTTTCAACCAATCAAGAACTGACACGTCACAACTCAAACTGATTTAAAAACTGGAAGATACGAAGGAAACAACCAGATTTTATTAAGCTGAGCACAATAAAAAAATGATTGAAATACTAAAACCCTAACATGGCGCCAGCTGATTGAAAAACTGCTAGGACTAATGGTGGCAGTACAAGAAAGATGCAGATAACGCTTGAGACTTCGTACTCCTGGAACATCGAACATGTCGATCACAGATTCACAGCAATACTTGCTTCTGACATTAAGTATAAACTCACACATGACACGCCTGGCAGGCAGATCATACTGCAGCCGTGCAGCGGTGCAGCCTGCAGGGCCGGACCTAGCGCCCCCATGTACATACATGAAAAAAAAGCAGTACATGCCTTTCGTCAGGGGCGAACGAACCCACCCAGTGCTCTACAGCCTGCTGGGTGATCCAAGTGGTCGCTGCAGTTGGTCGACGCCACGGCGGAGAGCTCCAGCTTCCCCGTCCAGTCCTCACCGGGCTTCAGCGTGAATGCGTGATGACCCTCTCAACAGCCGCCGCGTCCAAGCACAGCATCTGCTTGTACTCGTCGTCGCCAAAGTCTGTCGTCGTCTAGGACTTCTTCTCCCAGGGGTTCCACTTCCACACAACTGAATGCAGCCGCTCAAGATAAAAGTGCAGGAACACGGTTACGAAATTGTGTTATCTCGTTCGACGAGGCAGCAAAAGCGTATCACATCTTACCAATATCAGGAAGGCCTTCTTTTCGGACGATGAATGTGCGTTTCTTTTCATGGTCAAGAACAGCTATTATGCCTGGGCAGCCAACATAGACTCCATCACCCTGCACCGTCCAGTAGTTCCACCTTCAGGAACAATTAACGAGAGAGACTCAACAGCAGGCAAAAGAATAAGCAAATAAGCAAACTTTGACGAGCTGAGCTTCAATAAATCAATATGCTTGACTTGAAACTAATTTCAGACACCACTCTTCGAGCCTTCGTCTAAACGAAAGAATTGAGCAGTGGGGCCAATTCAAGCTTGTTGCAAGTTCCCAGATGGCAACTGCCAGTTAAATCTCAAAAGTATTTCAACCGTAACAGGGGAGCTAATTTTGTGGAATTAGACATTTCGTAAGCAAGGTATACTGACCAATTAGGTAACCCAATGAGATTTGATGTCAAATTCAGGTTGCTTCATTCTAAATTTGCATGAACATTGTCAATTTACAGCACAAATTTCACTTCTACAGTTTATAGAAATCTGAAGGTGCCTTCTGGTGGGAAATGTGATAACCAAGAAAAAAAATCAAAGATTCTAATAGTTACTTCTATTTTTTCTCCCATTAGTTTTGCACTGAAACTAATGCCGCTGAACAGAGAAAAAAACATAGAAAAAGGATTTAGCAATTCTAAATCTTATACTGTAGAAAAAACGTGATTTCATCGTTAATTTTCGACATTTGTTCTAAATCTCTATTGATTAGCCCCCCCTGAGGTGCTCATCCTGGCTCCGCCACTGGGAGCATAGATAGTCCTTTGGTCCAGACATGTTACCAAGCAAAATCACTACTGATTCATAGATGGACAAGGAAAACATTCATATGCAACAAATTCATGAAGGTTATGCAGAGTTACATACAACAGTGTACTGAAAAATCAAACTGAAACAATAAATAATGTCATTGCCATAACAATCAGTTAAAAAAGTATTCAGATAAATGGTTGGACCAAAATTAGACTCCCAGAAACGCTTAAAATACAAACCATCTAATTATCCCATAGTAGTAATGAACAGGTCCAAATGCCTACCCAGCACCTAATAACCAACCTCCTTAAGCCACAACAAAGATCTAATTTAGCATGATAGAGTACTAAAATTACAATATTAGCTTCATGAACCAACCATGTGGGACACCAAATACGAGTACAACCTAATTGTGATGCACAAGAACATATCAATCCAATGGATTAACCATCACTCAATGAACTGAAACTAAAAGGAACATTAATACTGAAAAAACAAAAATACTGAAACACTGACATTCAAAAAACCAAAAAAAAAAGAAACTGAACAAAACTACAACTTCTAAAACTGAACCACTGGGCGTGACCTTAGAGAGTTAACATATTCTTTTTGTCTTGGTGCTGCACCAATAGAAATTAGATAGCATCAATGCATTAAAAAAAGTACATCTGTAGCATCATATTGCCATCTTGTTTTCACTACTATTTTTCCTTATGTTTTTTTTTCTCTAAAACTTCCGTGGACTACCTTCCCCTTGATACCGCAAAGGACATGACACATTCATTTGGAAAACAGAGATAGAGGCAGGTATACATCTAACAGTCCGTGGTTCTTCTAATTGTCAAGGTCACACACCTCAACTAGTGAAGTGTCGACCCTAGGAACAATTAGGAAATTGTCAAAATAACAGGGAGAGATGGACGATGCCTAGACACTGATACAAATAGTTTCATTTCATGGTCTCAGGCCAAGATTACAACACAACAGGGAGAGATGCGAGCTACTCCCTCTATCCTAAATTATAAGTCATTCTAATGTTTTTTAGAGTCAAAACATCTTAAGTTTAACCAAATTTATATAATAAAATAATAACTATACTAAATAAGTATCATTAGATTCTTTACTAATTATATTTTTATAGTATACTTATTTGATATCATAAATCTTTATAATTTTTTCTATAATTTTGGTTAAACTTTAGAAGCTTTGACTCTCCAGGAGAGTTAGAATGACTAATTTAGAATGGAGGGAGTAGCTCGTTAAAAACAGTAAGCACAGTCATTTGTAACATGCGGTGGTCGACGGGGGAAGCGGAGGCACCACAATCTGCAATCTTCTTTGCAAGCAAGGAGAAGACGGTCCAAGTTTAGCAGCTGCCTAAAAAATACAATTTCATGACGACGTTTGGCAGTGCTTCAAAGCTTTTTAGATAGAATCTGAAACATTTCTACCTGCCAAATGTTCTCTTAATATAACTGAAAAATATTAGGGAATTTGATGTTTCTACCCCTATTCCAGATCGCAATGGTGATTTTATCCTACTTTTAAAACTTTGTAATTTTGCCCTTGCGATTTTGAAACGAAGCATCCGTTTACCCCTGTCCTGTGAAGAAAAGCTGAATTTTGATTCATGAGAAAAAATATATTCTTAAAAATAAAAAATATGTTTAAAACTTCTTGTCGGGTATCAATATTAGGGATACCAAAGCAAGGAAGTTTCCCGGATGGAGCAAGACGTATTAAAGTGTCTTGCCCGACCCCTTGGGTGTGGGCTCCGTCTCGCCCGACCCAAGGACGTGGTTTCCATCTCGCCCAACTTCGAGGCCGCGGGGGTCTCGCCCAAGGCCACGGGTTCCATCTCGTCCGACCCCAAGGCCGCGGGCTCCGTATCGCCCGACCCCTTGGATTCGTGCTCCGTCTCGCCCGACCCCCAAGGGTCGCGGGCTCCGTCTCGCCTGACCCCTCAGGTGTGGGCTCCGTCATGGGTTCGGGCTCCGTATCGCCCGACCTCTTAAGTTCGTGCTCCGTCTCGCCTGACCCCTCAGGTGTGGGCTCCGTCTCGCCCGACGGGGACCCATACCGCCGTCAACCACTCTAAGTCTAAGCGTATGGGTCTGGGTCAAAACTCTGACACCAGAAAAGAGATGAGCACGACTCGATGTAACCCGTGGCCATGACGGGCCATAACTGAGGATTCACATCAAGAACAGCGTCGGCGCGTGCCGGTGCTGTTCTGCCTAACCCTCGTACGAACGCTGACAGGTGCGTCAGTTCACCACGACGTCTGCCGGGACGGAATGGAACGCCATGATCGGCAGATGATGCCTATGCATGGTGCCAGTGACGGACAGGGCCGCGACGTGGAGTCATCCCTGTTGAAGTGTTGATATCTACAGGATCGGTAGACGATCCTGGAAGCCTTTCTCTCCCTCTCGTTCTTCTCATTTTCCTTCGCAGTAACCCACACTTTCCCTTGGCCTATAAAAGGGAAAGCATGGCACCCCATGAAGGGGGATCCAGATCCGCACAAGGCCAAACCACGAGATAGAAAACACAAGAGCACGATACGAACACATGGCTGAGCAGCAACCGAGCTCTCAAGACCCGTTCACTTCTTCCATCAAACACTTGGGATCATTTCCCTCTCTCGCTCATTTGTGACCCCTACTATAAACTTTTAGTGCTAGTAACACGAGCAGCAGCGACAAACTGGACGTAGGGACTTCCTGCCCGAATTAGTATAAACCTCGTATCCTCTAAGCACAGCATCTAAGCCAGACGCGCAATACTAGAAATTTACTAGTTGGTAACTCGAAACATCGACAGTTGGCGCATCAGGTAGGGGTTTTTTGCGCATCTCGACGTCCACACCAGGGCTCGGATGGCTAGCCATGGCATCAGCTGGGTTCTGGGCGTGCACGTGCGCTTCGGGAACCTAGACTTCACCGTTACGACGGAGGGGGAGTTGGCGCAGGCTCCTACCACTGTCTAACCTCTCCACTCCGCTGGCCTCGATGTGATCGCTGAGGCACTTGAGGAGCTGCGGCTGCACACACCGGAGGCCCATGCCCCCGAGAGCGACCAACTCCTCGGCTTCGATTACAGGAGGCTAGAGCGCTAGCTCGACGCCTTCCTAGGACCTCGACTATCCCAGGAGGACATACGCCACCTCACCTTCTCGTTCGCCAATGTCATGATGCAGCTTACCGAAGGAGAGCCGCTCTCCCCGGAATACCTCATCCGAAGCACCTCGATAGCGCTCCCGTTGGGTCTCTGCAACGCCGCAGAGACCGTTGGCCACCTTGTGGTGCAACACACACCTTCATACCCCACGAACGACAAGTTTGTGGGGATGACCGAATATGTCATGGAATCTTTCCACGACCTCCTCGCAGGAGAATAAGGGTCGCCCTCTGACCCTGACTCTAGCAGGGGAAGCCATCACCCTTCTCATGAATGTTTCATGGCAGGTACCCTCAAGGGATACATCGAAAGCGTCCACAAGGGAGAGGCTACCCCAATGAACGACCTTGATGATGAGGTAGAGGGGGATGCAGGGGCCCCACCTCGCCTACGGGTAGAGCAGCTGAAGGCCCAGCACCAAGAGATCAAGGAAACATGACTCCAGCTCGAGCAGGAACGCGCGGAGCTCGAGCGAGAGATCGAGCACCATGAAGACGGTGGGCGTGCGCGCGCCATGGCCCGCGATGTGAACCGGAGGATCATCGAGGACGATGAAGCCCTCCCACACTTCACCCAAGTAAGCCAGAACATCGCTGCTATGGTGGCCTTGCTCTAGGGGCTTCTAAGGCATGCGATGCTCGAGGATCGTCGGGCCCATCGCGAGATTCGCACGCTACTCGAGCGCGCGGCGGCGTAGCAGGCCGAGAGTTCACTGTCCCGCGACATGAGCTCGACGCTAGCTAGCGCATGCCCTCAGAGCATCCCGATAGGGATGTGTCAGTCCACCAGGCACAGCAAAGGCGGCAGGCCACGCACCACGGTCCCATTGTATGAACGTCTCGGCCTCCACCGTGACGCACGCGACACCCTCAACACTAGCAGGCGTACTCACGGAGATGCGAGGGAGGAGGCTAGCCATGGCTACCACCCTCATCATGGCGGGCACTATGATAGCGGCGAGGACCGAAGCCCGAGCCTCGACTTGCCGGGACCTCCGGCCTTTGGCTGACACATCCTCAACGTCGTCTTCCCACTGCGGTACCAACCGCCGACCAATATCCCAAAATACTCCAACGAAACGAACCCTAGACTATGGCACGAGGTTATCGGCGTGCTTGCATTGTTCCTGGCCAATTCGGTGTGAACGTAGTTGGAACACCTTCCGCCCAACCGAATCCAAAGTTGAGCGGACCTAAAAGAGATCTTCGTGGGAAACTTGTAGGGCACATATGCATGTCCTAGGAACCCATGGGATATCAAAAAACTACCGACAGAAGTCCGAGGAAACTCTTCGTGGGTACATCTGGCGCTTCTCCCAATAGTGCAACGAGCTGCCCAACGTCACCAACGCCGATGTCATAGGAGCTTTCCTGTCTGGGACCATCTGCGAGTCCCTAGTTTATAAGCTGGGACATAAGGGCCCACGAACCACCAAGGAGCTCCTCAACATCGCCACCAGCCATGCCTCGGGCGAGGAGGCGGTCAGGGCAATTTTCGACCGCCTCAAAGGCAAGGCAAAGCAGGACAAGGACGCCGGCGAAGGCGCCTCCAACCATCCCAACAAGAAGAAGAACAAGTAGCGGCGCGAGGGCTCGCTCGTGGCCACCACCGACCGTAAGGGGGTCGAAAGCCCACCGAGGGTACCTCGGACCACTTTGAGAAGCTGCTCGAAGGGCCATGCCCGAACCATGCTTTCTCCATCAAGCACCTATACAAGGACTACGTCCTCATGAAGTGGTTCTTGTTTGGAGGCTCCAATAAGGGGGACCATAGGAAGGAGTCCAAGCCGGCCATAGATGACGTTGAGGGGATTGATGGTGGATTTCCAATGCTAGATGGCTGCCTCATGATCTTCAAAGGGTCGGTGGCCTATGACTCCAAGTGCCGCCAGAAGCTTGTGCATCGCGAGGTCTATACGGTCGAGCCGACCGTGCCTACCTTTCTCCGATGGTCGGAGTCCGCCATAACCTTTGATCAGACCAACCACCCAGAAAGCGTCCCGCAGCTGGGAAGATATTCGCTCATGGTCGACCTGATCATCGGCACAAAGAGGCTCACCAAGGTGCTAATGAATGGAGGCAGCGGCCTGAACATCATGTACGCTGAAACACTCAATGCCATGGGCATTGACCGAGGCGCATCCGGTCGACCGGGGTGCCTTTCCATGGCATCATGCTAGGAAAGCAGGTCGTGCCACTTGGGTAGATCGATCTGCCTGTCACCTTCGAGGATCCGACCAATTATAGGATGGAAACCCTTACCTTCGAGGTGCTTGGGTTCTATGGAACCTACCATGCCATCCTGGGATGTCCATGCTACGCAAAGTTTATGGCTGTCCCCAACTACACCTATCTAAAGTTGAAGATGTTGGGTCCACGTGGGGTCATCACCATCGACACCTCTTTCCAGCGTGCCTACGAGTGCGAGGTCAAGTGATGCAAACACGCCATGGCAATCGTCGCCTCCAAAGAGCTTGTGGCCATCAGGGAGGAGGTCGTCGAAGAAGCACCCGACCCCAAGCGGTTGATAGGGTCTTTTGAGCCTGTAGAGGGCGCCAAGGAGGTCCTCATAGACCCCAGCGGCTCCAAAGGCAAAGTGGTGTGCATTAGCACCACACTTTCCTTCGAATAGGAAAGCATGCTCGTCGACTTTCTCCGTGCCAGCAAAGACATCTTTGCGTGGAGACCCTCGAACATGCTAGGCATTCCGAGAGAAGTCACCAAGCATGCCTCAAAAATTAGGCCAGGCTCCAAGCCAGTGAAGCAGCGCCTGCGTCGCTTTGACGAGGAGAAACGCAGGGCCATCAGTGAAGAGATTACGAAGCTTTGGCGGCCAGGTTCATCAAGTAAGTATACCACCCCAAGTGGTTAGCCAATCCCGTTCTTGTACAAAAAAGAGTGAGAAATGGAAAATGTGTGTTGACTACATGGGTCTCAACAAAGCATGTCCAAAGGATCTATTTCCTTTGCCATGCATATACCAAGTAGTCGACTCGACCTCAGGGTGCGAAACCCTTTGCTTCCTTGATGCGTACTCCGGGTACCCTCAAATCATGATGAAAGAGTCCAACCAACTCGTGACATCTTTCATCGCCCCATTCGGATCATTCTACTACATCACAATGCCATTTGGTCTGAAGAACGTGGGAGGCTATGTACTAATGTTGCATGCTCAAGTGTTTTGGGGATCTCATTGGGTGAACCATTGAGGCCTACATGGATGACATCGTGGTTAAGTCCAAATGGGCTAACCAGGTCATAGCTGACCTAGAGCAGATCTTTGCGAAACTCCGAGCAAACGACATTAAGCTCAACCCTGAGAAGTGCATTTTTAGGGTCCAAAGGGGTATGCTACTAGGTTTTATCATTTCCGAGCATGGCATCGAAGCCAACCCGAAGAAGATCTCGGCCATCACGAGGATAAGCCCAATTCAGAACATAAAAGGGGTACAACGAGTTATAGGGTGCCTTGCTACGCTCATCTGCTTTATCTCGCTCCTAACGAAGGCCGATCGTTTCAAATGGACGCTCGAGGACTAGGAGGCACTTGACACGATCAAGCAACTTCTGAGGAAGGCCTCGATCCTGGTCCCTCCGACTGATGGAGAACCGCTTGTGCCCTACATCGCAGCCACCACGCAAGTGGTCAGCGCTGCCCTAGTGGTAGAGCGAGAAGAATAGGGACACACCCTCAAAGTACAGCGTTCCATGTACTTCATTAGCGAGGTCTTGTCTGATTCTAAGACTCGCTACACCTAAATCCAGAAACTACTGTACGTCGTCCTTATCGCCAAGAGGAAGTTGCGTCACTACTTCGAGTCACATTTAGTGATGGTCGTGATGTCCTTCCCTCTTGGTGAGGTCGTCCAAAACCGGGATGCCACAGGAAGAATCACGAAGTGGGCACTCGAGCTGATGGGCCAAGGCATTTTATATGCCCTCGGACGGCCATCAAGTCCCAAGTGCTAGCTAATTTCGTTGTAGAGTGGACCGAAGTCCAAATGCCACCAGTGGTCGTCAACCAAGAGTACTAGACAATGTACTTCGATGGATCGCTGATGAAGAAAGGCACCAGCATGGAACTGGTCTTTGTTTCGCCCCTCGGGGTACGCATGAGATATATGGTTCACATCCATTTCCCCTCCTTCAATAATGTGGCCGAGTATGAGGCACTCATCAATGGCCTATGCATCGCCATCATGTTGGGTATCCAATAGCTTGACGTCCGGGGCGACTCCTAGCTGGTCACCGACCAAGTCATGAAGGAATCAAGCTGCCACAATGCTAAGATGGTTGTGTATTGCCGAGAAGTCCACCAGCTGGAGGACAAGTTTGACAGTCTTGAGCTCAATCACATTCCGAGGCATCTCAATGAGGCAGCCGACGCGCTAGTGAAAACGGCGTCTGGCCGAGAGCTGGTGACAACGGGCATCTTTGCTAGCGATCAGTATAAGCCCTCGGTCCGCTATGAGGAGCCATAATAGATAGGTGATGGGCCACCTGCCCTGGGTTTGGGGGCTAACCAACCAGCAGCACCATCTGACCCTGAAGTCATGGAGCTTGATGAGGATCCAGCGATAGAGCCCGACCCTCTGGACGACTAGAGGACGCCTTACCTCGACTAAAATGAACAAAACAGAGGCTCGGTGGCTCGCGCGTGGTGCCAAGTCCTTTATCCTTATTGAGGGCGAGCTCTACTAGCGAGCCACACTAGGATCCTACAGCGCTGCATCCCCATCGAATAAGGGAAGCAGTTGCTGAGTGATATCTATGGTGGGGTCTGTGGGTACCATGCCGCACCTAGGACCCTGGTCAGAAATGTGTTCCGACAAGGCTTCTACTGGTCGACCGTAGTAGCCGACGCTAAACAGATTGTGCGCACATATGAAGGGTGTCAATACTACGCTCAGTAGACCCGCCTACTGGCCCAAGCACTCCAAACGATCGCCATCACATGGTTGTTCACGATCTGGGGGCTCGATCTGGTTGGACCTCTTAAGAGGGCGCCCGGGGGCTATACGCACTTGCTTGTCACCATAGACAAGTTTACAAAGTGGATAGAGGCCCAACCGATCTCTGCAATCAAGTCCGAGCAAGTTGTGTTATTCTTTGACATCATCCATCGCTTTGGAGTCCCAAACTCCATTATCACGGACAATGGCATGTAGTTCACCAAAAAGAAGTTCCTCTGATTCTATAATAAATACCACATCCATGTCGATTGCGCCGTCGTGGCGCACCCCCGCACGAACGCGCCGGTCGAGCGCACGAACGGCATGGTCCTACAAGGCCTCAAGCCTAGAATCTTCAACCGGTTGAACAAGTTTGGTGGACGATGGGTCGTGGAACTTCCTATGATGCTCTGGAGTCTGAGGACAACCCCTAGCCGAGCCACCGGCTACACGCCATTCTTCATGGTCTATGGTTCCGAGGCTATCCTCCAGACCGACCTCGACTATGGAGCACCAATGGTCAGGGCATACAACGAACAGGGAGCTAAGGCATCCCTCAAGGTTGCCATGGACTAGCTAGATGAAGCGCGCGATGTTTCCCTCCTCTGCTTGGCCAAGTACCAGCAAGCATTACACTGGTACCATACCCATCGAGTGCGGGGTTGGGCGTTTAACATCAGGGACCTGGTGCTCCATCTTGTCCAGAGCAACAAGAACCATCATAAGCTCTCTCCACCATGGGAGGGACCATACATCATCATGGAGGTGCTCCGACCAGGCACCTACAAGCTCAGGACCATTGACGGCGAAGTCTGTCAACGCCTAGAACATCAAACAACTACGTCACTTTTACCCTTAATTTACGCATGCTTTCTCTTATCAGTTTTGCTACCAACTCCTCAATCTTTAGTGACACCCGACCCTAGCAATGGTAGGCGGTCGGGCCTCACTCGGGGGCTAATAAGAGCATATCTATCTAGTAGACATTCTTATGCCTGACTCTTTCTCACGTTAAGACCTAGATGTGAAGGTCGAGGAAACAAACGCTGAGTAAAACTGGTCGGACTGCAAGAAACCTATGCCCCAGCGGCTACGACATTTTTGCTCACCAGCGTGATCAGAGTTTTTTCCACACCCCGAGCTTCTTAAGCCTTAACTACGAAAAGAGTCAAAACACATTTAGGAGTATATCCACCTGGCAAACATTCTCTTTGTCTGACCCTCTCTCACGTTAAGGTCTAGAAGCAAGGGTTACAGAAACGAACGCTGAGTAAAACTGGTCAAACCACAAGAAACCTATGACCCAGTGGCTATGGCGTTTTTGCTCACCAGCATGATCAGAGTTTGTTCACCCGCACCCTGAGCTTTACAGCCTTAACGACGGAAAGGGTCGGAACGCATTAACCATTTTATACAAAAGGGGGAGAAGGGCTAAAAATCTGTTTGGCCGTAACGAAATCTAAGAGCTTGTTCACTTGTTACGAGTTCGCTGCCAAGCTTATCTGCCTAACTAATTTCTTGGAGGAGATGATCTCATCCTCTATCTCCGTAGGAAAGTCTTATGCCAGCGGGTCACCCAAGTCGATCGGACGACTCGAGCCGCTGCCGAGAGATGGGTAAGGAGCAGTAGGATGTCCCATGCGGGGTATGCCATGTAACACCCTAGGTGTTATGAGCTTGTTTAGCACCGCGATTTAGGCCTACGTAAAATTTCTGAAAATGGGTTTCTCGGATTTTTGATTTAAAACATACTTGAAACGTTAAGTGAATCCTGTATGACTCAGTTTTGGGGACTCAAATAAACGTCCAAGTTAAGTTACTCAGTGCGTAAAGATATTTAGGAATGTCGGACGAATATTCTAGCCAATAGATAGCGAACGGTTTGTTCTATTAGATTAAGCATGAAAAGTAACTTTTATAAATAAATAAAATCCATTAATAAATAGAACGACATATATATAGCTTTTGAATCTAATTTAAATTCAAGCTTTGCTGAAATCTCCTTGTGCCTAGATGTTGCTAATTGTCTAAATTAGTAAACCGATAGAAATATAAATAAATAAATATATATATATTTTTTGATAAGCACGCTCAGTTGAAAAAGCTTTGGTCTAGTGACATGTTCATGTTTAAGTATAGACTCATTTTAGTTCCTATGATAAGTTGGTAACGTACCCACGACAGTTGCCCGTCTGGCCACTTCATAAATTTATGTGGTTGGTGTGAAACACGTTACAAATGTGAGATAGCGCAGTAGCTTAGTAGTATTCCTTTACTTTTCCTGGCGCGGCTTCAGCGTACTCTCCTTGCTTTACAATTATGCACCGTCTCATTTTCCGTCGTGGCTCTGTACCCCGGCGTGTCCGTTTGCCTACGCCCTTGTCTTCTCTCCCTCGCTTGCGTCGTGTCTGAATTTTTAATGGGAGCATGTGGCTATGTCGTGTCCACGCCTCACTGCTCCCTCTCCCTGCGCTCCTTCTTGTGCACGCTAAGGCCGAGCTATTGTCTATCTCTGCTTGTCCTTGTCTATCTCTGATCATGCTTGCCTGCCCCGCGTGTCTCTTCTCTGTTTGGTGTCGCTGTGGTACTGGACGCGCAGTGGGCCACGTGCGCCTGCTTTCTCACGACCTTGTTCGGGAGCACCTTAATGGGATTTGTCGAGTCGCTGCTCACTCTGTCCCCTTGCCTCTGTGGCCTGTCTTGCTTGTAGCTGCCTACTTCATTGCATCATCCCTGCAGCAATCAACGTCTATGTCTGCCTTTGCCTCTGCCTATGTCTTGCCCTTGCCTCTGTCTTGCCGCTGCTTGCACTGCTGAGCCAGCACCCGCCATGGCGATCACCCACAGCGCCACAACCTCTATCGCCAGCCACTATCGCGATGGCGCGCCCAAGCCCCACTGCCTTTCCTGAGTGCCGCAGCGCCGCCTCACCTTTTTCCCTCTCTGCGCTGTCGTGGCCGCTTCCACAGCTGCTACTGCACGCGCGAGCGTGCCAGGCCACTCGGAGCTGGGGAGCCGCCCTACCGTGCTAGGCCCGCTGCTCTGCCCCAGGCGCCTCCCCTCCCAGATACCTCCTTTGCCTCGATCTGCGCCGTGGCCAGTCAGGCCCGGTCGTGGCCACGTATTTTCCCGCGTCGCTCCCCGCTGTGGACCATGACGCCGGTGCCCTGCGCCGTCCGCGGTGGAGCCATTGATTCCCTAGCTCCTGCTCTTCCCCAGCTCACCTCCCACTACTGGCTTCGGTGAATCGACGCATGCCATGTCCGCTTCCTTGCTGCCCTGCTAGCGTCACTCTCTCACACTACGTTTCTAGCCCCGCGGCGCCATGCCACCGCACGGGCCGTGCCTCCTCTGCCTCCACGAACCGCCTTAGCCCGTGTCCGGAGGCTACCAGGTTGCGCTCACCCTGGTCTGACCATACTAGCTTGGTCGTCGTGCCGCGCCTTTTTGTCGTTGTTGCCGGTGTGTGCCCCATCTCACGAGGGCGCGTGTGTGCGCTGAGTCCGTGCACCTCCCCCCACAGCTCCACCTCACCGCGTAGCCCTACTACGTTGCTAGAGCCATAGCTGCCCACCTGGCCGGTGTCGCCACAGCCGACGTGCCCACCACCACGGCTCACACGGGCATGCTACCGAGGGCTGGCTCGAGTCTTGCCGTGGCCAGCCTAAGGACGCGTGGGCTCTCCACCGCCACCGTGCCTTCCCCGGTCCCACAACGCCATTGCCTCCATCGTCGACCGATGTTCCCCTATCTGTGCTCTGCTTTGGAGGATGAGGTGAGGACGTAAATGTGTAAATACAAGATTTTCCAAGGGTCTAGATGTAAAGACTGTGACTCGAATGAATAGTAGAAATGGTAGCATCCTAACTAGATAGAAACTTGGGGACGTTTTTGCAAAACCGTCACAACACCCTAGGCTTGCCCAGTTGGGCTGATGGGTTGGGCCGCGCTCGCTGTCTGCTTAGGCAGCCGGCCTCCTTTGTGGGCCACGCGCGCAGCGCGCCTCGTCTGGGCTGGCCATGTGCCGCTGGGCCACGCCAGGTCGGTAGGCCGCGCCACGCTGCTAGGCCACCGCCGCGCCGCGTTGGGCTGGGCGCATGCCTACGGACTGTTGGGCTGATCTGGTCGCTGGCCCTTTTAGTTTCTAAAGTGATTGCTAATTTAGTCAAGTAAATAAACTTGTAAAATTCGTAGTAAATCATAAAAAAATCATAAAAATGCCAAACTAATTTTGTTAGGCTCCTAAAATCATGATCTATCTATTAGCATAATTAGTTCATTTAGTTTTAAAATGTTTTTAGGGTTGCTCTAATTATTTTAACATGCTTAATATTATTAAAAGGTGAACTTGTAGGAATTTCCATGATAAATAGGTGATAATGTTGACTCTAAAATTTTTATAGTAAATTACTAATATTATTATCTGCTCACTGTAATTTTTGTAGCACCAGAATAATTAGTTTGCTAGATAGATAATGATGCCCTATTTCGAATAATGATTAAATCGATAGAATGAAATAAAGAAACAACAGGGTTTGTATAACTGAAATACTATTTGGGAAATGACATCTTTCTTGACGATGTTGATACGTAGATTAGTATGTTAGTTATTAGAGCCAGCTTGTTAGTTCGCAGTATGTACTCTGTTTAAGAGTTGTTGTTGTCGGGTTAATTAACTATTGCATCATCATAATAGGAACAACGATGGTGGATCGATGGTATCAACTAGAGTAGCTGAAAAGATGGTGCCAAGGATCGTGCCGCCAAAATGGAATGCTAACTTTTGGTTATATTTTACCTAGGCAAGCCCCGGTGCATAACCCCTACTTTTGTACAGTTTAAATTATATTTGTGCATTAAGTTTTAAGGAGTTGATTGAAACCCACCTGCATATATATCTTTATCCTATGAGTCTTACTAGTATGATAGGATCGTGTAGATTGCTATGCTATAGGACTCTGATAGAAGTCGAGTGATTACCTATCACTCGCAAGAGATAGGAAATATATTATTGGATTATTATCACTTGGAATATATAAAATGGTGGAAAGGAAAATGGTGACCGGACATGGATATGGTTTGGGTATTGGTGGGTGTAAGAGGTTGTGTCCTACGGACACGGGACATAGCTTGGTTACACTGCTTTTCCTGTCTGTGTCGGTTAAGGACCGGCCGTTGCATAAGACGCTAGGTAAGTCACAGACTTATTATCCTGAGAACATACTTGGGTATGTGCGCTTAAAAGACTTATTACTCTCTTGTCATGGGTTCTGGCTCTTTCAAGACTGATTGTCATGGTGGTTTTTGGGTTAGGAGGTCCTTGCACCGCACTGAGTCTAGGACTCAGGGGCGGGGGCTTAGAGTCTCAGTTTGGATGGGGACCTGGACCCCGTAATAGGAGGGTAGTGTGTTGGGCGTGTATTTTTGGGGTACCCAGCTAGGGGCATTGATTCACGAATCGCCGGCGTTCCGGTATGACTTGTCTTAACCCTAGCATCGTAATAAGAACTGAAAGATGCAAGGTGAAGAAAAGAAAATCTGATTGCTTACCACCTGCTTGAAAGTAGCATAGGTGCTTACATAGAATGGTTGGTTAATGAACTAATGCACTGCTAATAAAAATTGAATATAAAGAGGCATATTTAGTAATGCTCCTGTAGATGCAATAAACCCACAAGCCACATAGCCTTACATACCCTTGGAGTCTTTTCTTTCCTCCTGGCGAGTAAGTTTTGCTGAGTACAATTGAGTACTCAGAGTTTTATTTCCCCCTATTGCAGGTGATAGGTGGAGGCTAGAGCTGACCTTTATGTGTGGATTCCTCCTGGTGGGCTCAGAGATGATTTCCTTTACGCTGCGATCATAGTTTTATTTATGACTCTCACTAAATGTTTTTATGAACAAAAGTTTTATAATATGTTGTCCTAGTTATTTATCAATGCTTCATCATGCCATTAATAGCTATTTATTTCCACCGTAATTCTGATCACATGTTTATATTCCGCTGTTAATTTAAATTATTCATAACTTTGATAACATGTTCATGTTCCGCTATTATAAATAATAAATATTATACTCTGATGTTGTATTAAAAGTGATGTAAGAAATGGGTTAAGAATGATGTAAGCTTTATTCTCTCATTTGTGATCCTGCTGGAAAAATATGGATTTCGGGTTCTCCCCTAGGGTGTGCCCGACGGGACCGCGTAATTTGATGTTCTCCTTCGAGTGCTTAGTGTCTAATGGAAAACGAGCACTCCTGGGAGGCATTAGATTAGGCGGTTCTACCACATGCCGACTCTATCATGAACGACGCACCCGGATTCCACTAGGACATATTTGATAAGAGCTCCCCAAACCCGTCACTCGAGCCATCGAGGTAAGTCCTATGCCAGCAGGTCACCCAAGTCAATCAGATAGCTCAGGCCGCTACCAAGACATGGGTAAGGGGCGGTAGGATGCCCCATGCAGGTGATGCCAACCCCGTCATGAATGACGGATCTAGATTCCACTCGGACATATCCGATAAGAGCTCCCCGAACCCGTCACTCGAGCCATCGGGTAACTTTACCAACCCCTACTTTACTTTTCTAGTGCATGATCATTCATTCTTCCATTCTCATACAACCAAGCATCACATATGCAATTATTGCATCACAATGCTTCGCGTTGCGTCACAAAGTGTAGTTGTCTCATTCGATATGAGTGGCGACTGACCGAGGTTCGAAGGCTAGCCTACGAAGCACTTGAGGCTGCCTCGCGTCGAATAGAGCCAGGGGAGAAAACACAGATGAGCCCCAGAGGCCCTTGCCCGACCTGCTTAGAAGCAGACAGGGTCATCTCAACCTTCTCATTCGATCCTAACCTCAAGCCATACCCACAGAATCTCCATTGAGGGGAGGCCAGCGGGCCACCTGAGTCAGTCTCCGAAACAACTCGGGCATCTGCCGAGAGGCGGCTAAAAGAGCGGTGGAATGCCACATGAGGGCTATGCTGACCCCGTTACGAACGATAGACCCAGATTCCACTCGGACATGCCTGTTAGCGAGCTCACTGAGCGTGATACTTGAGCCATCGAGGCAAGTGACGTTAGCTCAACCCCTCTAGTTGTGGAAACCGTGGATGGGGTGACAATCACAAAGACGAGCCGACCCTCGATCGGACCCCCGCTACGCATGGGGGCTTGAGAAAAGTTAGACTCGTAAGGAGACCAAATGCGCGGTCGTAGAACAATGGCTCGGATCCTAGGGAGGGGGTATGAATGAAAACTAAGAATACCGTTTCTAAAACAAAAAACATTTTCTCCTACCTGTTTCGCTATCGTCTTCTCAATCTTTATTGAAACCAGACCCCAGCAACGGCAAAGGGTCAGGTCTCACTTGAGGGCTGATAAGGGTATATATATACCCTTTCTAAAATAGTCGCCATGCCCAATCTCTTTCTCACGTTAAAAACCTAGAGGCAAGGTTTGCAGAAATGAACGACTGAGTAAGGCTGGTTGGACTGCAAGAAACCTATGCCCCACCGGCTACGACACTCTTACTTACCAGCGTGATCAGAGTTTCTCGCCCGCACCTCGAGCTCTACAATCTTAACAACAGGAAGGGTCGAAACATTTTACCCCTTTTTACACATAAAAAGGGGAGAAAGAACAAATTTGTTCAACCAAAACGAAAGAACAGACTTGTTCAAACGAAACAAAAGGGATGTGACTTGTTCACTTGTTACAAAAATGACCACCTGGCCTATTTAACTAACTAGCTCCTCTGTCGGGTCCTACGAATGGGGAGCCACCACCGTTTCCATCTCCAGCTCGTGGACTTCATAACCGGGCACATAGCCGTGGCTCATCACCTCTAGATCTATGTTGTACCCTTAATGAGATGAGCAATCATGAAGGACTGATTGACCTCGGCGTGAAGGTTATTCCTCTCATGCTAGCGCACCCGAGCTATGATCTCAATGGCACAAGCCGTGAACTAGCTGGTCCCCTCCGACCGCACCACCTCAAGGTTGTCGTAGACCACTCTAAGGGCAGTCCTTAAGATGCCGAGCTTGTTACTCTCTGCCTGAAGATTTCTCCTTACCTCGGCGAGATCCATAGCAAGCCCAGCAGAAACGCTCTCGGCCTCCAGCTTTCGGGTCGTCTCCCTTTTGAGCTCAGCCTGGAGGGAGCCAACCATCTGCTATGTGTCATCACGCTCTTGGCAGGCCTGGTCACGCTCCCCCTGAGCTGCGCCACATTCCGAGCAGAGCCTCTCCATGGTTTGGATCAGCTCATCCCGCTCCTTGCGTAGCTGAGCGACCGCTGTGGCATCTAGGCTCACCCTTTTCTCTAGGGCCACAACCTTCTCCTCGGCCCCTAGCTTTAGATCCCTTTCTTTCTCAACCTTGCCCAGAAGGTCCAGGATCTACTGGCGGGTTTCGACGTCCTTCTGGAGCATCTCATCCCGCTCCTTCCTGACCCTAGCAGCTTCTTTGTCATCCTTTCATGACCTCACTAACTAGGCCTCGAACGCCTTCTTAGCTTCATCAGCATCCCAATGGGCCTTAGCCACCCGTGACCAAAGATTGGCCACCACCTCGGTGAGGAGAGTCAGCAAGACCACCCTCTGCTAGGTGGCAATGAGCTGAGCTATCACCTCCCCTCATAGCCGCACCTCCTCTATGAGGCGGTCCCAGGCTTCCTTCTATTGATGAAGGAACCGAGATTTCCCTCGGCTATGAGCCATAAGGGACTATAGGGAGACGATGGTTAGGATACAAAAAGTATATAGAGGAAGAAAAGGGCAAGAAGGAAGACCAAGCAATACCTGGCTGGAGGGAACAACAACGTCGCGTAATGCGCCCATGGCGTGGTCTAGGGCCTCAAGCACAGACGCGATCCCTACGTTGAGGCTCTCTAGCTCCATGCTCTCTGCGGTGTCATCAAGGGAAAAAAGCGTCGATGTCGAATCCTATAGATCTGTCCACTGGGGTAGGGGTTCACCCCACATAGGCGAGCCACTGCTCACCGACGTTTGGGTTAGGGATGACTCCCCGTCGGCCCCAAGCGCCGCTGACCCCTCTCTCCATGACATCCCCACCGAGACGCCCCCTCTGGCGATGAAAGGGGTTAGCGATGTGGACATGAACCTCTCTCCTAGCACCATGACTCTCGAGGACCCCTCGACCACGTCCCCCTCTGTCTAGCCCATGCCAGGCGCCATCGCTTGGGCCGCCGATGGCACGGGTCACGCCAATGCCTCAGGTGATGCTACGGCTATGCCCAGTTGTGACCCATCTATCACGGCCACCTCCACCTGTGTCGACGGGGTCACGATCGGCTACGTCGCCCCTGCCATGGTCAACGCCATGACCGTGGTCGGTAGCCCCATTCGCCCCACCATCGGTAGCGGTATCGCAACCATCACTGGCTGGTCCATGACCTCCAAAGGTGCCCCTTGAATGCCCGCATCCACCTGTCTTGTCAAGGGCATAGGCGCCACCATGGGCGGCGCCTGATCGCCCGGGGACATGGTCACACTAGTGCCGCTCCCGCCCAAAATGGGTGTGACACCAGCCGATGGCCGTCACCCTGATTAGAGGGTGATGCTCTTCTTCGATGCCAGCGCCAAAGGATTCCGTTGCCTGCCGATGTTGCATGGGACAAAAAACATAAGTCATAATGAAATCCGAATAAAATAGGAAAAAATAGAGGAATTGATAACTCACCTCAGCGCCGTCGGGCGGCAGATGCGTTTAGGGGACAAACTCCCCGACCATAACTCCGCCTCATTGGAACGAGGCCATTTCGAGCCCACCCCCTACTCCTAGGCAGAGGGGCTTGCCCTTAGCAGCACCTGGGGCATATTGGCGGAATGCCCCACTCCCCATAGCTCTTGGGGCATGACGGTAGAGCCGTTCACCTCCGCTGGCACCTCGGGCATGATGGCAGAGCCGCACGCCTCTATTGGCTCCTAGGGTAGGCCAATGGTATGTCCCAACTCTGTTGGTTCATGGGGGGCTCCCTAGACGTACCCTCCCCTACATGGAGTAGGAAGGGTCTTGATGCCTACAAGGATGAACCGATCCCTGTTAGTGCATCCTTGTTCTCTAGGTTGTCCCACTCGATATCATCGACTACCGTTTCTTCTTTCTCCATCACCTCATCATCGTCACAATCATCATTGTCATCATCGTTGTTAGTGTCCTCCCCTCATTCCCGCATCCGTAGCTTCCACTGCTTCTTTCTCTTCTTGTCCTCCTTTGCCTTCCTCAGCCGCTCACCCTCGGCATGATTCACCGCCCTCACTGCCAAATCCCTTGGTAGCACCACCAGGTGATCATGAGGATGAGGTCCCTCGGCTGGTCCTACCCCTCTCAAAGTTAGTCTCATGGGGTTAGGAAATCAATTGAAGAGAAGGCAAGAGAAAGGGAAACATATGAAGACAACGTAGCCTGGCTTTGGCTACATCGGAGGATGCCCGGCACCAGGTAGATGAAGTCGAGGGCGGCACCCGCGTCATCCCACAAAGGCTCCATCGCCTCGATGCATTGCGTGATCTCAGAGTTGGGGAGTGTTCCCTCGACGAGCGTCGTTCCACCGAACAACGCCTTGGGCACCATCATGTATAGAGGGAGCGCGCGCGTCATCAACAACGCCACCCTCCTCGTGTGGTAAGCCCTGATGATGCTTGACCCTTTTAGGCCATTCTCCTTTAGGATGTGGATGGCGGTGATGTGGTCTCGGAACTTCTTCTTGTCCTTCTTTGGGACGCCCGACTTCCTCCACTGCTCCGGGGCCTCTTCGATCAGGCGCCCGGTGAACTTCGGTAGAGGGGCGGCGGCGTCATTCTGTAGGTAGAACCACTATGAGTGCCACTTCTTGTTGGACGCCGAGAGCCGCATGGATGGGTACTCATCGACCCCGATTGTTCCGAAGTTGGATGCTGGCGCACCCCATCGGCATGTGCAGCTCCTGCCTACCGCCCTTCTCCCTCTTCTTCTAGAGGTTGATGGTGAAGAAATACCTCCACAAGTCAAAGTAGGGGCTGATCCCTAGGAATCCTTCGCACAACATGACGAACGCCGCCATGTGCTGGATCCCATTGGGATTAAGATGCTACAACTCAATCTTGTAGAAGTGCAGCAGCCGCTGAAGGAATTTATGGGCGGGGGGTCACGAGCCCACGCTTGTGGAAGTGGGCGAACGACACCACGTAGCCATCGGGCGGCGACGACAAATCCTCATTGCCAGGCAGCAACCACTCCTCGACCGAGGTCCATGCACGGAGAAGACCGCGATGGACGAGGCCCTCCATGCGCTGGAAGGTGATGTCGGAACGGCACCATGGATCCATTGGAGGTGGGGTGGATCGATGCGAGCTCAACAACAACGGAGATGCGGAGGCAAGAAACCTAAGCATTGGCAGCGGTGGTGTGGCTGTGGAGGTAAGGATGCAGGTGTTTCTATGAAACATGGAGGGCTAACCCTTTGGTTTTATAGGGGCGACGAGTACGAGGAAACCGACCGCCCACCTAGATCTCCGCGCCTACCACGACCTATCACGACGTCTCGTCGCGGGGCATGCGCATGCAACCTATGGCCGTCCCCTCGAAAAATGCGTCGGACATTTTGCCTCCCTGAACGGGCCATGACCCATCACAGGTAAGAAGGATATAGAGCTAAAAACACTCCTACGGCCCATCTAGGCCCAAGAGTTCGAAGGTTGGCCTACCGACGGGTTCAACAACCTCTCCGGTCACCTTTAGAGTGAGGGATGGAAAGGGATGGGCCTGCTAGTGGCCAGTACCCAGGCACACGAGCGCCGCAGACATCCTAGCCCATGTTCGAGTCTTGGCCGGATACGATCCATGGTTTTTCCTTGAGGAAAGGCAGAGAGCCCTCGGGACCAGTCGAACAGACCAGAGAACTATATGGATTGACACTGAGAATCTAGAGTCGGTCACCAGCTGACCCAAGCAGGACCCCCACGAACGGGATGCCGAGGCCCCACTCGGACTAGCCCATTAATAGCTCACTGAGCACCATGATTCGTCCATAGAGGAAAATCATGGCACGGCTCAGCCCCTCCATTTTTATCAGAAAAAATGCTTGAGGGAAGATGATCACAAAGATGAGCCAACCCTCGACTAGACCCCTGCTACGGGTGGGGGCTCGAGGAAAGTTGGACTCGCAAGGAGACCGAATGCACGGTCATAGAATGATAGACCCCCGTAGGGGTCGGAATAAGGAAAGACCTTTTTCGACCCACCAAATCTCACGGCTATACCCCCAAGGGGTCCGATCACGACAAAAGGGAATCGCCGTCCCCAGGACATGTTGAAAGCTCTAGTTTGGTTTTGGTGAATTGATGAAACCCTAAGTGCTAACCTAGTTTATCAAGTGATCATGAGATAGGTAGCACACTCCAAGTGGTGAAGCAAATGAAGATCATAGCATGATGATGATGATGGCATGGTGATGATCAAGTGCTTTGACTTGGAAAGAAGAAAGAGAAAAACAAAAAGCTCAAGGCAAAGGTATATTTTGTAGGAGCTATTTTGTTTTGGTGATCAAGACACTTAGAGAGTGTGATCACATTTAGGTTTGATAGCCGTACTATTAAGAGGGGTGAAACTCGTATCGGAATGCGGTTATCAAAGTGCCACTAGATGCTCTAACTCATTGCATATGCATTTAGGATCTAGTGGAGTGCTAACACCCTTGAAAATGTTTGTGAAAATACGCTAACACATGTGCACAAGGTGATACACTTGGTGGTTGGCACATTTGATCAAGGATGGTGAAGTTTGGGTGCAAGGGTAAGAACTCCACCGGCGGAGTGTCCGCCCGTAGAGTGCAGATAGTTCGACGGTGCCACCGGCGCCCTAGACAGAAAAGATGGAGGTCACTGTGAGTGACCGGACGCTGGACTCAGTTGGACCGGAGCGTCCGGTCAGTGGCAGCAGAGGATGTGCGTTTCGGTCTCATGTCTGGACGCTAAGTCGCTCAGCGATCGAACGCTGGCAGGGTGTGTCCGGTCAGTGCTGACGTACGCTGACATAGGGCGTATAGAGGAGACATTGTGTGACCGGTCGCTGGCTGTGTCCGGTCAAGCATGACCGGATGCGTCCGGTTGGGAAAAATCGCGTTTGGAACCTTACTGTAAATGACTAGATGCTGGGTGTTCAGCGTCTGGTCAACTCAGGCGCAGTGTTCGGTCAAGGCAAATGACCGTTGAAGTCGGGACATGTGGCCACCATTAGGTGACCGGACGCTGAGGAGCAGCGTCCGGTCAGTTGGACCGGAGCGTCCGGTCAGCCCGCATTATGTCCAATGAAGGGGTATAACGGCTCTATTTCGTGGGGGCTTCTATTTAAGCCCCATGGCTAGCTGTAGCTCACAACCTTTGGCCATTTTCATTGACATAGCAACCTTGTGAGCTTAGCCAAAGCCCTCCCACTCATCTCCATCATTGATTCATCATCATAGTGAGATTGGGAGAGAATCGAAGTGCATTGCTTGAGTGATTGCATCTAGAGGCACTTGGTGTTCGTGTTTCACTGCGGATTTCGCTTGTTACTCTTGGTGGTTGCCACCACCTAGATGGCTTAGAGCAGTGAGGATCATTGAGCGGAGGGTGGTGATTGTCTCCGACTCTGATCGTGGTGATTGTGAGGGGTTCTTGACCTTTCCCCGGTAGAGCGCCAAAAGGTACTCTAGTGGATTGCTCGTGGCTTGTGTGATCCTCATCTTGTGTTGGTTGTGTGGCACCCTATTGAGGGTTTGGCGTGTGAAGCCAATTAGTGCGTGAACCTCCAAGTGAGTGAATCGCCACAACGAGGAGTAGCTTGCCGGCAAGCAAGTGAACCTCGGTAAAAAAATCATTGTGTTCATCATTGATTCTAAGGTGATTGGTCTTCATTATTATTCATCCTTATGATTGATTGGTTTCTTCATCAACACGGTGGTATAACCTTCTTGATCACTCTCTTTACCTTACCGCAAACTAGTTGACAAGCTCTTTAGTGTAGCTAGTTGTGAGAGCTTGCTTGCTTGGTTGGTGTGGCTCTTGAGTTAGCCTTTGAGAGCACACTAACATAGGGTAGTGTCATAACTATTGTGTGAATAGACACTATCTAAACTAGAATTGTGGTAGGTGGCTTGCATTTTGAGTAGGCTAGCGCAACACTTGCTTCGCCTCATAATTGTCTAACCATTTTGTTAAGTGTTGTTGTAGAAATTTTATTAGGCTATTCACCCCCCCTCTAGCCATTAGGACATTTCACATGTCGTGGGCAACAAAGGAAGGCCAAGGCCCTCAGAGTCCTCTCATTCAGAAAAGCCTTCGAATGAGTATTCTACTCCTCCGTAGGCTTGGGGGCTACTGTCCGGTATCGATATGAAGGATACCAAAAGCAAGGAAGTTAGCGCCACCCCCCACTAACTTCCTCAGATGGAGCAAGATGTATTAAAGGGTCTCGCCCGACCCCTTGGGTGCGGGCTCCGTCTCGCCCGATCTCAAGGCCACGGGGGTCTAGCCCAAGGCCATAGGCTCCGTCTCGCCTGACCCCAAGGCCACGGGCTCCGTATAGCCCGACCCCTTGGGTTCGTGCTCTGTCTAAACCGACCCCAAGGCCGCGGGCTCCGTATCGTCTGACCCCTTGGGTTCATGCTCCGTCTCGCTCGACCCCTTGGGTTCATGCTCTGTCTCACCTGACCCCCAAGGGTTGTGGGCTCCGTCTCATCTGACCCCTTAGGTTCGTGCTCCGTCTCACTCGACCCCTCGCGTACGGGCTCCGTCTCATCGGACAGGACCCATACCGCCGCCAACCACTCTAGGTCCAAGCGTATGGGTCTAGGTCAAAACTCTGACACCAGGGAAGAGACGAGCATGACTCGATGTAACCCTTGGCCATGACAGGCCATACCCGAGGATTCACATCAAGAACAATGTCGGGCGTACCGGTGTTGCTCTGCCTAACCCTCGTACGAACGCTGACAGACGCGTTAATTCACTATGACGTCCGTCGGGACGAAATGGAACATCATGACCGGCAGATGACGCCTGCGTATGGCGCTAGTGACGGATAGGGCCACGACATGGATCCCTTTTTGTTGACATCTACAAGATCGGTGGGACCCGCATGAAGGAGAAGATAGACCCGACGATCCTAGAAGCATTCCTCTCCCTCTCGTTCTTCTCATTTTCCTCCGCTATAACCCGTGCTTTCCCTTGGCCTATCAAATGGAAAGCAGGGCACCCCATAAAGGGGGATCTAGATCCGCATAAGGCCGAACCACGAGATAGAAAACACAAGAGCACGACACGAACTCACGGTTGAGCAGCAACTGAGCTCTCAGCACCCATTCACTCTTTCCATCAGAGACTTGAGATCATTTCCCTCTCTCGCTTGTTTATGACCCCTACTACAAATTTTTAGTGCTAGTAACATGAGCAGTAGTGATGAACTGGACGTAGGGACTTTCTGTTCGAACCAGTATAAACCTCGTATCATCTAAGCACATCATCTGAGCCAGACGCGCGATACCAGAAATTTACAAGTTGGTAACTCAAAACACCGACACTTCTATTTTTTTTATATGCGAAGAAAAGCTTAAATATAATTCATTTTAACTTGTTTCTCTATAAAAGCATTATATAACTAAAAAGGATAAAATTGTTAGGACATACGAGAGGCAAAAGAAACGGAGCATAATTGCTGCGAAACCAGCCTCCTGCCAATTCAAAAGCCAAAGCAAAAAGAGTGAAACATTTCTCAGCTAAAACATTTGGTGTAGATTTTTGTGAGACTGGAATCGATTCACAGGGAAAAAAATTTGGGTGAGGACAGTTCTCATGGAGCAACCATTGGCATCCATCCTAGATTCACGACATGTGTCTTCTTTTTTAATGAAAGAAGAATTATATTATATAATAGCTGGGTACAACAACACGTTACAAAGCACTCTGGATTACACTACATGTATCTAGAAACTGATTTTTATCTAAATTGTACCCATGCTATGAATAGCTCCAAATCTCAAAACCAAACCTGTATGACGCTTCATATGGATGACCGCACAGGCAAACACTCGGCAAAAGGCATGAGAACAGATGTCCAACGAATGACGGCCAACATTCCTACAGGCGGAGTTGAGAAACTTCTTTCTTTTGTCTTCCTTCTTCTTTCTGCCACTGAAAAATACTCCCTCCGTTCCTTAATATAAGCCATATAGATTTCTGAAGAAAATTCCAAAATATAGGTACATATTAGGTCCCACGCCGATTAGTTTGTAAACCTTCCCACCATACATAGCACATGCCCCAACCAATCCCTTAGATTTAGGAAGCAATCTGATTGGGAGAGAAAAGATGGCCTGATTTTCCTTTTTTCCTCGGTCTGACATCCTTCCCCAAGTTGTGCGTTAATATTGGTGCTAAAAACTATATGGCTTATATTAAGGAACGGAGGGAGTACGGAAGACTGATCTGAAAATTATTCTCCCTAGTCCTTCATCGTGGTCAGATCTAACCACAACAAAACGAATAAGAGATCGGAGAAAATTATTCCATGACGGTGACATCATCTCCGCCTTGATGTCGTCGTCCGGAAAAAAATGTCTCCATGTCGCTATGCCAGTGAAGTTGCTGACGCTGTAGTTGTCGTCATCATCTTCAATATAGCCGCCATGGAGAAAACGATTCCACCCTTCTCCTTCGCCGTTGTCGGAGACGAGGAGGAGGAGATAAATCCCCAATACCAAGAAATTTGGCATGGAGAGACCCTAACCCTAAAAACTCGATCTACTAGAAAACTTTATTAAAAATGATGGATCCCCACTCCCTCCGGCCTCCGGTGAGATGCCGAAGGTGGAGGAAGGGGCACCAGCGGTGGTGGAAGACGGGAACGGCGGCGGCGGCGACGACGCTGCTTAGGGCATGCGAGTCACGCGAGGACGGAGAGACGACATGTGTCTATACGCATGCATCCAACTATTCCTCATAAATTTAAGCAACGGTTTTATATGTTAGATGCATACGTATTGACACGTGTCGTGAATCTAGGGTGGCGAAGCCATGTTCAAGCGTCGAGGTCGGCCGACACCGACGAATTTTTCGTAATCCCTTATACCCAGTGACAAAATCCTAACATATGGGTATATTAAGCCTTGGGATCAATGGTTCCCGACCGACCCCTCCATGATCGTCCGGGGGGCTCGGGGGCTATACCCATTGGGTACGCTCAAGCGTACCCTCCGACGAAGAAACCTGACCGAGCCCGGGCACGGCGCAGCCCCCGCACAGGGCTCGGGGGCTCGCTCGGGCCTCGGGCCCTCGATCGACGATATGTCAGAGCTCGGGCCTTGGCTCCTGCCCGGCCTACGACGCCAGCCAAGGCCCGAGCGCAAGAAGACAAGCTTCCCACGGCCTCCAGGGGCTGGGCGGCTCCCAAGCCCGCGCGTCAGCCCCTGGAGCCGACCTCCTTCGCCACCAAGAAGACTCTAGAAGGTCCACCTGGGGGAGGCCGGTCCAAGCCAACACAGCCTGACACGCAGAGTGTGAGAACAGAGCAGTCGGACGACGCCCAAGGCTTCTTTGGCTCCACGACACCGTCACGGTCCACAGAGCGCCGCTTCAAGACCCTCCTGGACTCCGGCACATGTAGACCATAGACTCATCTTCCCAAACTGCCATGTATCCGACCTATCTCGTTATATAAGGGATAAGGTCGGACCTAAGAGAGAGGGGGAGAGGAACCCAAGACATTCCATTCCGTTCCATCCGCTCCTGGTCAGCACCGAGAGCAAAACAACCCAGAGGAGAGGCATCGAGAGCTCCTCTACCGCATCTCGTCGTCTTCCTACTCTCCGACGAGGGGAAGACTCCACTGACGACGAGGCAACCTTAGGATTAGCACCGAGCTAATCCCCTACCAAATCTCTCTCTTACACTCTGTTGTAACCTCCGATTTTGGGTGCTTTTGAGTGTAAGGTTCATCAGCTGCTGAACCGTTGCGTCCTCTTTATGATTCTTGTGTTCTTGAGTTCATCTGAGCGACCGGAGATCCATAATCTGACACCGACTCAAATAACTATGCTCGCCGCGGTTCCAACACCGTGACACCCAGCGATTTTGATCAGCAGGGCCACCGGTGAAAAGATTTTCTGACCCCGGCAGCCCAGTCCATCGCTCTTGACGGCAGCCAACCAGCCTAGCAGCCCATCGCCCAACTTGCTCACTTGCAGGACATGTAGAAAGCCTGAGCAGCTGAGCCCACCACGATGGACCTGATTGGCTAGCTTAGATAGGATGAGAGACATAAGACCAAAGGTTGCTCCGGCTGCAAACTCTTGCTTCCCCTGTTCTCTTGCGAGGGTTGCGTATCGCACCTACGGCTGCGACCTGGCCAGCAGCCCTTCTCCCTCATCCTTCCTTGTTCTCAATCTCGAGCACTGCAGGTAATTAACAATTTTCTTGATTTATTACAGATTTACAACCTCTTGCATTCTACACAAAATTGTGAGGTCTTAGGGGTTTTTTTTCCCAACAAGTAATCTGAACTCAGAAAGCCAATAGGATATTTTGCTGTTTGTGCTCCTGGAAAGATCGTGCTCTTTTGTTCCATGATTCTAATTCCAGCAAGATGCCACTTCAGAGTTCAGACTCTAGTATGGCTTGCGTTTTAGTACTTTCACATCAGTATTTAACCATTTATCTACTTTAGTGTTCAACTATGTGACTAACTTTGTAGTCAATCAATAAAGCACGCTGGAAGGATTCTTGAAAAGGAAATTACCCCTAATCGATGATAATAAGAATCATGTTAGAGACATTTCATTAACTAGAGGTCCTTGTAAGCCACCATCTAATTTTCAATTTTCAGAGACTATGGTAGCGAGTTTTTCACGCCGGTGTCAACATGAGTGGTTCAGTATATATGATTGGCTAGAGTACAGTGAAAGTGCATTTGTCTTCTATGTGGGTTTTGGTGTATTGATTATATTAAAATTAGGGACTATCGAGATCTTAATGAGATATATTGCAGCTTTAGTCCTATGAAAGATTTAAAAGAGTTGATTTAGATAAAATGGTGTCCCTCAATTCTTGAAGTTTAAAAGACGGACCAACTCAAATCGTTCTCCGAAGCTTTTATCTCTTACTTTGAGTTTAGGTTTGCCGTACTATAAAGAGGGATGCAAGTTTAGCTGGTCTGAGGAAGATAAAGTGCTCAAGCATAAAAATAAAATCAAAAGTGAGACACTCAAGCACCTCACGAACACTTAGATATAGTTTTTGGGACTTTGGTCATTGGAAGTTCCGACGTTTGCCAGGAGTTCCGGCAGTCGGAAGTCCCGATGAATAGGACTGAGTCGCCAGGCTTGGCTGGCCGTCGGAAGACCCGATGGAAGCCGGAAGTCCCGGCAGCCGCCGGGAGTTCCGGCGCTGGCTGAGCTAGCCCAGTGGACCGCGTAGTGAACAATGTTTTAGGCGCCAGAAGTTCCGACGATCTGTGTCGGAACTTCTGACGCAGATCTGAACGGTTAGATTTTGCCTATGAGTATAAATAGCTCTCTCCTCTCTTCTAACCGTTACCGACTCATTCATTGTGACCTAACTCTGTCCAAAAGAGCTCCTAAGCATTCAAGGCTCCCCCTCTCCTCTCTCCTTTGATCCTAACTTCGATTCTACTAGGGTTTGAGTGAAAGGAGAGTGGATTGAGTGAGAAAATCATTTTGGCAAAGCTTGAGCACTTAATTTCTTCATCAAGCCAGTTGGATTTGTGTCTATTACTCTTGGAGCTTTGCTCCTAGCCGGCTAGGCGTCGCCCAAGAGCTTTCATCTTGTGGAAGAGTCTTGAAAAGTTTGTATTACCCTTGATTTCTTAGTGGAAAGCTCAAGTGACCTTTGTGGTTGCCTTGAGAGAGGCAAGGAGGTGGAAGAGACTCCGACCTTTGTGGTCACCTCAACAAAGAGGACGCAGGAGCTCCTTTGTAGGGTTGCTGAACCTCAGGATAAATTCTTGTGTCCGGCATGCTTATTGTTGTGATTTGTACTATCATATTTGTTCTTGGTTGTTTTCTCTTCTCCCCAAAGTATCTCTTAGGGTTTGTGGGGGTATGGCCCCCAAGACATGGGCCGCACCATCAGAGGTGGCCTGGCCCACAAGATCAAGGCGTGCACGGCGTTGCTCGGCGTGCACCGCAAGACATTGTATAGTACCAAATATGATACTTTACTTGTAACTCTACCCCTCCAGAGTATATAAGGAGAGGCAGGGGTCCTCTACTTGACATCATGTATTCAATACAATACACCAAAGACACAGGACGTAGGGTATTACGTCGATCAGATGGCCCGAACCTGTCTAAATCGCTGTCTCTGCGCCTTGTGTCACCATCCGGTTCCTGATTACGTGCACCCCCACCGACAAATCTACCATCGCGGGATACCCCTCGGTGGACTGCCGAGCATATTCTGTCGACAGTTGGCGCGCCAGGTAGGGGTGTGCGCTTGATCCATGGCGAGCCAGATGGACCTCAAATCAACAGCGCGTTCTCGTCATCAATCTCGTGGAGATCCATGCCGGACCACGACGACGATTCATCGCTGGCTACATCAGCCCCCGCGAAAGCAGATCCGATCTCGGAACCACCTCCTAGGTCGTCTTCCCCAATAACTCACCGCCTACCAGGTGCTCGCCGTCAATGCCGACCAGATGCTCCGTCCAAAGCTAAGTCACGTTTTAATATTCTTCTAAATATTTTCCAATCTTCATATTTCGCCGCAATGTTTCTCCGAACTGTTTTCTCCATATTTGCTCTCCAAACGATTTTCCGAACCCCCGAATAGTCGCATTGATGCTCGGACGCCTCCAGAGACGGCCCTGTCTCCGGCTCCTCCCTACACGTGCTACGGGCTCTACGCTCTACGTTATGGGTGGTCGGCAGCGGCTCCTTGGACATGCCTGTTCCTCCTACACGTGCACAGGCTCCGCGCTCGACGTTATGGACTATGGGCTAGCTAGGGCTGGAGACTCAGCTACAAACTAACTGTTTGGGTGGTTTATATTAAACAAAAATATATTTTCACGCCAACTAATCGCCGAACTGCATACGTTGTTTCATCACCATTGCTGATTTTTCTCCAGCGTTTATTTATTTGTGCATTATGTACTACCCGTTCTACATGTTTGCATTGCAGGATCATCGTCCAGGTGATCGGACCACCTAGTGCTCGGACTTCTCCACCGATCAACTGGTCGGACCGCTTGGTTCATGGACTCTGTCGCCAACCAGTTGATCAGACTATTCGCCGATCGTTTCTACTCAATGTTCACTTCTCCGCCGACCAGTCGACCAGACAGTTCGTTGCTCGTGCTTCATCGCTAGCGATGCCGGTTACTCCTCGTCCCTCGGATTCTTCGTGCTCGAGGACTAAGTGGGCACACTTCACCGCACGGACGTCGTCAGCTATGTCGGTGCTCAGACCTCGTCGCCTACGCAGGGCACTCCTCGGTGCTCGGACCTCACTGCCTACGCCAAGGACTCCTCGGTGCTCGGACATCGCCGCCTACGCCGGGGACTCCTCGATGCTCGGACCTCGCCACTTACGCCGGGGACTCCTCGCTCCTTGGTGCTCAGACATCGCCAGTGACGTCGGGGACTTCTCGCTCCTCAGTGCTCGGTCATCGCCAGCGACGCCATCGCCAGCGACGCCGGGGACTCCTCGCTCCTCGGTGCTCGGACATCGTCAGCGACGCCGGGGACTCCTCGCTCCTCGGTGCTCGGACATCGTCGCCTACGCCAGGGACTCCTCGCTCCTCGGTGCTCGGACATCGCCGCCTACGCTGAGGACTCCTCGCTCCATGGTGTTCGGTCATCGCCAACGACGCTGAAGACTCCTCGCTCCTCGGTGCTCGGTCATCGCCAGTGACACCGGGGACTCCTTGCTCCTCGGTGTTCGGTCATCGCCAGCGACGCCAGAGACTCCTCGCTCCTCGGTGCTCGGTCATCGCCAGCGACGCCGGGGACTCCTCGCTCCTCGGTGCTCGGACATCGCCGCCTACGCCGTCATCGCCAGCGACGCCGGGGACTCCTCGCTCCTCAGTGCTCGGTCATCGCCAGCGACGCCGGGGACTCCTCGCTCCTTGGTGCTCGGTCATCGCCAGCGACGCTGGGAACTCCTCGCTCCTCGGTGCTCGGTCATGGCCGCCTACGCCGGGGACTCCTCGCTCCTCGCTCCTCGGCGCTCGGTCATTGCCGCCTACGCTAGGGACTCCTCGCTCCTCGGCGCTCGGTCATCGCCGCCTACGCCGGGGACTCCTCGCTCCTCGCTCCTCGCTCCTCGGCGCTCGATCATCACCGCCTACGCCAAGGACTCCTCGCTCCTCGGTGCTCGGTCATTGCCGCCTACGCCAGGGACTCCTCGCTCCTCGCTCCTCGATGCTCGGTCATCGCCAGCGACGCTAGGGACTCCTCGCTCCTCGATGCTCGGTCATCGTCACCTACGTCGGGGACTCCTCGCTTCTTGCTCCTCAGTGCTCGGTCATCGTCGCCTATGCCAGGGACTCCTCGCTCCTCGCTCCTCGGCGCTCGGTCATCGCCGCCTACGCCGAGGACTCCTTGCTCCTCTCTCCTCGGTGCTCGGTCATCGCCGCCTATGCCGGGGACTCCTCGCTCCTCAGTTCTCGGTCATCGCCAGCTACATCGGGAACTCCCTGGGTGGTCGGACATCGTCGGCTATGCCGGGGACTTCTCGGTGCTCGGATCTTGCTACGTCTCGTCGGTGTGCTATCAAGCTGCTCCATGTTGTTCGGATCAGGGTGCTGATCTTGGGCAGCACGTCTGGGGTCTTGATATGCGCATGTCAGACGACGTCGGCAAGCTTTCGGACTTCTTTGACCCTGCTACAAGATTCATTCTTCATCTTCCAGTAGGCTCGGGGACTAAGTGGGCACACTTCACCTTGCGGTGAATGTGCTTGTTCTCATCTCGAGGCTACGCCCGGGGACTGGCTGCCTGCTCGGCTGGTCTTCTACTTTATGACCCTGGCACCATGTGACTACGTCACCTACTGTTAGGCTCGGGGACTAGCTGTGGGGGTATGGCCCCCAAAACATGGGCCGCACCATTAGATGTGACCCGGCCCACAAGATCAAGGCGTGCATGGCGCTGCTCGGCATGCACCGCAAGACATTGTATAGTACCAAACAGGATACTTTACTTGTAACCCTACCCCTCCAGAGTATATAGGGAGAGGCAGGGGTCCTCTACTCGACATCATGTATTCAATACAATACACCAAAAACACAGGACGTAGGGTATTACGTCGATCAGATGGCCTGAACCTGTCTAAATCGCTGTCTCTGCGCCTTATGTCACCATCCGGTTCCTGATTACGCGCACCCCCACCAACAAATCTACCATCGCGGGATACCCCTCGGTGGACTGTCGAGCATATTATGTCGACAGGTTTGGACTCGATCTACGGAGTCAAGGCTTTTCGGTGTCAAAAGAGGAACCCCAATGCTTCACCTTACCACTAGGAAGTGGGGTTGTAAGTTATCGGATTCACAAAGTTCATTTTAGCTTGGATTGAGTAGTTCACGTAGGAGTCGGAACTACCGGTTGTTTGCGTCGGAACTTTCGGCCGTCGGAAGTTCCGGCAGTGACTGACAAGTTACTTTAAGTTTTGTGTAGAAATTTTTAGATACGCCTATTCACCCTCCCTCTAGGCATTGTTTAGATTTTTTCATATAGTGAGAAGGTGGACAAATGTTTTTGTTTATATTGATACTTGTTTAGAGATTGCAACAAGGGCCAAGATGGGAATAATATATTTGTAATATATGGTTGGGACGGTTGGAACAAATCTGGTAGGTTTAGAGATAATTTGCCGGTAGCTATAATGCTATTTTACTTTTGTTGATGCAATGTATGGTATTGTATTATCATAACCTATAAGTTAGTACTGTGAGTTTAAGTTGGCACTGTGAGTTTGTCCTGACCCCGGCGACAATTAATCATGGCTTCGCCCCTAGAGTGCCCGTGGTTATCCCATGGGGATCGTCCCTACCCAATTTTTTCCATGATTCACACAATCACATGGTCCCGACAAGGCACCAAAATATGTCAAATGCGCGAGTGACCAACAGAGTATCGTCTGTGATTCAACGACTATACTTAGGCCTAAAGGGAGGCGGTTCGACCCGCTTGAAAACATGATTCTAAAACGAACAGGGGCGATAGGTTCGCGACTCGTCCGACCCCAATCAACCCTAGGGTCGACTCGTGAGTCTAGTGACGCTCGTCCCCAGCTCCTCGGCGTCAAGCTAGACTAACAGGAGAAGCTGGTAGGCTTGCTTGCCTCCTTCCTCTTGTTACTTTGTTACATTGCTACATGTGAGTGGTTTTATAATCCGTCTCACTTAGGATTTTTATGATGTGAAGGAAAGAGAGAAAGAGGTCGTTGTTTCGCGAAACATCCGTTTTTAAGTTAAAATTTAGGACTATGAGACAACCATTATGGGGGTGATTGGTTGCTTTGGTGATGGAGAGCTGGGATGGAGAGTCGGTCCACGATGGTGAGATGCATACTCAAATCGTGCATCCAGTCATGTTTGGTTGTCTTTGTTATTGATCCAGTACGAGATGAGATCTTGTTTGGTTGTATGCATGAATGAGAGTTTTGAGTATATAACACATGGACCTCTGAATCATGGGTGCATCGCGTCGTCCTGCATCGCGAGGGAAGTGGGAATCGAGAAGACGGATCCATGCGGGACGAAGGGGCGAAGATGAATGAGACGGAGCAGGAAAATAATGCGAGGCAGACATCCAAACACGGCCAAGTGCACCGAGTGGTGCTGGTATGGGGCTCAGAATGGCCTCCTGCGTGCAACCAATCACCCCCTATATGATTGTATGAGTTGTTATTGTCATACAACTCACATTTTACTTTTGTTATATATATAAATTATTAAGGAACTGTGAGTTACTAAAAAAACTTAAAAGACAACCACTCTACACGTTGTTTATTAAACCTTTTTATTAAAATTACGTGATATTACATGAGACCGTTAACGAGACCATATCAATGTACTAGCCCTTAATGTATCCTTAGTTCCTGCCGTTGCAGCGTTGCCGTTACGGGCATGAGGCGTCATTGTCAATTCGCCATGGTGGCAAAGTTCGGTGTCTTTTTAGCTTGTAGCAACACAACTCAGATTCTATTTCTTAAGGAGAGAAAAAAAACATGCTTATCGCGAGAAAGCAAGTTCTCAGGCTCAGGCTGGCCTAATTAGGCGACCTTTCAGGAAAGGAGAGAACATTGGTCCGGGACGCATCAGGCAGTCATCGATGCGCTGTGTGCCTGTGTACAGTGCACTCACACCTCGACCTGAGAATACCAGATGCCAAACTGCCAAAACTGCGGCCTGAATTTGGCCGAACTCTTCGCATCATTTGCGGAGGTATAGACACTGCTCGGGGAATGCCAAACTCTACGGGCTACGGCCGGTCTAGACACATGCAGATGCAGCAAACACCGGTCCTAATTTTTCCAAGTGCCCGCTGCATATACGTGCCATTCAGCCGTTCTCTTTTCAGAGGGTGGGGCAGCACCGATTGTATCGATCCGATCCGTCCGATGCCTGCCGCCAACACGGACTCCTTTTTGGATCGGCATGGCTCACAGGATCAGTGCTCCATTTGGGAGAAAGAGGTAGGTCGAAGTCGGTGAAGATCTGAAGATCATGGCCTGGCTTACTCTTTCTCGACGACCACCACCAAACGATGGACGACCAAAAGTGGCGTTGGCCAAGTCGCCCGCCAAATACCACTAGGCCACCACCGCGGAACTTGCGAACCTGCAGCGACGAAGGTGGCTTCTGCTCCAGCGGAACAAGATCCTTGCTCTGATATCTCCTATCTGCACCCAAGTGGCCAAAACCGTCGAAAGGCATAAAAAACGCTGATCATACTCGGAATACGGTGGCTTTTCAATTTCCCATCAAGGCAGGCAGTGCCCAGAAAAAAAGCCTGACGAAAATGTGCTTAACATATCCGTCTGCCCATGAATCCATGAGGCTGTGATGTAGATGCGAGTAGGGTTATCCAGCGCATTGCTCGAAGATATCTATCTGTGAGGAACGCTAAAAATTGGAAGAAGGCCAGAGCAGAGGGGATATTATAGAAGAGGAAAACGCAAACATGCCCAACGAAGCAGTTGCAGAGGTACGGCTGAAAGTTCGATGCCTATTCGCTTTAATTTATCAACCGAGTTATCAGCTAGAATTTACAGTATTTTTTTCTCACAACAAAATAGCTTCGGTTGACTTATCGATCGGCTTTAATACCTGTCGAACAATGATTTGACGGGAATTCGGATAAACTCTTTTTTGCATAAAAGCCCCGACACATACACAAAAGTTCTGCATCGGCCCGGTCCGCACGGAAAACGCGTTGCATCAGATAAACAAACCATATAAACCACAAACCGAGGGGGTGATATGTAATAACAGAGCTAACTAACCATAGTTAGTTGGCGTGGCCTCTCCCGCGGGACCGAGACCAAACCAGGGTTCCTCGGACGGAACGCGGGCACAACCAGACCACCACCACCACCACCACCACCTCGACAACCGCTTCGTTTCCTTTTCCAAATTCCTCCCCAAATCGAGCTCCGATTCGACGGCTCTTGCCGAATCGCTCATCAGTTCCACCCCAAAATTCGCCGCCGGACTGGCCCCGCCGATGGAGTGACCAGTCAGGGTTCCGAAGCCGGCAATGGAGGCGCAGTGGCTCGCCGAGTATCCGCACCAGGGGGCCGACAAGCGGCCGCGCAAGCGGCCCCGGCTCGCCTGGGATGTCGCGCCCACGCTGTTCCAGCCCCCCAAGGTATGGTTCTCGCGCCGCTTGCCGCCTCGATTGGTTGCCAGTCGTGGGGTTGCGATGGTAGTTTTGGCTAGATCTGGGCGCGGTTTCCGGCTAGATTTGGAGTCGGTTGGTTCGATCAGGGGATGGAGCTCGGGGAATTGGGGATCTGTAGCTTTGTTGTTGCGGATCATCGTGGAAGTTTGGCCAATTAGTGGTGTATATGGTCGGAGCAGGTCTCTGGTGACGAGCTATTTTTGAGAAAGACGGTGAAATTTTCTGACTAGCAAAATTCACCACCGGTCCCTGAACTTGGCCGGTCGGTGTCATCCAGGTCCTGAACTTCTAAAGTGATATCTGTGTCCCTAAACTTGGCACACGGTGTTATCCAGGTCCTGAACTTTCAAGTTGATCACCATAGGTCCCTAAACTTGGCCCGCGGTGTCATCCCGGTCCATGAACTTTCAAGGTGATCACCGTCCCTAAACTTGGGAAGCGGTATCATCCCTGTCCAAATGTGGCCTAACCTACTCTATAAGCTGGCGTAGTACGCTGACCGTAAGTTAGACGTGGATCTAACATGGGTCAATTAATCAATGATTAAATAATTTTTATAATGAAAATATAAATTATATAAAATAATTTACATCAGCAAAAAATAAATTAAAGTATTAAAATAATTTACAACAACAAATATATTAGGTTTAAACTAAAATAGAAAAATACTAAAATTAATTTAATATTTATTTATCATTAATAATATTAAAACAATATTAAAAATCCTATAGTATTAAAAGTTACTTCTAATTTTAGTATTTTAATAGTAGTATTATAGAAGTAATACTAAAATCATTATTAATAATAGTATTATAGTATTAAAAGTTTTAATAATAATGTTTTAGTATTAATAATAGGAAAAAGTTCTATAATACTACTACTAAAGCTTTTAAAATAATACTAAAATTAGAAGTAACTTTTAATAGAGAAAAAACTTTTAACACTATAGGTAACTTTTAATATTATTACATTTTGACAGGGATGACACCACTTGCCAAGTTTAGGGACATGCGGTGATCACCTTGAAAGTTCAGGGATCGAGATGACACCGTCAGCCAAGTTTAGGGACCTGCGGTGATCACCTTGAAAGTTTAGGGAACTGGATGACATCGTCTGCCAAGTTTGAGGACCCACAGATGTCACTTTAGAAGTTCAGGGACCTGGATGACACCGCCGGCCAAGTTCGAATTTGGCCCGGCGGTGAATTTTTCTCTTTTCTGACCTATGTCTATGTGTTACCATGTTCTGGCTTTTGGAGCTTACTAATATAACTTTGGAGATGATAACCGTTTTTTTCAGCTAGAATATGTAAATGTTACAGGATGAATTTCTCAATTATAAGGACTAATAGAAATAAAACAGTTATTAAATTTGGGGAGCTCAATATTATTGCACCAATAATTAACGTTGGCTTTTGTGGGAATATGCAAGAGCTATGTACTTCAGTCAGTGGCTACTAGACAATGTCGATTGCCAGCTCACATAATATCAAGTCATGTAACTGGACGCTAAACATTCAGTACAAGAAATACAATATCAATCTTCAGTTTTTTTCTGTTGAATTGGTACTTTCTATCCATATTTGTTGTCAATTAGAAGTTTACATGGCTTGGTATTTTTGTAGGCAATTCCGATGCTATATTGTGGGCAGGAACTAATTAATGGTAATTTCACGACTGCATTTCTTCCGCCGCCACCGATTTATTACACCGGGCCTCCACAGAATCTTTCGCCTCCTTGGAGACCAGATGACAAGGATGGGCACTATGTTTTTGTGGTTGGAGAGAATCTCACACCAAGATGTATATTTCTGCAACTCATTGATGTTCATTTACTCTCCTTGCATTGGGTTGCTTGTTTTTGGTTCGCATCTCTGAATAGTTTGTTTAGATGTATTTTCTTTTGAAGGTTATATGTTACTAAAAGCTGTAGTCATGGAGTTTGCATCTATGTATTGTGGCTCCACAAAATATCTTCATGCTTCGTAAATTAATCACTGGATGCAATGCAGTGGTGAGAGCTGTCTCACTGAGTCACCAGGTCCTAGGTTCGAAGCAGCCTCTCCGCAGATTTTGCGGGGGGAAGGCTTGCCTTGGTTTTTCCCTTCTCCAGACCCCACTCATGTGGGAGCCTCCGGCACTGGGTCTGCCCTTTTTTTTAGTTCAATGCCGTTTCATGTTCCACATCCATCATTCATTGAATGCAGATTTTGCTGATGATTGTGTTGACTGCTGCTTGATCCTCGCGTCTGTCCTAACTGATACTTCATAATTTTTGTTCTGTTGGGTATGCCTAGTTGGTTTTGTAATAATTATTACTAACACTAACTTCTTGGTCATGCAGATAGGATACTTAGCAAGATGGGTGAAGGTTAGTGTGCCCCTTCTGGACTACTATATAATCTATATTCTATTCTGCAGTGATCTTTGTTCTTAGTTGGAATGTTTAGTTTCGATTTGAATTGTACAGGATGAGGATGGCATGATTTTTTATGCTCTCAGTCCTGACACTTTCATTGCTTCCATTCCATGCTATATTTATTGTTTCAATCTGTGGCACAGGGACATTTGGACAAGTTTTGGAATGCTGGGACTTGGAAAACCAAGAAGCAGTGGCTATCAAGATTGTGCGCTCCCTCCAGAAATACCGAGAGGCTGCTATGATAGAAATTGATGTGCTCCAGAGACTTGGGAAGCATGACTTTACTGGCAGCCGGTAAGAAATCTACCTCCCTTATTTCACTTATTGACCCTTTTGGTGAGTTGAGTTGATGGATTTGCATCGATGGTTCTATGCCTGCAGTTGTGTGCAAATACGGAATTGGTTTGACTATCGTAATCATATATGTATAGTAAGTACATATGCGTCAAGAAGGCTATACTTTTCTTGTTTTTGATGATCAGGTTATGATATTGGCTTGATGATCTCTTCAGGTATTTGAGAAGCTTGGGCCAAGCCTATATGACTTTCTGCGAAAGAACAGCTACCGTTCATTTCCTATTGATCTTGTTCGAGAATTTGCCAGACAAATATTAGAGTCTGTTGCATGTGAGTACTCGGTTTACTTTGCAACCATCAAGTCTTTTGAATTTCGAATGACACCTTTAGATTTGCATCCATCAAGTCTTTTGAATTTCGAACAATATAATTAGAATAGAATACTAAACTGCTATGGTTTGGCATGATCTTGTTAAGCTGGATTTGCTAGTTCTGATGTGCTTCCCTAGTCCCCTTTAAATGAATCTGATGTTTATTTGTTTTACCTCTTCAGTTATGCATGACTTGCGACTTATTCACACGGATCTGAAGCCAGAGAACATTCTTCTTGTTTCATCAGAGTCTATCAGGGTGCCTGATTATAAGGTTGTTACTTGAACTCCTAAACGTTTACCTGCTTCTGTATGCTATTTTCTGGTTAGGTTCTTTTTAGGACATTTATCCATTAATGTTCTCTAGCAATCCCTTATTTGCCATTGATGTGTCAATGTCATGTGGGGACCACCTGTGTGACAGTGATAAATCAGGGATTATGGAGAACTGCAATGGCAGGAATTCCTCTGATTCTTGTGTGGACAGGAATTTGACTACTTAATTTAATAATGGATTATGCAGAATTGCAACTGCATAAATACATCTCTTTCTCTAAGCTTTATTTTGATTTGCAATGAAGGTTTCTATACGACCACCAAAGGATGGTTCTTTCTTCAAGAACCTTCCAAAATCTAGTGCTATCAAGCTGATTGATTTTGGGAGTACAACTTTCGAGAGCCAAGACCACAATTATGTGGTGTCGACAAGACATTACCGTGCACCAGAAGTTATCCTTGGTATAATTAACATCCAATAACCCACACACAAAGTGGCCAATTTACCTTTATTTTCTAAATGACACCCATTTCTTTGTTTTGTATTTTTTTTTAATCTTTGCTAATTCTTTTTTAGGCCTTGGTTGGAACTATCCATGCGACTTGTGGAGTGTGGGTTGCATTTTAGTTGAGCTCTGTTCGGTTAGTTTACTAAGACTCTTTGTATTGGAGTACTTGATTAACCTTATCCATATATCTGTTGCAACTTTGTAGTGCTTGTCTTGATAAGTTTCTCTTGCCTTTTTTTCATGATAATATTAGGGGGAAGCTCTCTTTCAAACACATGAAAATTTGGAGCATTTGGCTATGATGGAGAGGGTCTTAGGGCCCCTCCCAAAGCATATGATTGTCAGAGCTGAGTATGTGTACAAGTCCTTTGTTATATTCTTAACCTAGTTTTTTGACATTTTTGTTGATGTATATCCAAGATGAGGGAGCTGGTCAGTTCTGTCTTGGCTTCTGCTCATATTAACTTATTACTCACATTCATTGATTAATGCTGTTTTACAGTCGACGTGCTGAAAAATACTTCAAACGCGGAGTAAGATTGGACTGGCCAGAGGGAGCGGCCTCACGGGAGAGCATGAAGGCTGTCTGGAAATTGCCTCGTCTGCAGGTACTTTCCTCTCTGATGTACTAATCAATTACTCGTCGCTTTGGCCAACTGACATCCTTTAGTTGGTATGCCTTTTGAAAAGTTCTAATAATTGCAATCCATGCAGAATCTTGTGATGCAACATGTTGATCATTCTGCTGGAGATCTAATTGATCTTCTTCAAGGACTCCTTCGGTATGATCCTAATGAGCGCCTTAAAGCACGTGAAGCTCTACGACACCCTTTCTTTACCAGATGCATCAGAAGATGTGGTTTCTGAGGCTACACTGAGATTGAACATGTCAATGCTGTATTTCTTCGTTTTGATGTGTAAGAACTACAAAAAAAAAGTGGAGATGTTCTACGAAAAATGAAATATGCTAACTTGCATTCTGTTCAATGATTTGAAAGGTAATTATTGTATATAAGCAGAGTTCTCTGACACTTGATCCATTTTAACTGGATGTCCTTTTCCAATTGATACAAATTCCTGTCTTTTCCATTCATACTAATTTTGCCAGACTGTTCAGTACTAGCAGGTAGCATGCAGAAATCTCTAACCAGGTGGTGTCAATTGAGGATAAATGGGATTAAATGGTTTCATGGAAGACTGGAATGGAACACTATATTTAATGGTGGCATACGGTGATCTGTGGTCAACAGGTAATCATTTTGCATGCATTTAGAATTTGAGTATTTCTTGTGCAAGTTGGCAAAGATATTTTCGCTATGTCACTTTTGGTTTGTTCGTGTTTTTCTTTTCCTCTTGAATTTTGTGAATTTGTTCAGAAATAAAACAAGTGCGCCCAACTTGTTTTGTGTGGCAAGTAGTGCTTGAGATTGGTCTTTATATATTTACAAATAAGTCTCAGGGTCAAGCTCTGTTTACCAATTGGTTGGAACGAGCAGACAAATGATTGACATAAAAGCTGCTCCCTCAATCGTGCAAAGAGTGTCATTCTCACCTACTGAGAAGTCAAATATTTTAAATTTTGACCAAATATATACAAGAGATTATTAATATTTATGGCGCATAATAAGTATCATTAGATTAATCGCTGAATATATTTCATAATAAGCTTATTCGGAGATGCAAATGTTGCTAATATTAAACTAATCAAACTTAAGAAAGTTTGACATGCACAAAACCCAACAGTGGACGCAGAGGTATGTGCTTATGGTGGTTATTCGGATCTCATGATAATTGACCTACAAACAGCTTGACCTGCCTGCAAATACTGCAATCCATGATCATAGGCATGCAAGGTAATAGGTCATATGCCATCTTTATGGATTTTCTAAAGCTCTTTTTTTACACACAGAAAAAAAGAGATTTATGTGCTGGACTGCTTTCAACAGATAGTTCGGTTCCTTTGTTTCTATACGAGCTTCCCTGGGTATTTTATTTGGACTTCTGTTTTTATATTTTCTGCTGGACCAATTGTTTGGGTAATTCTCTATGTTCTCTTATGATCACGAACCTGATGACTGGAAAAGCTTCCATGTACCTTCTAACCTTCACATATGCACCAAAAGTGAACGACACAATTATAACCACACGTATCGTGCAGTTTCTTATCCTATCTGGCCCTTATCGTGTCACGTGTTCTTGTTTTTTTCCCAGCGGTGTGTCACGCTACGCTGATACAACTGCTACGCTTTAACACAGACAAGCGTGAAGCGTTGCCTGTACATGATACAGTGGTGACTAAAGGCTGACCTGGGGACACAGAGTTCCAGGAATTCCAGCTGGCATCCATTCGTTGGGCTATCTGTCGTTGGGCTATCTGTCGTTGCACGAGCTTGGTTCGAAAGCAACATCACAAAAGCGGTGCCAAGCTTCCAACACGGTTGCGTCATATGCTGTCATGAATGTATTGTTGCGTCGCCGAAGGTTTGACTGAAGCTGCTGCCTTCGTGGGAAATAAAGGAGTATCCCGCTTTGATCAAGTTATGACTGCATAGTCACCAGGCACATATTGGTGACTGGTGAGGTTCTCCTCCGGCTAGCTTCGTGCAAAATATATGCCATACGTGGCTCAGTCCTAGATAATGAATTTGTTGACCAAACTGTCATCATATGACTGAATTTTCTTATTGCAACGTTAAGTAGAACGAGTACACGCTTGACGTTTTTTCAGTTTCTATAATGGCGGGGCCTGTTTCCTCGAGGAAATCATGAGCCGCTCGTGCAGTCTCGCCGCGGTTTCGTATCGCGGGATCCGACTCCCCTCAAATCATGCCCCTCCAACTGTGCTGTGTACCGATAGAAAATTCTAGCCCACCAGTCCATGCTCCTACATTAAGGGTGTGTTTGATTTGAACAAAGTGTGGGTGGGATATGGCTATCCATAAATTTTGGATATGGATATCCATATTGTCTGTTTGGTTGGATGGATGGGATGAGTCATTTTTCTGTTTGGTTGGATAGATGAGATTGGATGGGATAAAAATACTTAAGTAATTATATCTATTATTTAAAAATAATAACAACAAATTATACACTAATAAATTTGCATTGACACTAATCTTGTCATTATAATCACTAATTAAAAATAAAATATATTAATTAGCACTATACTACTCTAATTATCACATAAAACATGTGCTACTCAACACATGGATACGTTCATCGGCCAGATTTCTGATGACCACAATATCCCACATCTACCTAAAATATACTTTATTGTGGATATCTAAGTTCAGCTTGTCTATCCAACCAAACAATATTATCCATGTTCCACTACACTAGGCCCACGAGCAGTCAGAAGCCGGTTTCCGACGAGTCGCCTCTCTCTGGGCTCATCATAGGCTCGGCGCATCGCGCCCCCGCAAGCGACAAACTCCCCCACACTTTCCTCGCCCGCCTCGCCTCCCTCTTTAACGAGGCTTTTACATGAGTGCCATTAAAAAAGTTTGTAATTACACATAAAGCCATTAAAAAAAATGACCGCACACAGGTGCCACCGCTCTAAACTTCTTTGCCTTACAGGTCATTTCGTCCTTGTTCTGTTTATTTTTCGCCGTTTGGTGTGGGATCGGCCAGTGAAATTGTTCATATTACCCTTGACGGTGGAAACCGATTACGATTCACCACCTCAGTTTTCTTTCTCTCTGTGTTCCTCCTTGTCTTCTTCCCCTTGCGCGTCGTCAGCACCATGCCCGGTGGCCCGGCCCTGTGCCCCCGGCACCTCCAGGCCTCGGCCCCACCCTTCGTCCCCGGCGCCTCCCGGCACCAACCCCGCCCTGCGACCCCGGCCCCGGCACCGCCCTGCACCCTCGGCGACGGTGGCCCGGCCCCGTGCCCCGCGACCGCGCACGCTCCAGGCCCCGTGCCGGCAGCCGCGCTCGGCCGCGCACCAGCGCCTGCTCCCCGGTGACCCGACCCGCGACTCGGCCCGACGACCTCCCAGGCGGTCATGACGCCGTCGTCCGTCGTGGTGGACCCGGTGGCCTCGCCGCTCGTCATGTGGAGAGGGGAGTCGGGGCGCCGCCGCGCCACGTCGCCAGATCCGGCGGCGCCTGGCTACTCCTCACCCGTCTGGATCTCGTCACCGTCCGCGCGACCGAGCTCGTAGCTGCCCCACCGCACGCCCGCCGTCGCCGTCTCCTTCACTAGATCTGCCGCTGCGCTCCTCGTCAGCCGCACGCTGCCGTCGTCGTCCGCTGTAGCCATACCCGCGTGCCCCCGCTAGCTCCAGGGCGCCGTCGCCGTCTCAGTCCCCCAACCTTATCGCGCACTCGCCACAGGCGCGCGACGCCCAAGATGCTGGATGCACCACCGGTGAGGATAGGAAGGGGAAGTGGACGTCGTCCAGGAAGAGCAAGGAGGTGCCCTGGTGGCCTCGCTGCTCGTCGCCGTGGAGAGGGGAGCCAGGGCACCGCCGTTCCTCGTCGGCAGATCCGGCGGCGCGTGCTCCAGGAGGGTGGCTGCGGCGCTCCAGTTATGGGGGGCCGCGATCCAGGGGGCGCGGGTGGCTCCAGGAGGTCGTCCGCGTCGCCTCCAAGGGCCGTCGTGTGCGCCGCCGGGAGGGAGGAGGCCGCACGCCCGGGGAGAGCAAGGAGGTGCCCCACGCGGCCTCGCTGCCAGATCCGGCGCCGGCACTCCTAGTCCGCCGTGCGTCGCTGTCGCCGTGAGCCGAAGCCGTCCCCACGCTCTCTCCCCCTAGGGTTCTTCGTTGTTTGGTGTGGGACTGCCAAGAGTAATATGGACAATTTCACTGGCCGGTCCTATACCAAACGGCGAAAAAACAAACAGAACACGGACGAAAATAGCTTGTAAGACAAAGAAGTTATGTGCGGTCAATTTTTTTAATGGCTTTATAAAAGCCTCCTCTTTAATCGCAGCCGCAGAGGACGGCGCACGCGGGGGCCGGGGGCTGCTAGTGCGTTTGCCCGCTCAGCGCCTGCTTGGCACTACCAACCAACTCGGTCGTCAGTCTCCTCCTGCGGCTCCTCCTGGTCCTCGCGCGCCGCCGTGCCGCGGGAGAGCGCCACGTAAGCGCGGCGCCCCAAGCTCACAGGCTGCTAGGGTTGCGGAATGTCTGCGGCAGCGGCGGCGGCGAACGGCGGGGAGGGGGAGGAGCTCCTCCTGCTCTCGGCCGTGGAGGCTGGCCGCGGTGGCGGCGCGCCCGCCGAGGCGGAGGAGTCGTGGCGGCTCAACTTCGAGGGATTCCGACCGCCGGAGGCCCACCAGGAGAGGCCGCCGACCGGTCCGCTCCACCACTGCCTCGGCGTTCTAGGTACCCTCTCTCTCGGCTGTATTGCTTTGCATCCATGGCTGTTTTTTTTTATTATTTTCTGTGTATATTTTGTGTTTGGTCGATCTGGTCTTACGCGCCCGTGTTTCGACAACTTGGTTTGTTTCGTACGGTAATAATTTTGTTTGCTTTCTGCGACTGGTGAATACCAAAGTTGCCAATACTTGATTTCTGCGACTTTCAGTTGCCAATATTTGATTTGTGCGACTTGTGAATACCAAAGTTGCCAATTTTTTGGTTTGTATTAGTAAGAGCTAAGTTGACTCTAGGACGGACTTGATTCTTTTTTACTGCAGAGCTGGGGATCGAATTAGGATATTGGGTAGTGTTGGCCTAGATGCGGCCTAGTTCTTACCGATTTGCTATTACGCCACTTTGGAAACTCAACACAAATGCGTACTGTATCATTTCTTTACTATACTTTTAGCTTTGGGGTTCTGGAAATTCCACTCCTGCCTATTTGAGGAAGGGCAGTCTCCATCACGTGAGGTACTCATTTCTTGGACTGCGCATGCAGAAGTTCTGGAAAATTATTATTATTATTTTTGGTTGGTGTGCGGTGTGTAGTTAAGTGGCAACTGACAGATCAGCATACATACAAGAGTAAAGGACATCTGGGTGTCACTAAGTTTTTTTTTTCCCCAACATGTCGGCTTCTATAAGTAGTGGAATTGAATGACAGTCATATTCCCATCTCAGTTACTCCATTTATAGTCATGTTCTCCATTGCTATATGAGTGTACCTTTTTTTTTGCTTTAGCTGTCTGGGTTAGTTTTGTTTAGTTCCAGCAGTTCTTTCTATCTCCGGTGCTATATATTAGGAAAGGCAATTACAAATGAATTTTGAAGCGTGACTTTATAAAAACAAAAGAGCTATGTGTGCATGGTAATTTTGCTAGTCATACCATTTTAAGTCCTTTTAAAAGGGCATACCCAGTGCGGAGAGCTCCCGCTCTGTGCGGGGTCTGGGGAAGGGCGTCAGTGGCTAGCCTTACCCTCGCCTATGCAATGCGAGGAGACCAACCCGGGACCTTCCGGTCACAGGCGGTAAGACTCTACCGCTTGCACCAAGCCCGCCCTTCCATTTTAAGTCCTTTTGACTTTCTTATTTTGATGAAACTTTTTCACATAACTTCCTTCTTAGTATAACATTATGGTTCTAACCCCCCGCAGGTCGAGTTTTTTTTAACATTATGGTTCTATTGACAGCTCAAGGTCCTGAGGATGTTGTTGCTGAGTACTACCAACAGCAAGTGGAGATGCTGGAGGGTTTTAGTGAGATGGACACACTTACAGATCGTGGTTTCCTTCCTGGAATGTCCAAGGTATGTTATATATGAACTTTCTGTTCTAACATTAGGGAAGGTAGCTTATGTGGATGTTAATGATCAAATTTGCTTCGCTGCATTTGTTTCTACTTCTTTTTAATAGTGAGACTGCATCAATAAATGCCTTATAACCACTTTATTGACCTTCAGGAAGAACGAGAAAAAGTTGCCAGGAGTGAAACATTAGCCATACGGCTGTCTAACATTGCAAATATGGTTCTCTTTGCTGCAAAAGTGTATGCTTCAGTAAGGAGTGGCTCACTTGCTATTATCGCATCAACTTTGGATTCTCTTCTAGACTTGTTGTCAGGATTTATCTTGTGGTTTACTGCCTTTTCAATGCAAACACCAAATCCCTACAGATACCCAATTGGAAAAAAGCGTATGCAGCCGCTGGTGAGTTTTGTTTTTGTCATGACCTGTACTTCCAAATTTCTTTGGATCATTCGTTCTTTACCATAGCTCATGCATTTGGTTCCACTGAACTTTTGAGAACACAGTTCCATTGAACTATCTCAATTGTCAGTACACGTTAACATATTTCAATTGCTTCTTGGGTGCTATTGGTAATTAAAAATTGAATACTCTCAAGGGCTGCGTATCATTGCATCAAGAATGGATCAAAAGATACAACACACTCCACACGCCACATGCCCACAAAGCATGAAAATGTTACATGCGTGCCACTGACTGTAAACGACCTCTAACAAACTATGGGCAACCGGTTGGCAGCTACATCAAGCTGTGCCAAATCCTTGCACCTGCTAAACACCATAACTGCCCGTCCTCCAAAATCTCTCGGTAATTTGTTATGGCAATATGAAAAGAAGCACAAATGATAATTAGTTCAGAAAGAAAACGTGCAACACTATAAATAAATAAATGCCTATTAAACGATCCATATAAATAATTGAAGGAAAATGTTGTGCAATGTAATATCTCTGTTCCAAATTATAAGGTGTTCTGGCTTTTTTATTAGGTACATAGATTTTCCTACACACCTAGATATACGTTATGTCTAGATACATAATAAAAGCTATGTATCTAGAAAAGCAAGAACAACTTACAATTTGGAGCGGAGGGAGTATTAAGTAGAATAGTTACTCTAGATCATGTTCTTTCTATAGCAACTCTGGGTATTACTGTAATGCTAAAATAAAGCTTTGTTTGGAGGGCTCCAATCTATTTTACATAATTGTCAATCATATTAGTTTTTTCTTGTGATATAAGCAATCATGTATTTGTAGTTCCTTTTCCACTATACTAAAAGTCCACTAAAATATTTTGTTCAGGGAATACTTGTTTTTGCTTCTGTTATGGCAACCCTTGGCCTTCAGATAATTCTAGAATCAATACGCTCATTGGCGTCTGATGTAAGTCTCTCTCAAATAGATTTAATTTCCATTGCTCTTTGATGCATTACAATTTTTTTTTTCAGGTTGCTTTAGAGTAGATATTTCTATTGGGAGTTTAGATTTTTCTGTACCATAATTCAATGTTTCTTGTGAACTCTTGTTTTGTGAGTAACAACCATCAAGGTATCAATAGTGTATGCAATTTAGATTTCTTAGTTTTATCCTTTGCTGCAGAGTCAGATTACTTGCAGTAAACAAATATTATGTGCTTTGCATAGTCAAAAGTAATTTTTTTCGATATTTTCTTGTGCTTAAAAATTGAAAAAATTGTCATGTTGTCATGGACGGTTAGTAATTTTCCTTGGTATCAGTAAGTGTCTAACTGTAGATCATATTATTGTTTGCCCTTGTTGATTATCTCATATGGTCATATTTCATTCTCCAGGGAGATGAATTCAGATTAACAAGTGATCAAGAAAAGTGGCTTGTGGACATCATGCTTTCTGTGACATTGGTAAAACTTGCCCTGGTTATATATTGCCGCTCATTCACCAACGAAATTGTCAAAGCATATGCACAGGATCACTTTTTCGATGTCATCACAAATGTAATTGGCTTGGTTGCTGCACTACTTGCCAATTATATTGAGGGCTGGATCGACCCACTTGGTGCAATCATTGTAAGTACATGAGAAGTTCGATCTCACATTTATCCCATATATCTAGTATAAGTAGCATCTTAGTATATTCCTTATCCTATATGTGTTTATTAGTTTGGACAAGAGTAGTTAGCATCATTTGTTCTACCATCATACTACTATGACTCATTGTTCTGTGGTAATACTTTGCATTTGCAACTTGCAAGAAACACTCTTTCACCATGATTGTCTTCAGAATTAACTGTCGTCCTCCCTTGCAGCTGGCAATCTACACGATCAGAACATGGTCTATGACGGTGCTGGAGAACGTGCACTCCCTGGTGGGGCAGTCGGCCTCGCCAGAGTACCTCCAGAAGCTGACTTACCTGTGCTGGAACCACCACAAGGCCGTGCGGCACATCGACACAGTGCGCGCCTACACGTTTGGTTCCCACTACTTCGTTGAGGTGGACATCGTGCTGCCATCGAACATGCCGCTGCGGGAGGCTCACGACATCGGTGAGGCCCTGCAGGAGAAGCTGGAGCGCCTGCCAGAGATCGAGCGCGCGTTCGTCCACCTCGACTACGAGTTCACCCACCGGCCCGAGCACGCCTTGTCCCACGAGAAATAGCATGCAAGCACCGAGCTTATGCAGCAGGTGTAAGGACACGGGTTCGTAGCTGGAACTATTTATGTGTAGCCGCAGAAAGCTTCTTCTGAGACCTGATGCTCGTCTCGTCAGCCGTCGCAGCAAACCAGTTGGGTACATGCGATGGGACTGAGCGTAAAGTAGTGCTCTCTGCGATGGTGTCCTTGGAGATTACGTACGGCATCATGAACTACAGAATCTGATTCCTCCAGTGATGGTGATGAGGACCTATTTTATATTGGTCTTCAGGTGGGGTTGTTTTGTTATCTTTTTGCCTGAGCGCTGGTTTAGTTGGCTGGATTTTGGAATTTGGGTTACTGTAGCATTTTCGTTTTTATTTGGTAAATAGTGTTCAATCATGGACTAATTAGGTTCAAAACGTTCGTCTCGTAATTTCCAACAAAACTGTGCAATTAGTTTTTTTTCGTCTACGTTTAATGCTCTATGCATGTAGCGTAAGATTCGATGTGATGGCTACTGTAGCATTTTTTTTGGAATTTGGGGCGAGAACTAAACACTGCGCTGAAGACCGATGACCGAGCTCCGTATTTCTGTCAGATAATGTGCTCTCTCACCCCAAAATAACCGCATATTTCACCTTTTTTTAACACAACGCATCTCGCTACACCTTGCTTCTTGAGGAGTCATTTTTGGACTAGATATACAGAAAATTGTACCGGTATTCATATCTTCGAATAAGTATATTTTATTGAATATTTGGTCAATTTACGACTTATATTAATCCATAAAAACGACTTAAACAATAGTAACAGTACCACTAACCATACTGTAACACCATCACTACTGCAGATAGTATTTGACAATGCAGCAACCAAGTACGCTAAAAACGCTAACAGAATAGCATATGAACAATAGCGCACAGTGGGATTAGATTTATACCCTAGAGTGGGACTGCCGGTACCCGCGGACAGTGAGCCACCATCTTCTTCGTCGTTGGTGTTGGTGCGGCCACCAGTCCTCCTCGTGTCCACCATGTTGCAGAGGAGGTCGCGCCGGGAGACTCCTGCAGGTGCGGTGTCGGAGCAGTGGCACGGGAAGCTCCTGCAGGTGCGGTGTCGGAGCAGTAGAACGAGACTCTCCCGTCAGGAAGCAGAAGCCCCCGAACAGGAAACTGCAGACGGGGCAACAGTCGCACCGGGAAGCCGGCGCTCCCCAAAAACTTGATTCCCCGCCTACCCGTGCAGGTACGCTTGACGGGGGAAGTTCCGGAGGCCTGCTACCGAAGCTCCCTGTGCGCGCAGGGAAGTCCGGTCGGAGATGCAGACCGGATAGGGGCGCGGTTTCGGTTGGGCCAAGCGACAAAACCAGACCAAGCCAGGCCCACGGCTACGGCCCGGCCTGGCGCGTCGCGCGCGCGCGGGCGGGCGGCTCGGCTCGGCGGCGGCGGCGGCGCGCGCGTGTGGCCTCCCGATTCTCCCTCTCAACTTGTCTATATGAGAGTCCTAAGACTCACTCTTTAAGTTGAGAACCTTTTTAGTGAATTTCCCATATGGTACTAATCACTTTTCCACTTAACAATAATTGTGGGCCTTTGAAGTTTATTTGATTAATTAGAATAAATAATGGGCCTAGCCCGAATTAATCTAACAATCCCCACCAAACTTCAGAAGTCCACAGTTAATGTCTTCAGTTCTGAGCTTGTTTGATATACCAGTGTTTCGATGGAGACTGTTAAGTTGAACATCCATCTAGAAAAGGAGTTTACACTCATTTACAACTGACCAATGGACTATGCTTTGAATTGACAGTTTTGTGCAAAGTGAGGCTCACTCGATTCCTTTACTGATACTAGGCTGTCTGTAGCATTCCCTCTGGTTGGAGCATATAAGTCATACTCCTGGCCTATTCATGAGTATCTAGAGATCACCCAAATCTCATAGATTGCGACTAGCAATCGAACTCACATAGGTGTGTTCCTTTAAGATGCCCTGTAGGCCGACATCTTTGCTTCTCATTAAGCCACTCGGATCACATTGAGGTATTTACCAACCTGCCATACAGATAGGAAGAGAAGTGCATTACTCAAGAGATTGACCTTTATTAAAAAGGGTCTCTTCCCTCAGTCTACCCATAGCTTGTTTCACCATCCTAATTCACGGGATCTCCGATCACATAGAACAGGTTGCCACCATGATAGAACTTCATATGGGTCTCAGTCCCATCTCACTCGATGCACTATCTATCACATTACGCGATAGTCCCTTAGTAAATTGATCTGCCAGATTTTTAGACGTATGGACATAGTCCAATGCTATTACTCCGGAGTTTCTCAATTTTTCTGACAGATTTTAACCGCCGCTTTACATGCCTAGTGGTCTTCATGTTGTCCTTTGAACTGTTTATCTTGATAATTACTGTTTGGTTATCACAGTTCATAGAAATTGCGGGCACAGGTTTTTCAACCACCGGCAAATCCATAAGGAGCTCACGGAGCCATTCAGCCTCAACAGTAGCGGTATCAAGTGCTGCAAGTTCTGCTTCCATTGTTGACCTCGTTAAGATGGTCTGCTTGCAAGACTTCTAGGAAACAGCGCCACCTCCAAGTGTGAATGTATATCCACTTGTGGCTTTTAACTCATCAGCATCAGATATCCAATTTGCATCACAATAGCCCTCGAGTACCTTCGGGTACCCAGTATAGTGAATGCCAAAGCTCAACGTTCCCTTTAGATAGCGCAATACTCTTTCAAGAGCACACCAGTGATCATCTCCCGGATTTGAAACAAACCGGCTTAACTTGCTCACAGCAAATGAGATGTCAGGCCTCGTTGCACTAGCCAAGTACATTAGCGAGCCGATGATTTGGGAGTATCTCAACTGATCCCTCATTATTCTTCGGTTCTTTCTCAGGATCACGCTTGGATCATAGGGAGTGGACACAGGCTTGCAGTCACTATAACCAAAGCGACTCAGTACCTTTTCCACATAGTGAGTTTGTACAAGTGTTACCCCACCATTTTCTCCCCTTAGTAGTTTGATGTTTAGTATCACATCAGCCACTCCCAAATCCTTCATGTCAAAGCTCTTTGACAGAAAGTCCTTGACTTCCTCAATCACATTGAGGCTTGTCCCAAAGATTAGTATGTCATCCACATACAAGCACAGGATTACTCCTTCTCCCCCACCATAGCGGTAGTACACACATTTGTCGGCTTCATTCGCAACAAAACCAGCAGATGTTATAGTTTTATCAAACTTTTCATGCCATTGCTTAGGTGCTTGTTTTAGGCCATACAAAGACTTTAATAATTTACACACCTTTCCTTCTTGACCTTCTACTACGAAACCATCGGGCTGATCCATGTAGATCTCCTCATCTAGCTCTCCATTTAGGAAAGCCGTCTTAATATCCATCTGATGAACGAAAACACCATGAGACGCAGCCAGGGCAAGCAGTACTCGGATTGTGGTCAATCGGGCCACTGGTGAATAAGTATCAAAGAAGTCCTCGCCTTCTTTCTGGGTATAACCCTTAGCCATAAGCCTTGCCTTGTACTTTTCAATCGTACCATCAGGCCTGAGCTTTTTCTTAAACACCCATTTACATCCTACAGGCTTGCACCCATAAGGACGATCAACAATCTCCCAAGTTCCATTGGTCATAATTGAATCCATCTCACTTCGCACTGCTTCCTTCCAGTAGTCAGCGTCGGGAGAGGAATATGCCTCAACAATGGTGCTTGGAGTGTCATCCACGAGGTATATAGTGAAATCATCACCAAAAGACTTTACAGTCCTCTGTCTCTTACTCTTTCGAGTAGCTCCACTATTATCCTCCTCAGGATTCTCAACACATGTTTGTTCAAGATGTTCTGTTGGCGCTATGGGGGAATCAACAGGTTTTTGACTAGATGTGCTAGGTTCATTTCCTCTCATAGGAAATTCATTCTCAAAGAATGTAGCATCTCTGGACTCAATCACTGCACCAACACGCATGTCAGGTACTCCAGAGCTTACAACTAGGAATCTATAGCCGACGCTATGTAAAGCGTAACCGAGGAACACACAATCTACAGTTTTTGGTCCAAGTTTGCGCTTTTTGATGATTGGCACATTCACCTTGGCCAAGCATCCCCAAGTGCGTAGGTATGAGAGAGTCGACCTTTTCTTTTCCCATTCCTCGAATGGTGTTACTTCTTTATTCTTTGTAGGAACTCTATTCAGGACATGACATGCCGTCAATATAGCCTCACCCCACCATTCGTTGGAAAGTCCCGCAGTGTCTAACATGGCGTTAACCAAATCAGTTAGAGTGCGATTCTTTTGTTCGGCAATCCCATTGGATTGGGGGGAGTATGGAGGCGTCCTCTCATGAATAATTCCATGTTCCTTGCAGAATGAATCAAACTCATGTGAAAAGTATTCTCCCCCACGATCAGACCTCAACCGTTTGATTTTTCTTTCCAATTGGTTCTCTACTTCAGCTTTATAGATTTTAAAATAATGCATTGCTTCATCCTTTGTTTTTAGCAAGTACACATAGCAAAATCTAGTGCTATCATCAATAAGAGTCATGAAATATTTCTTTCCTCCTTTGGTCAATACACCATTCATCTCGCACAGATCAGAATGAATGAGATCTAGCGGTGCCAAATTTCTCGCCTCTTTCACAGCCTTGTGAGGCTTGCGAGGTTGCTTCGCTTGAACACAAGCATGGCACTTAGACCCTTTGACTAGATCGATTTTAGGGATTAATTTTAAACTAGCTAAGCGCGTCATACAACCATCATTGATGTGACAGAGTCGGGAATGCCAAACATTAGACTCATCATCATTTCTCACATGGTTCATAATTTTATCACAAGAATCCATCAAAGAGAAGCGGAACAAGCCTCCGCTTTCATAGCCTTTTCCAACAAAGGTTCCATACTTGGATACAACACATTTATTGGATTCAAATACAAGTCTAAAGCCATCTCTACACAATAGAGATCCACTAACGAGATTCTTCTTGATGGAGGGGACATGCTGCACGTTCTTTAGCTGCACGATCTTTCCTGAAGTAAACTTCAGATTGATCGTACCAACACCAAGTACAGCAGCATGCGTACCGTTTTCCATCAGCAAGGAGCAACCTCTTTGTTCCTGATAAGAAGAAAACAAAGAAACATCAGAACAAACATGAATGTTAGCACCCGTGTCAACCCACCACTCAGGCGAGGGACAAACTGAAAAAACTATAGGTAGATGATTACCGTACCCAGATCCTCCAGATTCGCTAACAACCATGTTTGCGGACTTCTTCTGCTTGTCCTTGCGATTAGGGCACTCTTTTGCCCAATGGTTAGATGCACCGCAGACAAAGCAAAGGCCCTTTTCTTTTTCCTTGCCCTTCTTCTTAAAAGTTGCAGCTTTAGGCTTGACTGCAGGCTTGTTTTTCTTCTTCCTCTGTGCGGCATGAAAGTTCTTCTTTTGCACCAGATTGGCGCTAGAACCTTCCTCATGCGCTTTCTTGCCATGAGTGTCCTTTGCCCTAGCATTCTCCTCCACACCAAGAGTAGCAATGAGATCAGTCACACTGAACACTTGCCTCCTGTACTTTAGAGTAGTGGCAAAGCTCGACCAAGTAGGTGGCAGCTTAGCGATGATACCGCCGGCCACAAACATGTCAGGCAACTCACACTCATTGTTCTGGAGTTCCTTTGCCAGCATCTGTATCTCATGAGCCTGCTCTACTACAGATCGGTCATCGACCATCTTGTAGTCATAGAACTTCTCCATGATGTACAGCTCAGTGCTAGCATCGGCAACACCGAACTTGGCCTCAAGTGCATCCCACATGTCCTTGCCAGTGTCCATATCCATGTACACTTGCACCATGCTTTCAGCTAATATGCTGATGAGAGCCCCCTTGAACAAGTTATCTGCCTCATTGAACTTAATCTCCTCCTCGTGAGAGAAAGGAGGTTCAATGCGCTTTCCCTTGATCACGTGCTCACAACACATACTAGTGAACCACAGCTTGGAACGGACACGCCACACTTTATAGTTGGATCCATCATCTTTCAATGGTGGTGGTTTTAGTGACGCGGCAAAACTAGCAGTCGAAAAAGACCTATCAAGTTTTTGGATTGTTGAACATTTGGTCAATTTATGACTTATATTAATCCATAAAACGACTTAAACAATAGTAACAGTACCACTAACCATACTGTAACACCATCACTACTGCAGATAGTATTTGACAGTGCAGCAACCAAGTACGCTAAAAACGCTAACAGAATAGTATATGAACAATAGCGCACAGTGGGATTTGGTGTTGGTGCGGCCACCAGTCCTCCTCGTGTCCACCATGTTGTTGCAGAGGAGGGGAGACTCCTGCAGGTGCGGTGTCGGAGCAGTGGCACGGGAAGCTCCTGCAGGTGCGGTGTCGGAGCAGTAGAACGAGACTCTCCCGTCAGGAAGCAGAAGCCCCCGGACAGGAAACTGCAGACGGGGCAGCAGTCGCACCGGGAAGCCGGCGCTCCCCAAAAACTTGATTCCCCGCCTACCCGTACCAAAAACTTGATTCCCCGCCTACCCGTGCAGGTACGCTTGACGGGGGAAGTTCCGGAGGCCTGCTACCGAAGCTCCCTGTGCGCGCAGGGAAGTCCGGTCGGAGATGCAGATGAACAGCTCAGCGCTCAGATGTTGCGGAGAGGAGGAAGAGGAAGAGTCGGGTCTATCTCTACCGGACAGGGGCGCCCCCCTTATAGGGGCGCAGTTCCCCATCTATCCGTTAGGCCCTGTCGGGGGAATGAACCTGGACAGGGTGGTTGGGCGTTGGGAGTTGGCTGCGGCGGCTAGGGTTTCGGTTGGGCCAAGCGACAAAACCAGGCCAAGGCCCACGGCCACGGCCACGGCCCGGCCACGGCGGCGGCGGCGCGCGTGTGTGGCCTCCCGATTCTCCCTCTCAACTTGTCTATGTGAGAGTCCTAAGACTCACTATTTAAGTTGAGAACCTTTTTAGTGAATTTCCCATATGGTACTAATCACTTTTCCACTTAACAATAATTGTGGGCCTTTGAAGTTTATTTGATTAATTAGAATAAATAATGGGCCTAGCCCGAATTAATCTAACATATTTCACGATCAATCTGATAAAACTTATTATTTATAATAAATATTAGAGTGAATTACGCCGTGGGTCCATAAACTTTTCTTCACTCCTCACCTAGGTTTATGAACTATTTTTTTCACTCATCTGGGTCTATAAACTTTGTCTATGTCTTAGTCGACATCCGAAGCTGGCCATATAGGACAAAGCTGCCTGCATGTCCGCTGATGTGGTGCCACATGCAATTTTTTTATTTCATAAATTGACTGAAACAATGCAATGATATATAGTATGATATGTTTTAGTTTAAAGTTTTTGCTATGTAGATCTATGTGTTTTTGTGTTTAATTCATAACTGCAGCTCCTATACTCTAATTTTGGTGAAATTTTTATGATAGACTACACATTGTATGCTTGAGGTATGGTAAAAATTTCAGCTCCAGTGAAGCATGTATAACTGAGTTACATTTGGGATTAGGAGGGAGTAGCACAATAGCTGCACCTTTTTTTCGTTCCTCCAACTTTTGAGTCACCCTCTTAGCAGCCCGTGGCGATCACCACAATCCTGTTCAGTTTTCAACTTTTCATAGCTACTAGTGGCCTTGTGCTGGACCGTGGCCCAAGTCTTCCAACCTTGGCAGGCTGGGCCGACATCTGACTTGGAATGTTTGTACGGGAAGGTATAGGTCCGGTCCACCCATTTGTGCTGCAAGGTCTACTGCCCGCCTGGGCTGAAGTGCGCCGGGTGATACTCTATACTTTGCAGAGTGCAGATGCCATGAACATTTTTTTTGTTTTTCTTTCATCAGGACCGGGTTGAACAGTTGATGCGCGTGTCTAAGACAAGATGCAAATCCGGCCAACCCACCGACCCATTCCACCGGAGTTGGTGACCCACTACACGAGTAGAACGGTTTCGGTTTGTACACATGGTCCCTGGCTGCTGTTGGAAATACAGGGCAGTTGCTCATGTCCTGTTCGGCTGTTCCATTACGAAAAAGCGATCCACTCTGTCTCTTAGCTAGCATGAGAAGCATGAAAACCCCGTGTCAGACTGTCAGTAGCTAGCTAGCTGGCTCGATTGGAGTAGCTCGCTTGCGTGCCTGAAACAAGGCTCGGTTGGCCGGTAGGCGCGGTAGCTGAGAACGACGTATGCGTACAGCGTACAGCTGGGGTAAGCACGACCAACGACGGACGGAAGAGCAGTAGACCACAGCCACAGCACGGCCGGTGGCCAGCAGCAGCCAACGATGCGAGCACGTCAGCGCTACCAGCTCCCGCATCCGTCTTCGCTTCTCTTCTCGCGCCTAGTTGCCCATCCAAGCTGATAGCAGCAGATGGCCCCTGTACGATCGAAACAAAGCTCCAATCCACATGTATGCCCACAACACGTTGCCTAAATGCTCAACGCGCGCACTCGTCGAGCGCCATCCTCCTGTCGCCGTCGCCAGCTGGAGAGATCGATCGGCCGCCGAACTCCCGAAGCCAGACACAATCCGTGTGGACGCACATACGATGCATCGAGCGACATGTATACCCAGTAGCGGTCACAGGCATGTATGTGCCTGCCTAGGTGTCAACACCCCTTGGACCGGTCGTGTACCGCGTGCGCTCGCTAGTCGCTGCTGATGGGAGAGGCAGGCAGCGCTAGCTGCTGGCCTGCTGCTACCGACCAAACAAGACGGCACGCGCACGCCTGGGAATTTTTGCCATCCGTCTCCACGACGCGCGGCCGCCGTAGACGTCCTACTCAGACGCGCCCGGCGCCAAAAGGAGGGCGTGGGGGAGTGCTTTGGCGCCCGGCCGTCCTGTCTGTTGGATCGATCGCCAGAGCACGTACGGCGAGGCGAGATCGACCACCGGGACAAGAACGGCCTCTTTCTTCTGACAGTAACCAGCAGCAGTGTCCTTCAAACAAGCATAGCTGGGTGAATATTCGCCCGCCACGTGTGCAGGCCCCCCACATGCATGCAACGCAACCCCGGCCTACCCTGCTTGATACACCTGCGGTACGGCAGTGCCTGTAGATACAGAATCTTCGATCGTCCTGAGTGCTACTAGGTTTAATCTACAGAAATCTATCTACTCATAATAATACACATGACCATGCAGGCCCCTACGTACTTATATTACACACATAATCACACTGGCGATGCTGATATATAGAGCTCTCTCGAGATATGTACCAGGCCATGCATGCATCGATCGTAGCCGCAGGAGCAACTAATTAACCGAGCGAGAGTTCTGGTTGTCGTCGTCGCCTGAGCTCTTGGAAGCAGAAGGATTCTTCCTCTTCTCCTTCGTCTCCACGACGCGCTGCTCCTGTTCATGAGATGGATTTTTCCTGTTCTCCTTATTCTCCACGACGCGCTGTTCCTGTTCACCAGATGGATTCTTCTGCAGCGTCGTCGTCGACGCTTGTGAGCAGCAGCTCTGTTGGACGCGCGAAGGATGGTGACCAGTAGTAGCCGCTTCCTGGTTCGGGTTCGGGCCTCCTCCTCCCCGATCCTTCTTGTACGTCTCGAAGAACTCCCTGTTCTCCTTCTCCAGCTCCTTCCACACTAGCAATATATAATAATGCCAAGAAAAAAAATCAATGATAGGGCTAGCTATCTAGTAGTTTTGTTAAAACTAACACTACTCTTGAATCTTGATTAGTCGCTTGCAAGAAAATGCAATGGAAACACAAGAGTAGAATTAGAAGTGAGGAGAAGAAGAAGAACACGCAGCGCTAGAACTCTAGAAGCATACCGGTGGATGTGATGACGGGCATGATTTTGGCGTGCTTCTCCAACGTCTCCATGCACTCCTCCTTGTTCAATTTGTAGCAGATGCACTTCTCGATCAGATGCTGCACCTGGATATCGATCAAACATGTGCGCAATTCGATCGCACAAAACAACAACCTTGCATCATCATGCATGCACGCCAACACAAAAGCCACCATCATCGAATCGTCGTATCTCAATGCACGGCGGCACAGATCGTCCGCGCGTGCACGCACTTACCAGTCTGATGTACGAAGCCGGAGACGAGGAGGCGTCGTCGTTCATGGCCGCCGCCGAGAGAAACCGGCCGGCCGGCCGGGCCCCGCTGCCGTCTATATACGGATCGGAGATCGAAGCGCGCTAGCTAGCTTCTCTGACGGCGGAAGCCGCCGGCGGACGTGTGTTTCTAGACTCTGCTGGAGATCGAGCTAGCTCGGCGATCGCGGGGACGGGGACGGGGATGGATGGATGGATGGAGAGCGGACGAGCGAGCGACCGATGGAGAGCGCGACGAGCAGCGCCGGCGGGGAGGTAGAAATAGCGGCGCGGGAGGAGAGGGACAGGGCGCGATCGGGCGCATGTCAGGGGTGTGGGGGCGAGCCGCTCACGTGGGTGCCGCCTCCCCATTCGCCGAGAGGCGGGGGAGGGGATTCTTGCGGGCCCACGCCCGCCTCGCCTTACCCTTTTCATTTGTGGTGAAACCATGGTGCCATCCTCCGCCGTTCCTTTCAGCCGATCACGGAGGGCGTCCACTTCTGGACCGTCGGATCACCGCGCTGGAGGGATTGGTTCGCACTAGGCGACAAGATGATTTGAGCGTGCGCGATGTGGGAAAAAAAAAGCGCGTGTTCTGTTTGAATTTGAAAAATGGTGAATGGACCTTTTGTTTTCCTGATTCCTAGGATAACTGAACCGTTTATACAACTTCATAGTAGTACATCGCTGTAAATTTAAAATTTAACTACTAGGGTTCCAAATATATGATCTCCTAATATATGGGTTTCCTTAATTTAACACAAATATACAGTGTAGAGTGCGGGAATAGTGGTGAGAGGTTTTGGCTATGAAAAGCTACCTTTTAGCATGCATGAATAGGCCCGGCAGACAACACCAACTATGTCACTACTCCTTCCTGATTCTCTCTTTGGCTTGCCTATGCAGCGAGAGAAAGGTTCATGCTTCCAGGCCAGTCCTAGTAGATGACTAAACATTATCGTGCACGAGCATATGGCCATGTTCGACTTACCCCATATTCGGTTAGTATTTTTCTCTCAAAATAATTCAAACAGAATAGTATTTTTCAGTCAGTTTCAGCTAAATTTCAGACTAACAAACGAGGCCATAAGAACCTACCGATGCAGAGCATATTAAAGTGGATACCAGCTAGGTAAGCAAAGTTGAACTCTCAAATCAAAGTTTTGGTAGCGGGAGGCCCAAAGGTTACTGTACGTAGTACTGTAGTACATTATTATGTACATCGTACTTACCATTGGTTCTAGTATTGCTTTATGAGTCACCACTTTTTTTTTTCCGGCGAATGGCTAGTGGCTACTTTATGGATCACGGATAAACAGCATTAACACAAATGCCTCTTTGATTGCTGGAGAAACGTAGGAAAATCACAACAACTGGATTCCTATAGAAATAGCTAGTGGTCACTCCTTTTGGAGTTAAAGAAAAATAGGAAGCTTTCCTTTGCAATCAATTTTTAGATGAAAAGTAAGAAAAAAAATTGGAAGAATCCACTACAAACTCTTTATTTCTCTCTTATTAAGTAAGATCGAGGTAGATTTATATGTTTTCCGTGTGGTTCATCGAAATAACATCTCCAAACACAATTTCTGTGTTTTCAATTGGCTGTTTTGCATACGAATTCCTTAATTCTACGTTTGTTCTATTCTTATATTTTTCTAATCTTAGCAGGCGCGCCTTAAATACATTGTACTGAATACTGAACTTGTTTGGGAGAAATAAAGCCGAAAAAACCTTTTATGAAAAAGATTTCTTGTAATCCTACGTTTCCAAACAAGGCTGAAAAGGAAGGATAGGTGGCATACACGGTATGGCTACAGAGGCCGCAGCGTGATGCGTGCTGGCCGCTGGCTGCTCACACTGTTTTCTCGGGAGCTCACTACTGCCTTCTCCGGCAGGGCGAACGGAGATCCGGGTGGCGCGGCTTTCTTTCGCTACTCGCCCACTCTCATCGAGTCATCATCACATCGGTCGGCCCTTGCTCCCGAGATCTTCCGCCACTATGGCGCCTCCCCATTGGCGGGCCAAATTGCGTCCGTACAAATAATTGGACGCGCCACCCCCACCGGCAGTCCGGCACAGTGTACCCGCACTGTACGACCGAATAGGGCCTTGTTTAGCCGGCGAAAAATTTTGGTAAATGGTACTGCAGTACTTTCGTTGTTATTTGGCAATTAGTGTCCAATCATAGTCTAATTAGGCTTAAAAGATTTGTCTCGTGAATTTCGTCTAAACTGTGTAATTAGTTTTATTTTTTATTTATATTTAATGCTTCATACATGCGTCCAAAGATTCGATGTGACGAGGAATCTTGAAAATTTTTGTAAAATAAAGTGGAACTAAACGGTATCAACCGGCTCGCTCGCCAGATTCCTACAGCCTGTTCGGGAGGCCGTAAACGATCGTGGATTATTTACTGCTGGTTAATTTGGTGTGAGAGAAAAACACTATTTGTAACTAGAAATTTACGATCGTTTACGACTTACGAGCAAGCGAACAGGCTGCTGGTCCATCTCTTCCTCTTGGCGCGGCGGCACCGGGACCGGCCGGGAGGCCAAACCGGACAAACTAGCTCGCCCTCTTTCTCGCTAGGTATGTGCAATCATGCGATCGGAGACACGGAAGGCGCAAACGGCCAAGGCGCCATCCATGTTTCTATGCACGCACGCCACACAAAATGGGAGCGGTCGGGAGAGCGAGCGAGAGAGGAGAAAAAAAAAGCAGAGGCTAAAGAGCAAAGGGACTTGTCACCTACTGTGCGTGCGTGTCTGCGTGAGATATTTCGAGCCCCCGCTGTGCTACCCTACGCTATCCACGGTCCGATTTCGACCTCGAGTTTCGGGCGCGGCGACGTGCAAACAAAAGGCTCCCGAGACTTTGGCAGTCCGATCCGGCGATGGAGAGCGATCCCGGTCCCGGAGCGGCAAGGTGCAGTGCACCCGTACGAAAGCGTTTGAAATCTTGGTGATGTCAAACTCCAACGGCCGGCCCCAACTCGATGAATGAACCTGCTGTTTTGCTTGGAGGACACGAAGCTAAAAGCTACTCCTACGTACGCGCGAGCGATCGGAGTCAGTCATGGCAACCGGCGATTCAGCTGATCGATTTCGATTCGATGTGTGGTGTGTTATCTGGCCCGCGGCCCGGGGGGGGGGGGGGGGGGGTGTGCGGCTGTGATGCGGGGCGGGCCGGCCGGGGCTGTCGCGTTGCAGGCGAATTGGTGTCAGCGCGTGCGTCATTTCCCGCTCCTTCCCTGGCGCCGGCCCGCCCTCTCACGTCGTTGTTGCCGCGGCGATCAGTCCGATCGGCGCACTGCACCGGGAATGATGGAGCGGATCGTGGCCGTGAGGCGGGCGGCGATGCCGTGCGAGGCCCCAAGTGCTCTTGGGTCATGGAATGCCACGGCGAAGCTTTTCGCCGCGCACGCCACGACCACCAATGGCATTGTGCATGTGTTGCTTTTCTTTCGCCGCGCCGGTGCTTGCAGTTGGCGTCGTGGCGAGGACGGAGATATCAGATTCAGATATCTGCGCGTACCTCAGCGGCTAGGCAACGGTGATTCCCGGGAGGGGGAATCCAACATCCTCAGCGTTTCGCTGTCTGGAAACGGACGTCTCAGTGCCATCATGGAACGGAAGAAAAAACCCCGGGACGGTGGAAGTGGAACACCGCAGCACCGGAAGGCATGTAGTACAATGTACTGGATGACAGTCACAGCGCTGCTTCGCCGGTCTCAATGTTGACAGGAACAGGATGCTCCGCAGACGCTTTGCGTTGCCGCAGGAAATTTGGAAAACGATGGCCAGGCCAAATGGAATCAGACAGTACGTGGCGCGATATCAGCTGTGTTTTGAGAAATGGAAGCAGAAAAAGACCGGGACAAATATTTTTTTAGGTCCAGAAGAACGTTCCTGGAACAAATGGAGTCATTTTTTTCTAGAAGGTCCACCGAGTCCTTCTTTCTCTAATTTAAATTACTCCGTAGACACTAGACAACTGTACATGCGCAAGTTCACCTTTGAAACATAAAACTTTACTCTAAAGATTTTCGTTATGCTTTATGAATATTTTTTAAAATAAAGCCATAAAAGTTGCATTCAATGAATCCTAGTACATGGTTAAAAAGGGTCACGACCAATGAGGGCCAATCCAACTCGTGGGTGCACAGATTCTGTGACATCGATTAGCAAGGGTGAAACTGAAAATACACGTGTCAATCTAATCAGTGAACAGTATGTGAACAAGCAATATGCCGGAACCTGTGAAGCCATACGCAGGCACTACAAAAATAATTTCCCCCAAATGTGCTCTCGAAGACTAAGCCCTCGTTTAGTTCGGCCCGAATTCGGCGCCGGCAAAGTTACTGTAGGAACAGTAGCTACTGTAGTATTTCGTTTGTATTTGGTAATAGTTATCCAAACGTTGACTAATTAGGCTCAAAACATTCATTTCGCAAAGTACAACCAAACTGTGCAATTAGTTTTTGATTTCGTCAACATTTAGTACTCCATGCATGTACCGCAAGTTTGATGTGACGGGAAATCTTCTTTTTGCATAGTGCCAAAATTTGGAATTTGGGGTAACTAAACACCCCCTAAATAGACTATGAACCTGTGAAGCAGATCGATTCAGTACATGGCCTCGAGCTTTCTACGACAGGAAATATCTAGGTGATGTATCTGTCTTGTTGCTCCTGGAGCAGACGAGCCGAGGATTTGGCATCCAAATAGAGACCGCTAACTTCCTCAAGATCAGCCTGATAGAGATCATAAGCTCATTGATATAAGCTTGGAGAACAAGAATCAGCTAGGGATGAAAGCTCAGTAGATATACCTTGCAGATCTTATCTCTTCCATTAGTCTGGCAGGTGATAGGAACTGAATAGCATGTCCGCAAAGAGAAAAAGATCTGTTAGCTATGACAGGAGGGAAGGAGAAATCAGCTTGTGATATCGAACACCACAGTGAGATCAATTCTGAAAGTAAAGGAAATCAACACATCACAGATCAAACCAATGAGATACATGCCTAACTTCCAAGGACTTGCGTCTTCGAACTCGTATTTGAAAACTAATCCATGGAATGTGTGGAAAATACCAAACAACAACACAAAAATCTAACCTCAAAGATGTCTGCTGTCCGATCTCGCCTAAATAAGCAAGACTTTCTTCATCGATATCAATCTCTTCCACTTGTGCTCGGATTGCCAATATCTGTAAAGGGCAATGAACATAGATTAATGCAAATTTCTGGACAGGAACAATCCTATAGAAATTATGCCCAAAATAAGTAAGAGCCTGTATCATCTCAGTAGGGCCATATGTTTCTGTCCGAATAATCACCAACCTATCTAGAAGATCCACTGGTATACCATGTGGACTTGTCATATCAGTTCCTCTGAATAAAACCATTACAAGATTTATTAAGCAAGTATTTAAGTAAGGTGCAGCTTAATAGACCAGTGCAGATTTATTCAGGTATTGAAGTTAGCTGCGGAGTACTGTGGCAAATAAACTGCTTACCTTACATTACATATTCCCCTATTCGTAGCAAGTATCACAATTGGTGATAAAGGGCTCTCCAGTGCACGGTTAAGATAAGAAAAGCATTCAATATCCAACATTTGGACCTGAAAACATTATTTTATTAATTCATTTTGAATAAACAGAAGACACAGTCAAGTTCAACAAATGTGCCACTGCACCATGAGGCAGATAAAATATGTTTAGCGATCAACAAAATCATGCTTGCTACTTAATTCTTTTTCTTAGGCCATGAAAAGTGGATTTTTCAATCACAAATGCAATAAAATGATACCTCATCAATGAACAAAACACCAGGTACAAGCTCTGCAATTCCTTCCTCAATATATCTGTTTACCACCTACCACCGTATGAAATTAAAAATCAGGTGAAGATTCTTATATGATTATAAAAATTTGATACTGCTTAGAAGTCACTAAAGAAATGAAAACCTTACTGATTTCTTGCCGCAGCTTTTCGGTGATTTCAGTCTTTCGTGGCTTCATCATCTGGCCCATAAGGGATAAAATATCTTGGCCTCCTTGTGGCTGTGCATTTGCTGCATCAAGGTCATGAAGCGTGACATCCTTCATAAAAAGATGAGAAGGTTATTTCCTCTTTAGAACAAGAGCGTAGATTACAGGAAGCCTCCATGTTGACATGCAAATACAAGCATTAATTATTATCGTATATTGCATTATGGAAAATATCCTCCTCATGATAACAAACAATCAGGTACTCTAACAGCAAACTTCCAACTGTTTATTTACAAAGTACTAGTAGCAGCACCAGCAATGATAGAGCAAAGTTAATCGACTCTAAGGGATTCTTGTTGAAAGGATTTTGGCTGATGGCCGATGGTGATGCACATGACCCTTGTTTGTGACATTTATTTATGTATATTATTCTACCAAGGAAGCAATAGTCAATGCCATTGGACTATGACTCTTCAATATTTGTTGTTCTAGACATCTGGTGTGCCCATCTAATATGATCATTCAAACAAATCTACCTCTCGTCTGTATAATCGTCCTGTACATACCAGGACCTATATAGGGTATATATACCATATAGTATATAGTATAAATCGAACATCAAGACTATATTTCCGGTCAGTTGGTTAATTTCCTATGAGATGTGACCTGTGAAGTGTCCAGAACTCCATAGATGTGACCCAGCAATGACTCACCTTTGGAGGTGGAGGATCTCATCTTGGTGCTCCCATGGATCTCGATTGACCCGGCTGAGGCGGGGAATAGACCCGGCGAGCTTCCCTTACGTCCTACAGGCCGGCGGCTGAAGCAGGGAAGAGGCAGCTGGAGGGAGGCACAGCAGCTGGGAAGGCCAGAAGGGAGGAAGGGAAGAGAGGCAGCTGCAGCATGGCAGGAATGGCGGCGCCCTGCAGCTGGCGCACCAGAATCTGGCGACTGGAGATGTGTCTCGAGGGTCAGGGGGCGACGGACTAAGAGTGGGTATAGGAGAGAAACCCTATTGGGCTTTGGACCAAAACACAGCTAGCCCAGTGACACCTGATGCAGCCCAGTTACCAGTTGCCTGTCTAGTCGTCCAAACAGGTCGGATGATAATCATGATTAATTCTCAACTAATCAGACGACCAGGTTTCTGATCGCTCTAATCGAGTTGGAGTGCCTAATTGAGTGCAGGGGACTGACTAGGGCGATTAATCAGACAACCTGATAATATGGATCAACATAGCAACTTGCAATAATATGTCCTTATAGCTTCTAACCAACATATATTGAAGGAAATTAGTCAAGAATGTGTGATAGAAATCATGTTCAAAGTTGCATCTTGAGGAGTATACTGTTTCAACAGTGGAAAGATTTGTTTCGATCATGATAACATTTATTAATGAAGGGTACCATATGAAAAAGATTGACGCAGAAAATAATGAAATATTAAGGTTAAGATAGCATCAGAATGATACCTGCACTATTTCCTTTTTTTTATGGACTTCACCTTTGGGGATAGGAACATACTCTTCAGCTTCAAGATCATATTCTGTAGCAAAAGAATCACATCTACCAACTCTTTTCACTGCACCACTATTTGCTTCGATGTATATAACATCACCCACTGCCACCTATGTCCATATGCAGACAGTGAGTAACCTAAAGAAACAAATGCAGATAGCATAATAGATACAATAACCCAGAAAGCAAGTATAGTGCATGATTTCTCAATGTTTAAGGAGCAACTCAGCACCAGGACTAGTCATAAGACAACAGGACACATGCCAGTGAGTTAGCATAAAATTTTCCCAGTGAGTAATTATCAATAGGCATAGGGCATAGCAGATTTAAAATGTTCATGAAGACATTATTTTGAGTAAGAAACAATTAGACTGCCATTTTTATTGTAAGAATAAAATTTAATCCAAAAGTCTACCACCAGCAGGATAGGTAAGGAAGCAGGCACCTTTTCCTTGATCAAAGCATCATAAACTGAAGGTTCTAACTTCAGTTGCTTAGTCCCTTTAACACTCTTTAGGCCAATGATTACATGGCTAATGCTTTTCGCATATCCACCGGTTGTACTCTCAGCCTCTTCTGGGGAAAGTTCAGTAACCTGGGAACAGAGCAACATTGGTAAGTCTATACTTTATTCAAACAACAAGAAATGAATGCCAGCCATCAAAGCGATTGTGAAAATTGAAAACTATTGATAAATAAGGAAACCACTAATCTAATTGTAGCCTAGTATTTGTTTAACTTGAACATGGGCATATATGCATTGCATTGTTTACCTCTCCTTCATAAACTTCTTTGTTTTCCTTTATACGCAAACATATAGCTCTACGGAAATTTTCCATCAGCACCTCAGTTTTCTTGACCTCTGAGGAGTACACTTCTGATCCTACCATAGGACAGAAAGGGACCTGCATGGAAGGAAGCATTATTAGATTAGAAGAACATAAACCTACAGTGAATTCAGCAAGCATAACACCATAGCAACATCAATAACATTTTACTGGCTGAACTGTCCCTTTAGAACACCACAGCTAGTTGAACATGAAACTTAAACCATGCAGCTAAAATGACATTAAGTATGCTAAAATACCTCAAGATCCCTATGGCCTATGAACTAGCGAAACAGATTTTTTTTTCTTTTTTTACTCTTTTTTTTTTGGTGTGTGTGTGTGTGCGCGCGCCCATCCAGACCTTCTTGTTCACCAAACAGGGTAACCTATAAACAGAGGGTATTGGTAGGAGACATTATCCCCCACAGCAAAGGAAAAGGGGAAGAAATAAAACCCTAGTTTTACCACCAAAATGAATTAGCTGATTTGTGTGAGGAAAATGAGCAATTGGAAGCACAGACCTTGCTGCCGAACTCCTGGGCTACGCCGAGCGCTAGCGCCGTCTTGCCCGTGGCGGTCGGGCCCGCAAGTAGCAGCGCGCGGCCGGCCATCTTCTTCTGGCGAATCATGTCGACCACCAGCCCGGCCGCCTCGCGCGCCGCCGCCTGGCCTACGAACCCCGCCGCCAACGAAATCGCCATCCCATTGGCCTGCTCCCATAAGAAAACCACATACAAACAAAGCAGTGAGAATCTACTGATTTACGCAAACACACACAGAAGCTAAAACCCAAGCAAACCCCTCCACTGGGGAAGGGGGAACAGAGAAGAAGCTGAAGGGGACAGCTACGTCGAGACCGAGGCCCTTGATGTGGGTATGGGTGGCGATGCGCTGCTTCTTCGACGTCGACTGCACCTCCTCGATCCTCATCGCAGCTACCGCCCGCCGCCGCTGATTATGCCGCCGCAACAAATTTGGGAGCGGGAACGGGGAGGAGGCGAGGCGACGGCACGAGGAGGGACCGGGGGAGCCGAATTGTTTACTTTTGAGCCCTTTTTCGAAAGTTTTTCGCAAATAGACCCCCGACAAAAAGAATTAAAAAAATAGACCCTAGCTCGGCGCCATCTATCTCTGTGCCAGCATCCCTGGCGCCGAGCCCCTGGGCTGAGGTGAACTTACATGGATGGAAGCTCGGCTCCAGTCACGGCGCCGTAGATGCTGGCGCCAAGCTCGACGCTGTTGACGCTGGCGTCGAGCATGCAGTTTCAGGCACCGTGAACGACGTACGTCATCAGGTCGATTCGAATTCGAGGCAGTCCGAGGAGAATCTTGGTCAAACGACGACGGACGAGCCGGGGCCAGTGAAGAAGAACTTTATGGCTAAATAAACTAATCCGCGCGCCGGTACTGGCTTTGCCAAAAGATACCATTTTTAGATGTCGATACTCTACCGTGTGCAGATCGAGGTATCTCTATGCATGCATATGCATGGGACTGGTTGATGGGTACACATGGGATCATACATGCACGACGCTGTGGTGGAGTCAACTCATGGTGCGTGTGCTCTCTGAGTTTGTACTCCCTTTATTCTTTTTTACACCTCCTGTCTTAAACCAACCATTTACATCTTTAATTATCAATTTTTAAAAAAAAACTCATATAGTTTACAACATATACAAGTTATATAGTTTATGAAATTGTTTGTCATAGCAAATCTAAAAATATAAACCTTATGTTGTTAACATATACAATTTTTATTTTAAATGGTAATCAAAGTTAGAAATGCTTGGCTTAGGAGTATTAGAGCATACAGCCTCAATAATAGAGTCGCCTTGTTAGCTTATATGAACTTAAAAACAATAAAAATAAAATAACCCAACATGCTAGTATAGAAAAACATATAAGCATAGACACACGAATCATAAGAAAGTATATTAGTTTAGCTCTTCATGGAGAGCTAGCTAATCATACTATCTCCTTACTGAATAAAATAATCTATATGAGATAGCTATTTTAACATTATTGAATCTACCCTTGACGTGTTACAATGAAGCTGAACTGCATCTCGTGGAACGATAAAATCATGTCAGTATTATTAAGACCCCCTCTAGATTGGAGGAATTTTACATAAATTATATAATCATACAAAAAATAATTCTGGCATGGAGAGGACCCGGCCGGCCGACGTTTTTAGGTCAAAGTGACCTATCAGGGAGTTAATGATGAAGATGCTCTCCCAGCCCATCATTAACTGCTAATGATTAGCTTATGAGAAAGGTAACGCCTCACTGTTGCCGCAACCAAAAATATAGGTAACATGCACATCTTCCTCACTGTTTACTTGTTGGTTTCAGCCAGAGCTTATCAGCCAGTCAACAAGGTCCCATGCTGTCGCTTGCCAGCAAGTAAATATATGTGAGGCCGAGGGACGGAGCTGTGTGCTGAGTACACCGTCCTAAACACACTGAAAGCAAGCGCAACCCGACCTCTGATGATTCCCTTTGTAGGGCTAGCTGCAAGGGCCACATCGATCGACACTCTCAGCCATATGACATGTTAATCAGTACTTATTAGCTAGCAAATCTGGATCAATCAAGCTAGGTACGAGTTGCATGACACTGCAATGATGCATTTTTGACCCAGCAGCAGCAAGCTAGCTAGTGTTCGTACGATCATCGAAAGCTAATATACATTTTCTGCTCAAGGTGCATAATTCTAATAATTCCGTGTCCAGAAGATATATATACAGATCAATATTAAAAGTTGAGGAAAATAAAAGAAGCTAAGTACTACGGGGTAGTACTATTAGCTAGTTGCAATTTTCAGCTGGGACGTCTGCCTGCCTCGGAGCGCTCAACAAGGTTCTGCCCGCAGTTGTCGGGGACCTAATACCAGGGTACCTCAGAAGGTGGAACCAATAACCACCGAACGTGAAAGACTTTTGGACACATTAGGGCGCCGTTTCATCCCTTGTTCGAGTGACAGGAGTTTGGTTCCGCCTCGCCCGGCGCCTTTGTGAGATAACTCTGCCTCGCCCGAGGGCTCAGAGTTAATCTCTGTCTCGCCCGATGCCTTTGGGACAGGCTCGGTCTCGCCTGAGGGCTAAGGGATAAACTCCGTCTCGCCCGACGCCTTTAGGGCGGGCTCGGTCTCACCCGAGGGTTGAGGGATAGATTCTGCCTCGCCCGACCCTAGAGGGGCGAGGTCGGTCTCGCCCGAGAGATGGGAATTGGTCTCCGTTTCGCCCGACGGCAAGGAACGAGTCTCACCCTGCTCCATATCTAAAGATTGGATTCATCTTACCTGATAACTTCTCTCCATTCCCTCAAGATGATAAGTACAGGGCAAGACAAGACGTTCGGGTCAATCATGGCTCCAAGGACCATACCCTGCGCCCTAGCAGGAAAAGTACTACCAGGGGATGACAGGATAGGTGCTTTAGACCCTTCCGGGCACCGCAGAGCCCAAAAGGTTGTACAGGTGCATGCTCCTCGCCCTGTAGAGTTGTAGGCGCCGCCTTCAGCCCTAGGATACGGAACCCGATGAAGATATACGACAACCGCTACGCTCCAGAAAAGGATTTGCTATCCCCACGAACGACGGATTTTTCGTCACCACGCTATGGACCCAAGGGAGTGGCGCCCGCTTCCCGACCCCTCAGGTCCGCCAAGTCAGAAGGCCTTGACCATGGCATTACGCCGGATCCTGACCCCTCGTCCCTCCAACGAAGACTCACAAGTGCCAGAAGGCGTGCGGAGCAAGGCTAGGAGAGGCTAATAAGTCAAAACCACTGTACTACGGCCCATACCCTGCGTAGGGCAACGTTCTGTGATCAACCTGACATTCTACAGAGACATCGACAGTATTGTAGACACTTATCTTCCTACGCACTCATCAGAATGAAGAAGGAGGATTGGGTAGACGTGCTCCACAAGAATAAGGTAGAGCCCTCATCCTTGTAAAGCTGGCCCATTCATCTATAAAAGGGGATGTGCTTCCTCCATCAGACGGACGGACGCTTAAGACCGAACAATACGACACACAGATACACACAGTCAAGTGGCTTCGAACCTCTTGACCTTCCTTCAGCCCTTCCATCAGAGACTTGGGACCAGTCCCTCTCTCGATCGTTTATACCCCTTACTACAAATCGTTCACGGTGCTAATAACACGAGCAGCAACAAACTGGATGTAGGGACTTTCGGCCCGAACTAGTATAAATCTTGTGTCCTTTAGCGCACCATCTGAGCCTAACGCGCATTACTATAAATTTACTTATCGGTGCTTGTACGAAACACCGACAGTTGGCGCGCCAGGTAGGGGAGCTTGCGCGTTCCAAATCAGGCCTCGGATGGCCACCCACGCAATCAGCTGGGCCCCGGGCGCACATGTGTGTTTCGGCGACCTAGATTTCATCATCTCACTAGGAGGAGAGCTGGCGCTCACTCACGTAGCCGCCCCATCTCTCCCTTCCATCAACCTCAGCCGTCTTAGGCTTGAGGGCCCGCCAGGCAACTCCCTTGGAGTCCAGTCATCAAGAGAGGCCTCTCACAATGCCACCCTGTGTCCAGGAGGGTCCGTACGGAACACCCCGACGGTGTTTCCGTTCGGCCTCCGCAACGCTGCGGCGACCGCTGGCCGCCTTCAGGCGCTACGTATGGTTCAGTCACCCACGGACATCGAGTTCGTGGGGGCTATTGAGCATGATATAGAGACCCTCTACGGGCTCCTCAATGAGGAGCCAGGATCGTTCTCTAGCTCGGATTCTAGTAGGGGGAGCCATCACCCTTTCTCGGGAATGCTTCATGACGCAAACCCCCGAGGGTCACGTCGAAAGCGCCTCCAGAGAAGAGGTCACCCCTACAAACAACCCTAACAGTAGATCCGGGGAAGAGACGACAGCCCCATCTCGCCTAAGGATGGAGCAGCTAAGGGCCCATCAGCAAGAGATCGATGAGGTCGGGCAAGGGCTCATCCGAGAGTACGCGGACATCAATCGTGAGATTGAACGCCGCAAAGATGGGGGGCGCGCGTGCCACGGCCCACACCGTACACCAAAGGATCCTCACCGACGATGGGACCCTTCCTCACTTTGCCCGAGCTAGCCAGAACATCGCCGCAGCAACCGCCTTGCTGCATGGCCTTCCGGAGGCCACGACAGCCGAAGATCGCTGGGCCCACAGGGAGATTCGCACGTTGCTTGAGCGTGCGGCGGTGCAGCAGGCGGAAAGTTCATTGTCTCGATGACGCGAACCCAACACCAGCCAGCGCTCGCCCTCAGTACATCCCACCAGGGACACGTCCGTTCACCAAACCCCGCCAGCCAGCAGGCAGCCCTCCGCCGTCCCAGTACATCAACACCTCGGCCATGGCCACGACGTACGCAACATCATCGATGCTCGAAAACGTGCCCATGGCGACGACGGAGAAGCAGCATGCCACAGCTACCATCCCCGACGTGGTGGACACTACGACAGCAACGAAGACCGAAGCCCGAGCCCCGGCCTGCCAGGTCCTCAGGCCTTCAGACGGCACATCCTCAACGCCACGTTCCCCCTAAGGTATCGACCTCCTACCAATATCCCTAAATATTCTGGCGAAACAAATCCTGGGCTTTGGCTCGAAGACTATCGGCTTGCATGTCAGGCCGGTGGGGCGAGTGATGATAATTTCATTATTCGCAATCTCCCGCTGTTCTTGTCCGATTCAGCGCGAGTATGGCTAGAGCACCTACCGTCCAATACTATTCAGAGTTGGGCGGATCTGACAGAGATCTTCATGGGCAACTTCCAGGGCATGTACAAACGCCCTAGAAACCCATGGGACCTCAAGAACTGCCGCCAGAAGACCGATGAAACCCTTCGCAGGTATATTCGGTGCTTCTCTCAACAGTGCAACGAGCTCCCTAACGTCTCCAACGCCGACGTGATAGGAGCCTTTCTGTTCAGAACAACCTACGAATCCCTGGTCCACAAGTTAGGACGCAGGGGCCCGCAAACTACCAAGGAACTCCTGGACATCGCCACCAGTCATGCCTCTGGAGAGGAGGCGGTCGGAGCCATCTTTGATCGCTCCGACGGAAAGATGAGGCGGGACGAGGACGCCGGCGAAGGCGCCTCCAACCGTCCCACCAAAAAGAAAAATAAGAAGCAACGGCGCGACAACTCGCTCGTGGCCGCTGCCGACCGCAAAGGTGGCCGAAAGCCCACGGAAGGCACTCCAAACCACTTCGAGAAAATGCTCGAGGGGCCATGCCCAAACCACGCCTTCCCGGCCAAGCATCTATACAAGGATTGCGGCCTCATGCGCAAATACTTGGCCAAGGGCCTCAACAAAGGGGAGCAGGGGAAGGAACCTGTTCCCACCACAGACGACGCAGAGGAGAAGGACGATGCCTTCCCAATGCCGACCGGCACCCTCATGATCTTTGGAGGATCAACGGTCTACGACTCCAAGTGTCGCCAGAAGCTCGCACGCCGCGAGGTCTATACAGCCGGACCAGCCACGCCAGCCTTCCTCCAGTGATCGGAATCCGCCATAACCTTCGACCGGACCAACCATCCAGATGCCATCCCACATCTAGGAAGGTACCCGCTTGTTGTCGATCCGATCGTTGGACCTAAGCGGCTCACGAAAGTACTGATGGACGGAGGCAGCGGCCTCAACATCATGTACGCCAAGACGCTCGACGAGATGGGCGTCGATCGAACGAACCTCCGCCCCATCCGAGCGCCTTTCCATGGTGTCGTGCCTGGTAGGCAGGCTATGCCACTGGGGCAGATCGATCTGCCCGTCACTTTTGGGGACCGGTCCAATTACCGGACCAAGACCCTCACCTTCGACGTAGTGGGGTTCCCAGGGACTTTCCATGCCATCTTGGGACGACCATGCTACGCGAAGTTCATGGCCATCCCCAATTATACGTACCTTAAGCTGAAGATGCCAGGTCCCCACGGGGTCATCACCATCGGCACCTCTTTCTAGCGCGTTTACGAGTGCGAAGTCGAATGCTGCGGACACGCATCCGCAGTCATTGCCTCCGAAGAGCTCGCCACCCTCGGGGAAGAGGTCGTTGAAGAGGCACCCGACACGAAGAAATCAACCGGGTCGTTCGAATCGACAGAAGGCTCCAGGGAGGTCCTCTTGGACCCTAGCAGCTCCGAGGGCAAAAAAGTCCGTATCGAGACCACGCTCTCCTCCGAATAGGAAAGCGTGCTCATCGACTTCCTCCGCGACAACAAAGACGTCTTTGCATGGAAACCCTCGGATATGCCAGGCATCCCGAGGGAGGTCGCCGAGCATACTCTCCAGATCCTCCCGGGCTTCAAGCCGGTGAAGCAACGCCTGCGCCGCTTCGACGAGGAGAAACGCAGGGCCATCGGCGAAGAGATAGCCAAACTGCTGGCCGCAGGATTCATTAAGGAGGTATACCACCCAGAGTGGTTAGCAAATCCTGTTCTTGTGCGAAAAAAGAGCGGGAAATGGAGAATGTGTGTCGATTATACCAGCCTCAATAAAGCGTGTCCAAAGGATCCATTTCCTTTGCCATGAATAGACCAAATAGTCGATTCTACCTCGGGGTGCGAAACCCTCTACTTCCTTGACGCATACTCTGGCTACCATCAAATCACGATGAAAGAGTCCGACCAGCTCGCGACATCTTTTATCACCCCCTTTAGATCGTTTTGCTACGTTTCAATGCCATTCGGTCTGAAGAATGCTGGGGCAACGTACCAGCGCTGTATGCTCAATTGCTTCGGAGACCTCATCGGGCGAACCGTTGAGGCCTATGTCGATGACATCGTAGTCAAAACCAAACGAGCTAACCACCTTGTCGCTGACCTTGAGCAAACCTTTGCGAAACTCTGGGCAAACGGCATCAAACTCAATCCTGAAAAATGTGTTTTCGGGGTCCCGAGGGGCATGATGCTCGGCTTTATCGTCTCCGAGCATGGCATCGAAGCCAACCCGGAGAAGATATCAGCCATCACAAGGATGGGCCTGATCCAAAACATAAAGGGGGTTCAGTGGATCACAGGGTGCCTCGCCGCCCTCAGCTGATTCATTTCGCGCCTTGGCAAACGAGGACTCCCCCTTTATCGACTCCTAAAGAAAGCTGACCGCTTCGAGTGGATGGCCGAGGCTCAGGAGGCGCTTGACATGGTTAAGCGATTTCTAACTAAACCACCGGTCTTAGTTCCTCCATGCAACGGAGAATCCCTCCTACTGTATATATCGGCCACCACCCAAGTGGCTAGCTCCGCCTTAGTAGTAGAGCGAGAGTAAGAGGGGCATGCCTTCAAGGTGCAGCGCCCTGTGTATTTCATCAGCGAGGTGTTATCCGACTCCAAAACCCGCTACTCCCAAATCCAGAAACTCCTCTATGCCGTCCTCATCACCAAAAGAAAGCTATGCCACTACTTTGAGTCACACCCCGTGACAGTAGTAACATTGTTCCCCCTTGGTGAGGTCGTCCGTAGCCATGATGCTATGGGAAGAACCGCAAAGTGGGCACTTGAGCTGATGGATCAGGGCATTTCCTATGCTCCCCGAACAGTGATCAAATCTCAGGTACTAGCTGACTTCATCGCGGAGTGGACCGAGGTCCAGATGCCACCAGCAGCCGTCAATCAAGAGTACTGGACAATGTACTTTGACGGATCGCTGATGAAGAAGGGCACCGGAGCAGGACTAGTCTTTGTATCTCCCCTTGGGGTCCACATGAGGTACATGGTTCGGCTCCATTTCCCCTCATCAAACAATACTGCAGAATACGAAGCGCTCATCAATGGCCTACGAATCGCCATCGAGCTAGGCATCCGACGCCTTGACGTCAGGGGTGACTCTCAGTTGGTCGTCAACTAGGTCATGAAAGAGTCATGCTGCCACGACGCCAAGATGGAGGCATACTATCAAGAAGTCCGACGGCTGGAGGACAAATTCGATGGCCTCAAACTCAATCACATCCCCAGGCGCCTCAATAAAGCAGCCGACATGCTCGCAAAAGCAGCATCTGGCCGAGAGCCAGTCCCAACTGGTGTCTTTGCCAGTGACCAACACAAACCCTCGGTACGCTATGCGGGGTCAGAAGAAGCCAACGATGGCCCTTCTAGACCGACCCCAGAGGCTGATCCACCAACTACTCCGCCCGACCTCGAGGTCATGGAGCTTGAAGAGGACCCAGCAGTGGAGTCCGACCCTCCCGATGACTGGAGAACGCTTTACCTTGACTACCTCCTCCATGACACACTACCGGCAGACAAGACAGAAGCCCGACGACTCGCACGACGCGCCAAGTCCTTCGTTCTTGTAGAAGGCAAACTCTACAAATGGAGTCACAGCGGGATTTTGCAACTCTGTATCCCTGGCGAACAGGGAAAACTCCTACTGAGTGACATCCACGGTGGAGTCTGCGGTCATCATGCCGCACCAAGAACGTTGGTTGGGAATGCATTCCGACAAGGTTTCTACTGGCCCACCGCAGTAGCCGATGCCGAGCAAATTGTACGCACCTGCGAAGGGTGCCAGTACTACGCTTAGCAAACACACCTCCTGGCCCAGACTCTCCAGATGATCCCCATCACGTGGCCCTTCGCGGTCTGGGGGCTCAACCTGGTTGGGCCACTCAAAAAGGCGCCCAGGGGCTTTACCCACCTGCTTGTCACCATAGACAAGTTTACAAAATGGATTGAAGCTCGACCAATATCCACGATCAAATCCGAGCAAGCCGTGCTATTCTTCCTCGACATCGTCCATCACTTTGGAGTACCAAACTCCATCATCACAGACAACAGCACGCAGTTCACTAGTAGGAAATTCGTTTGATTCTATGATGAACAACACATCCAGATCGATTAGGCAGCCGTCGCACACCCCCGGATGAACGGGCAGGTCGAGCGCGCAAACGGCATGCTCCTTCAAGGCCTCAAACCCAGAATTTTCAACTGATTGAACAAATTCGGCGCACGCTGGCTAGCTGAGCTCCCGGCCATGCTCTAGAGCCTAAGGACAACTCCTAGCCGGGCCACCGGCTACACACCTTTCTTCATGGTCTATGGTTCCGAGGCCATTCTCCCAACGGACCTCGACTACGGAGCACCAAGAATCAGAGCATACGATGAATAGGGGGTCGAAGCATCTCACCAAGACGCCATGGACCAGCTAGATGAAGCCCACGACATCACCCTCCTCCGTTCGGCTAAGTACCAGCAGGCGTTGCGATGATACCACAGCCGATGGGTGCAGGGTCGAGCCTTCAACGTCAGAGACCTCATCCTCCATCTTGTGCAGAGCAACAAGGACCGCCACAAACTCTCCCTGCCCTGGGAAGGGCCCTACATCGTCGCGGAAGTACTTCGCCCAGGCGCCTACCGGTTGAAAACCATCAACGGCGAGGTCTTCACCAACGCCTGAAACATCAAGCAGCTATGTCATTTCTATCCTTAAAATAAGCTTACACTCTTCCTTATTAGATTTTGTCATAACAAAACCCCAATCCTTAGTGACTTCCGACCCCTGCAAATCGCGAGGGGTCAGACCTCACTCGGGGGCTGGCATGTGATCGTAACATATGACATATGTAATACAAGTATTATGCTTGCAAAAAACCTCCTGTGTTATATTTACAAACATTCTCTAAGTTTTCCATTCGCCTCATAAACGAGTCCCAAGGGCTAAGATTTTGGGAACCAATTCTGAATACAACTGGTAGGACTGTGAGACACCCGCGCCCCAGCGGCTACAACCTCTTTGCTCACCAGTTCAATCAGAATTAGTTTACCCATGTTCCTAGCTTCTTATGACTTAGACCATGAGAAGGGTCGGAAAGCACTAAAATCATTCCTACAGAAAGGAGAAAGATAAAAAATTACTTGCCATAAGCAAAGGATGTAATTTTGTTAATTTTTTACACAAATTCGTCACTTACAAAGCGATTTCATTACAAAAATGAACAATATACTTATAAATTCAGAGGACTGTTTACTCGGGGGCTTCCCCACAAAGTTATTTCATTACAGTCTCTACTTAGCTCTACTATAAGTACTACTGCGGTCGTCGTGCCACGCTCTCCATCGGTGACATCCTAATATCCCACCGCTTCGCAGAATCCTTGAAGGCACCGCCATCTGCGACGCCTCCGCTAGGGCGTCCGGGGACTATGCCATCATCCCCAGCCATAACCCTGACAACGGCGTATGGGCAGGAAATGCCTCCCGCCAAAGGAGGAGCACAACGGATGATGGCATAGTCGATGACGTACGATGCCTCCCTACATCCCTTCTCCTTCGGCAGCAGCGACTCCTCAGCAAGGGCGGCATACACCATCTCATCTACATTGGATGATCTCCGGCTCGACATCATGCTCCAGATTCACGAGTGGATTTGTGAGTTTTCTCTCTCTGGCATTACTCTTCCTCACTCAGGAACCACCGCGACGCACGGATGCATTTGGTGGAAAGGAAGAAGAAGGAGAGAGAGCGGCTCAGAGGCAGAAGATGAGGTGGGATGAGAACTCCCCTCCCCCTCCCTATTTAAAGAAGAGCCACTGCAGCTAAGGAAAGGCGAAAGGTTGGACAAAAAACCCTCTCCCTTCTCCTCTTTAAATACAAAATCAATGCTGATTGATACCTGAGGGGACGCACCGAAACTGATGGGACGCGCCCCGGTCGACGAGGCGTCCTCCCCGGTCAAACTGAACACTGCCTGGGTATGGCCCACCACCGACCCGCTCCAGCCGTAGCAATTAAGGTGCCCACATAGGCAGACAACCCTTCGCCTCCCCATGCAGGACCACGGGACGATCCGACGGCACGACCTTTCTAGATCTCCTGGGCTAGCCATTCGGCCTAGAAGAGACGATGAACGAACGTCCAAAGAAAGATAAGCATCTCAGCTTTCTTACTTTATGCATTAAAATTCATTCTTGAGCTTTCGACCCCGTCAAACGGTGGGGACACGAACATCACTCGGGGGCTACCGAGGATGACTACCAGTCTAGACATCCTCTTCACCGGACCCCTCTGTACGCTTGAAACCAGGAGTGCGGAATACGGGCATAGAACTTTGAGTAAAACTGGACAAACTAGCAGACCCTACGCCTCGGTAGCTATGGTGTTTCTGTTCACCAGAAAAATCATACACAACGCCCCTCGCGTCTCTAGCTTCGACGTCTGCCTTCTCAAGAAGGGTTCGGAGGGGTCCGCCTACAAAATCTCCCCCAAAGGAGAAGCTGTCAGGTTGCCCAAGTTAATTAAACGACTTAGATCGCCACCGAGATACGAAAAACAAAGAATAGCAATTCTTATGCAGGTTACTCCAACCTCATCGCGAACATTAGGGTCTGAACCCCGCACGGACACATTTGGTAGGAGCTTTTTGTCACTCATACCACCACGGTAACGTTACCGACCCCACCTTCATTTTGATTATATTATACATATGCAAAACATCCCAATGCTTCGTGTTGCATCACGAAACGGCCGTCGCCTCATTCGATATAGGCGACCACAGGCCGAGGCTCGAAGGTCGGTCCACGAAGGGCTCGAGGCCGCCTCATGCCAAACAGAGCTAGGGAGAAATAACCGAGACAAGCCCTAGCGGCCCTGCCCGACTCCGCTTAGAAGCGGACAGGGACGTCTCGACCTTTTCTCGTTCGATTCTAACCCCAAGCCAAACCCACAGAATCTCCATCGAGGAGAGGCCATCGGGCCGCCAAAGCCTATCGAATGGCTCGGGCATCTACCGGGAGGCGGGTTAAGAAGTTGTGGAGTGCCACCAGAGGGCTCTGCCGACCCCATCAGCAAATGATGGACCCAGATTCCACACGAACGTACCCATTAGTGAGCTCATTGAGCGCGATACTCGAGCCGTTGAGGCAAGTGTCGTTCACTCAGCCCCTTCGATTGTGAAAACCAAGGATGGGGTAACACGCAAATAACGGCCGACCCCTATCAGACCCTAACAAGGCTCGGGGGCTCAAGCCAATCAATACAGGGACACAGGTTCGAAGGCCCCACCTTACCGAGCCCATAGAATCCCCAGTTAGGGATTTCTGTTGGAAGACAGGGCGGGGAATATTGTGATGTCATCCATGACCCTCTCACCAAAACCACAGTTCCGATCTCCAGTAACCCCCAACCCTAGCAAACGCAGGGGGTCGGGCCTTACTCGGGGGCTAGTTAAGGTATGGCTACCTCCTTTCTTTCTTTCGAAACAATCTCCTCGCATCATGACCAGCGGCATAATTCAGGGGAACAGATTGGTAAGATCGCAAAAAATCAAACAAAACAAAATTACGACGCAAAATCACGAAACCACGTCTAGACTCGAAAAAAAACCCAACACTTGTCCACATATTACATATAAGTTGTTCTCAAAATTGTTCGACTAATTACTCCCATGGAGGGAGAACCATCTCTTTCAGATTGTCTACCAGGTTTTTCGCAAGGGGAGCAACCATCTCCTCCATTTCCTCCAGCTCTTCATCCTCATAGGTGGATAGGAAGCCTTCGCTCATCACCTTCAGGTTGATTTCCTTCTCGTAATGAGCATGGGCGACGGTGAAGGCCTGGGTGATCCCGGCGTGAAAGGCACTCTCCTCAAGCTAGCCCACCCGAGCCGTGATACCTGCGACACGAGCCACGAGCGGGTTGGTCTCCACCGGCTCCGTCACATTCAGGGCATTAAGGACCACCCTGACCGCAGCTTGTAGAAGATTGTGCTCATCGCTCTCAACCTGAAGGGCCCTTTGTGCATGGGCAGCCTCTTTTTCCAGCTTGATGGAGACGTTTTCAGCGCTCAACCTTCGGTTCACCGCATCACCGAGCTCCGCCCGGAGAGAGCGGACCACCTCGATGTCCTCGTCCACCTTCTGCTGGAGGGCCGTGGCCCTACTCTTGGCCTTCCGCTGGAGGTCCCGCTCCATCTCCAGCTCCTTTAGGACTTCGCCGGCCTTCTCATTGGCCACGGCATTCCTCTGCAGCAGCTCATCTCGCTCCTTTTGGAGCCTGGCAATCTCCTCCCCATCTAGCTTGGACCTCACCGACAAATCCTCGAACATCCCGTGGGCCTCCTCCACGTCTTGACGCGCCTGGGCCTCCCGCTCCTGGGCAGTAGCAAGCTATGCGGCCATGTCTGCTCGCAGCCGGGCCTCCTCGAAGAGGCGATCCCACTCCGCCTTCTACTCGCGGAGGAATCGGGATTTATTCTGGCTACGAGCAACAAGAACCTGAAGAGGAAGAGGACTGGAATCAGAAATGCGAAAACACAAAAACATGTAGAGAAAGAAGAAAATCAAGCGAATACCTGGGTAGTAGGAACGACAATTTCACGTAGGGCTCCTCTGGCCTGGTCTAGGGCCTCCAGCATGGTCGAAATTCTAATGTCAAGACCCTCCCGCTCCATACTCTCAGAATGATCATCGAGCAAGAACAGAGCTGACGTCGGGTCCTGGGCGGCCATCCACTGAAGCGGCGGCTCCCCCCGCGTGGGGGAGCAGCTTCCTCCCAACAAAGGGACCAGGGGCGACTCCTTCCTGACCCTATGCGGCACCACCACCGCACTCGAGGACCCTCCGGCTGGACCTTCCTCCATCTAGGTCGCTTCGAGCACCACGGGCGGATCCACCTGGGCCCCTGGTGGCACGGATTGCACTACGCCCTCGAGCGCCACCACGACCGCGCTAGGCTAATCCTGGCTTGGCGCGGTCACGACCACCTCCACCGGTGGTATGCGGCCCTCGGCCGGCTTGTTCCACGTCCCACCATGGAGGAGGCCGCTCGCCTCAGTTAACCTCCGCGGGCGTAGAGCCCCCACGGACACCGTCAGGTCGGCCAACGTGGCCCCGACGTCGGCATCACTCCTGCCCGAAACAGGGGTGACGCCAGGCGACGCCATCTGTCCCACTTGAATGGTGAGACTCTTCTTCAGTGCCAGCCCCAGGGGGTGACCTATCCACAAGAACCTGCACAAAGGTATTAATCATTAGACTAGAATAGAAATGAAAAAAAGGATGTAAAACATGGGGAATCAGTAGCTCACATTGACGTCCTCGGCCAGCGGAAGCATTTTTGAGGATGGATCCCCAGATCCCAGCCCTGACTCATCTGGGCGGGATCGTTTCGAGCCTACCCCCTGCTCCGAGGCAGGGAGGCTTACCTCGTGGGGCACGGCTCTAGACCCGCTCCCCTCTGAAAGGATCAAGATGCCTAAGAGGGGGGGTGAATTGGGCTAATTCTAAATTTTCTTGCAATAATCAAATCCTACGGATAGCCCAATTAACCCCTTGTGCCTAGAAAAGTGTTTCTATCAAATCAACGCACAAATGACTTGCACCCTATGTTCCAAACTTACTCTAGACATAGTTAATTCTAAGAATTGTAAAGCAAGTGTTGAATTGCTCAAAGTAATACTCAAAGTAAGTGCTCAAAGTAAATAGGAGAGAAAAGAACACGACGATGTTTTGCCGAAGGTATCGGAGAGTCGCCACTCCCCACTAGTCCTCGTTGGAGCACCCACGCAAGGGTGTAGCTCCCCCTTGATCCGCGCAAGGATCAAGTGCTCTCTATGGGTTGATTCTTCGACACTCCGTCACGGCGAATCACCCAAAACCGCTCACAAACTTGAGTTGGGTCACCCACAAGCTCCGCCGGGTGAAACACCAAACTCCAACCCAATCACCACCAAGCCGTCTAGGTGATGGCGATCACCAAGAGTAACAAGCATGAACTCTCACTTGACCACGCGAAGCCTAATGAGAAGATGGTATGCACACTTGTCTACTCTGATTCACTAATGAGGTTTCACTCTTGGATTCTCAAATCACAAACAGCTCACTAGGACCTTGCTCTTCTTGGCACTCACAAACGTGTTTCTTAGCTGTTTGGAATGAGCAAAAGTAACTCCACTCACGAGTGGAGCTTTTATTCATAAGGCAGCCTGAAAAATGAACCGTTATGAGCTTCTGCGGGGTGAGCCGGACGCTCCAATCGTTTTGACCGGACCGCTCTGGTCAGTTTCAACCCGCGAACAGTTTTCAAGTGATGACTGGACGCTGTCAGGGGTCCGGTCAAGTACCGATCGGACGCGTCCGGGTCGCTCTTGGATGCTTACTGTAAACGATCGGATGCTAGATACTCAGGGTCCCGGGTCACCACTGATCGGACACGTTCCGGTCGAACTTTCTCAAGTCTAGACCCTTACTGGAGTCGACCGGACGATGGCCCTCAGCGTCCGGTCACACGACACCTTCCAGCGTTCGGTCACACCAAACTTGTTCTTCACAGTCAATGAACTGACCGAACCTACGGCCAGCGTTCGTCGCACCAAAGCCAGCGTCCGGTCAGTATTTGACCCTCCATTTACTTCCAACTTTCGATCATATGTGAATGAAGTTTGCTCCAAAGGATTTTAGGCATTCATAGGAGCTACCTAGAGCTAGTTTTCACAAGTGTGCACCACACCTAGCTCACTAGACTCAACTAGGTCAAGCCACCCGTTTATTAACCCCCCTTCATAGTACGGCCAAAGGAAAAAAACAAAATCCTAAACTACTCTAAGTGTCTCTTCAACTTCAATTGACACTTAGAACTAGTTATCCTTAACCTTGTCATCCATCCTTTGAAAACCGAAACGATTTCCATCATAGGGGCATGACAAACCTCGATTGCCCAATCGATCTCCATTACCATGACCTAACTTAATTGCCTCTGCAAAACACACGTTAGTCATAGTAATCTTGTATTGACATTAATCACCGAAATCCACTTAGGGGCCTAGATGCTTTCAATCTCCCCCTTTTAGTGATTGATGACAATACTACCTCGAGGTATGTTATGGAGTGAGATTTTTTGAAGGGCTTGGTTCATATAAGCTTTTGTCGATAAGAGCAAAAGAGTTAGGCAAGCTGATATGACCCAAGCCAACACAATGTACTCAAAGAATATGAATTAAGCATGAGTACGAGTAACAAAGCTCATTTGCTTCGAAGTATAAGCATGGAAGCAAAAACAAATGAGCATTACAAGTGATATGACATATAGATAATGCAAAGTAGAAATTCCACATGTCCACTATCACAATCACGTAGATAGCACTATCACATATATATAATAGTATGCATGAAAGTAAACACACGAATGCATAAGTAATAGTGTATCACACAAATAAAACCTCCAAATGTATATAATAAACTAATACTAGATAACTAGCTCCCCTAAAACCTGCTCCCCCTGAGTCTACATACTCAAGCCCTCTCCCCCTTTGGTGTCAAACACCAAAACCTAAGGGTCGGTCGGTGGGGCTGCAGCGGACGGAGTCGGGGCGCTTGAAGTACGTGGAGCAAGATGGAACTGGGCGCCATCATCATCTGACCCTGAGCTCTGAACTAACTGACCCTCTGAAGCAGGAAGTGTCGCTAAAGCGGTCTGGGTCTGAGCTAGGGCTGGTGCTGCCTGGGAAGCTGCTAGTATGTTTGTCGTAGGATCTGACGAGGCGACAGATGAGGGGAGCCTCTGAGTAGTCACTGCGACTGGAGCTGCTGTAGATGGACCGACGGTATGCATATGAGGTGGAGTAGGCATGTCGGTCAACTCGCTGAAGGATGCTCCAAGACTCCTAGAGACTGACGTCTCTGGCACGAATAGTGAGGAAGACTGCTCTGGTGTGAAGCCCGTCTGAAATGGAGTGAACTGCGGGGCTACCACGGGTGAGGCTAACCACTGGGACACCTATATAGGAGGTGAAGCAAACTGAGCTGGAGGCTGTCCCTGACTCTGGAGCCCACTGGGCTATACTGCTAGCAGTGATGGACCTAGATTTTTACCTCTGGGTATGCGCAGTAAAAAAAATCTTATGCAATTTGGTAAACCAAAAAAATTTCTTTGTAATTTTTTTTACATTGAAAATTTCTACCTATATCTATGACTGGCGGATCCCAGGGTATGCGGTGGCCCACCCTGCATACCCTGTAGGTCCGTCCCTGACTGCTAGAGTCATCGAAGTGGTAGGAGGCTGTGCAAGCTGGGGCGAAGGCTATGGCAGTGGGATCCCAATGGCTGTCACTACATGCTGCATGAATCCCATGAGCTTGCTGCTGCATACGTAACTGCTGGTGCTGAAGGAGCTGCTGTTGCCGCTAGAACTCGTTCCTTACGAGCCTGAAACTATGTGAAGTTGGGTAGACTGTCTCCTGTGCCTGTCGTGTCTGATCCTGCTGCATCCGCTCAAGGAATAGCAATGAGAGCGGGGTCTGTCTGCGGAGTAGGTGGAGCAGAACTAGAGCTACCGGCCTCTGCATCGTGTCTGCGTGGAGCATCTGAGGTATAGGCTAGTAGTCACTCGTCAGAGCTATCACGTACTCGCTCACCTCCTGCTGTGCCTCTAGCTCCTCCTCCTCAGTGGCTGTAATCCCTCTGATGATCTCATCCTACTGAGCTACGGACTCTGGCACGTCGGGACGATGGCTAGCCTGTCTGGGTGCCTGAGGAGTGGTGTGCCTGATCCTCTATGATAGGTTGTAAGCTAGGAACTCTGTGGTGGCACCTGTATACTCATCCATCATGCCAGGGGGCTTATCAAGCACTACTCTGGATGAGGAACGTGATCCAGTGAGCATAGGGAAGCTGCCTGCGACCCTTGAATCCCTTCAGCTATGTCCTCCATCTCTGAAAGTAGGAGATCCAGATATCAAATACTGTCTGCTGCATGATGGCATTAAGAAGCCAGAGCTATAAGCGAGTCAGGCCCTCCCTGTATCCCAACCTGGGAAGCAGTGTCCTCCTGATGATGGCCTCTAGTACCCTAGCTGTAGGAGTCAAGTCACTGGGGTTCCTGCTCGACCCCTCTCCAAACGGCTCCTTGAAGCAATGTCGCACTAAATCTGTAGGGGGCACCAACCCTCCATGAGGATGCCTGGGAGGCTCCTGCTGACCATAACAGACCTCATGCATCTTGACAGGCTGCTCCTGTAGCCTCAGTATCTCTCTGGCTCTGCCACTCGTCACTCTGTAGTCTTTGCCTTTGAAGGCAAAGTGAATGAATCTGTGATGTGGATCGATGTAGAGCGAAGCATAAAACTGACGGACCCAAGATGGTACATATATCCCGTCCGTCCAATCAGATCTGACAGTCCTAACAAATATGACAAGTATGGCCGAATGCTCTCTCCGGCTGCTGCCACAATAGACTCTATCTGACAGACTCTCTGAGATCTGAACACTGCCCCACTGTTGAGATAAGCATTGTAGAAATCCCTATAGTGGCGTGTAGAAACCCCTACTCTCTCATCCCTCCTGGAGGAAACCAAACCTCAAACTCAACAAATCGCAGCTGCTGAACCTGTCTGGCTGGTGGCGGCCCTCAAGTCGAGGTGAACCACTGGAGGCGGACCCTGAGGTCTGGGCGGAGGACGTGAACCTCTACGCTGTGTAACTGGCCTCGGTGGAACTGTAGCACTGGTACGACTCGAGCGGCGTAGCTGAGGTGTGGCTCGGTCTCCTGACCCTCCTGAGTCTCCTGGGCTGGCTGAGGCTCTGCTGGTGGGGGCTGCTGCTGAGCTGACGGACCCTCCTCAATGGCAACCCATCGTCCTGCAAACGTGGCAGTCCCAGCTAGACTCCCGTGACGATGCTCAACATCCTCAATCGCAGCTCTCAGTGCTGGTGAAACCGGCTGATCTGCAATGACAACTCCGCTACGGGCACCACCTCTCGGCACGCTCTGCGGCCTCTGCAACAGCTGCTGCTCTCGCTGTCTCTGCATCGGGGTACTTCCGCTTCTTGGATGTCACCTGCTTGGTTGACTTGCCCTTAGATCCGGCTGGCTGGCGAGGCGGGGGCCTCCGATCATCATCACCTGGGCCACCACCAACGTTCTTGGTGCGAGCCATCTGAGCTGACAAGATGGTGAACTGCCGCTGATGAAGATCAACTGTCAAACTGC